>NC_056529.1:2248189-2315012 GCF_019175285.1 Sceloporus undulatus | reverse complement strand
CTTTCGGAGCAAAATACATCACAATGAATTTGATTAGCATACCGAAAAGAGAAATGTTTAGGGTGGCATCACGCAATCTTTCCTTGCGAGGTGACAATAAACCCAAAGGCAAGGAACTGTCTCCTCTTTGGAAAGAAGAGATGGGTTGTGTTTGCCTTTATTATTATTATTAAAGTGGCCAATTGACCTAAGAAAACTCTTCTCTTCCATATTAATTCCCAGTGATCGATTCTGAGCAAATGGGATGAAATTAGAAGATGCCCAAGAAACACTGCATGCGAATGGTAGGAGCAGTTATTATCATAACCAACTGTGAATTCGGAGTATTTTCTGCCTCCCCAGGAGCAAGCGATCTTTGCACTCAAGATTCTCACCTAAACGCTGCTGTTATACATCATCGGCAAAACATACCGCTAATGTAAGCATCTCTTAAAAACACTTACAAATACACAAGTAAATAACACAAGATTGTCTCCCTAGCTATTGCAATGGTACTTCCTATATCTGCAAAAATCAGATTCACTTTGGATATAGAAAGAACAAGATGGCTTGGAAGTACTGCTTAACAGGCCGCCATGGTGCAAAAGGAGGGGGCGGGGGGGGAATAGCCTCAAAGTATTGGCTGCAGCCCCTTGGTCAGAGCTTTGTAGTTTAATTGGGTCAAAGCTAGAAAAGTCCTGAAGTTCAGAGATTTCTCCACTTTCATCTCCTCTCTAAAACAATGCATCAGGGCTGGGCTTTGAAACTGAGCGGATGGAGAAACGGGAGAAAGACCGGTTGCTCTGGAGCAGTGGTCCAACCTTCCTAATGCTGCGACTCTTTAATACAATTCATGTTTTGGTGACCCAAACACATGAAATTATTTCACAACTTCACAACATACTTCACAACTATAATTAAATAGGTATTTTCCAATGGTCTTAGGTGACCCCCATGAAATTGTCATTCGACCCCCAAAAGGGTCCCGACCCACAGGTTGGGAACCACTGCTCTGGAGCGATCTAACAAAAAATGGAACAGCAAGTTTGTGAGATATATGGAAGTTTCTCAGAATAATTCTTTTGGAGATTTTGGGGTGTTATGTCAGGGTAAGTACTTTTATGGCCTCTTCCCTAGATGTGCAGTTTTAACATTACTTCTTCCTTGGATTCAGACACTATATTCCCGTTGATGCAGCCTAGAATTGCATTGACCTTTCTGGCTGCTGCATCACACTATTGATTCATATCCAGCTTGATCTATGTCAAGCCAGGTGTCACCCATTCTATATTTATGGATTTCATATTTCCTGCCTAGATGTAGTACCTTTCCAGATAAGAATGCAACAGTTGGGTATAGTTTCTAGGTCAAAAATTCCCAAACTTTGGTCTTCCAGGTGTTTTGGACTCCAATTCCCAGAAGCCCTAGCCAGCTTAGCTAACAGTCAGGAATTCTAAAACTTGAAATCCAAAACATCTGGAGGACCAAAGTTTGGGAAACACTGGTCTCGGTGGATCCTCAACGGGGGAGACCAAAAGAAAGACGTGCAAGAGGAGTGTTTTGGGTTTTTCTCAAGGCATTTTGGAAGACATGGAGGAAGAAGGAGCAGCTCTTCTCTGTCCACTTCTTCAGCTCTCAGCCACTTGCAAACTGGGCCAATGTGGACCACCGGAGCGAAGTGCACTGGGCACACTAGTCTGTTGGGCAGGGGAAAGGTTTGTGCATCCCTCTCTTTGCCATCTCCTATTAGGTTTCCCTCTCCAATATCTTTGGCTCCTCTCCAGATTAAATGCCAGTTAGACAGAGCTGCCCGCTTACCCTTTCAAGGTAGATAGCCACTGCGGTGAGCTCTAATCATTTACAAAGGTCATGATCGGGAGACAGCCCCTAAGCAGTCATTTAAAATTCGATTGATCCCTATTTGTAGTCAGGGAAGGAAAATGGACATTTCAGCTGTATTGTAATGATGGGGCTCCAAGGCAGCCGCAAATAGATGTGTGAATCCAGGCACTGGCCAAAAAAGAAATTATTGCTCTCTTTCCAACACAGAGCCGAGAAAGGTTGGGAGATAAAAACGGCATATAAAAAAGATGAATCATCTGCCTGCCTAATTTGCGAGGGTCACCAGCCCACGAGGGTTATCACAATTATCCCAGGCCGGACGCACAACCGCACCGGAGCCAAACGCCCGTGGAACAACCTCACGACGGAGAGAAGGAGCGGACGTCGGATGGGAAACTTTGCATAAGAGCAAAGAGTCTAATCTTTTGGGAGGTGAGGGTCACAGATGCCGCAAGACAAGTGCCAACCTTTTATGGGCTCCAGTCGAAGTCTCTGCGGCCGGAAAAAGGCACCCAAAGTGGGTCAGAGACGCTTAAAACAGAGGCAATGGAGAAACTGGGGCTGCGGTCTGCCAGGCACTGGTGGTGCGTAATCCTCCTCCAAGCAGAGCAATGCATCCTCCCAATCCCCAAATGCTCAACTTACTTGCTTCTAGGCCAGACAGAGTAAATTCTCCTTAACCAACATGGAAGAAGCAGCTCTGCCACAAGGTTGTGAGTTCAATCCCAGATCGATCCAAGGTAGACTCATCTTTTCATCCTTTCTTAGGTTGGTCAAATGAATACCCAGCTTCTTGGAAATTACAGACTGTAAACCACTTGGCACAGTGGTTCTCCACCTCTGGTCCTCCAGATGTTTTTGACTTCATCTCCCAGATTCCCTCATCATTGGCCATGCTGGCAAAGGCTTCTGGGTGCTGAAGTCCAAAACAGCTGGAGGATCAAAGGTTGAGAACCTCTGACTTTAAAAAAATGTTGGATTCTGGGATAGTCTCTGCTTCTGTGGTCTTCCTCCTTGCAGCCTTTCTGCACAACAGCAACTTCAGTTAATGCTGTGTAGGCAACAGCGACATTCACATTTGTACATGTTTCACAGCACAGCGCATTAATCGGCTGACCTGTGAAAGAGAAGACACCCATTAGGACACATTTACCAAACCAAAGCAGGTAACTAATTGAAGGAGCCCGCTTAAACAAATGTAGTACCTGCTAACAACACACAACAGATAGATTAAATTGCCTGGATAATGATGTTCTGTAATTAGCAGGTTTTAACTCTTAAAACAAGAGAGAAGAAACAGGACTTTCAAGGTAACTAAAGGCAAAGGGATTATCTTCATTCCTACCAAGGGTCAACTCTATACTGAATATACTCTATACTCACAATAAAATCAGACAACAGAACAGCAATCGTTTCAATCTGATCAATAATTCCTCTTGGACACTTGCAGCTCCCATCTCAGCAAAGTGGTAAATCTGATCTGGGTTTCAGTCTTAATCCTAAAAGAGCTATCCAGGGTTTCTTCAAAGTCCCATTGCAGTCATGAGGAGCATATCCAGAGGAGGGTGACCAAAATGGTGGAAGGTCTGGAAACCACCAAACCCTACAGGAAGCAGATTAGAGAACTGGGGAGAAGGTTAAAGGGTGACATGATAGCCCTATTTAAGTATTTGAAGGGGTGTCCTATTGAAGAGGGAGCAAGCTTGTTTTCTGCTGCTCTAGAGACAAGAACCCAGAGCGATGGATGCAAACTACAGGAAAAGACATTCCACCTAAAGCTTAGGAAGAATATTTGAAGGGATATGGCACTGGGGATGGAGCAAGCTTGATTTCTGCTGCTCCAGAGAACAGGACCTGGAACAATGGATTCGAGGTACAGTACAGGAAAAGAGATCCCACCTAAATATTAGGAAGAACTTCCTGATGGTGAGAGCTGTTTGACTGTGGAAGATGGTGCCTTGGAGTGCGGTGGTCTCCTTCTTTGGAGGTTTTTCAGCAGAAGGTGGAAGGCCATCTGTCTCAGGGAAAGCTTTGGTTGTGGCCAAAGAGGGTTGGATTGGATGGCCCTTGGGATCTCTATGATGAGAAAGTTAAGGAGTGGCATGATATCCCTGTTTAAATATGCCCTACTGAGGGTGGAGCAAGCCTGTCTTCTGCTGCTCCAGAGAATAGGACACAATGGAGCAATGGATGCAAACTGCAGGAAAAGAGATTCCAGCTCAACATTAGGAAGAAGTTCCTAATGGTTAGAGCTGTTCAAGTAGTGGAATATGCTGCTTCGGAGAGTGGTTTCGAAGCTTGTAAGGAGAGGCTGGATGACCATCTGGGCTTGGACTGTGTCTTCTTGCATGGTAAAATGTAGTCGTATTGGATGACCTTTGGGGTCTCTTCCAATTCTATGGTCCTGTTTTCAAGCAGTGCCCACAGAATTGCTCCGAATTGTAGGCTTTAGTTCCCTTGATTTCTATGCGTCATGGCTATGAATTAAGAGAACTTTTACAAGCATAACCGCATTTGCTAATTCCAGCACTGGGGCCAGGCCAGGTGCGACTCTGGCCCAGGGCAGAATGTGCCTGCTTTGCAACACTGTGCAGCTGAAGGCCACATACTGTAAACACACAAACATCTTCCTCCAACCCTAAAAGTAATAATAATAACAATAAAAGCACGACAGCTGCTGAAATCTCTATGGCATGGTGAGGGTTTTCCCCTTCAGTGAATGGAAAAAGCAAATCCCTGGAGAGAGAAGCATAAAAGAGGATGTAGGCTTCATATGCAAGATGATGGAGATTCTCAGTTTAGGGATAAATCCCAGGCTATCTCTCCTTTCTTTCTCTCTTCTCCTCTCAATCTTTCTATTTCTCTTATACACAACACTCTGTCACTTCTCTTTCTCCTATCATGGCAAACCCCAGCTTTTTGCAATATATTTCCTATAAGGACAACCTGTTTTAAAATATCCATGAGTCATTTCATGATCTAAGCGCCGTCTGCCACTTCTGGGCCCCAACGCTTGACTTGAAGCATACAAACACACAAGTCATTTCTTAATAGATCTGCGTCTTTTAAAAATGCAATTTACGGGAATGTCGGCCTGACTATCCCTTGGTGCAACGATTAAATAGATTAAAAAGTTATCCCTTCCTGGTTTGCTTTCTAGATTTGGCTCCTTAATACCTGCGTTTGTTTTATTTCGGTATGAATGGCACCTTCCTATATACTTTTGCGTCTAAATTATTCACCCCAAACCCTTGAGAAAGGGAGGTTCTGAAGTCAATACATATATTTTTTGAAGTTGACACCTTCAGATAACAGAAGAAACAATACCATGGTGGCCTCCTCTTACTACTACGTCTTCCTTCCTAACGTCATGCAAAACAAATAACTGTGTCGCAAAAAGGGATATACCTGGAGATGCATCCCCATTAGCATGTCCCATACAGTCTGCTTTGCGGTGCATCAGCTAACGTTTCTGCATATATGCGCAATGAGGCAGCCTCTTCGTTCTGTCCCAATGCATTTTTCACCAAGACGTCATGAAATGCAAAATAACAAATTTTAAAAATGTGCACAGAACTCTTGTAATCTCTGCAATAGATGATATAATATATATGTTCAAAGCTGCCTTGGATCCCAACTTCTCTGTCAGAGAGCTCTGGGGCCACAATAAACTACAATTCCCAGGATTCCCTAGCACTGAGCCAGGGCAATTAAAGCAGTCCCAAACTGGATTATTTCTGCAGTGTGTGTTTTGGAGCTCTCTCTCTGTTCTGGAGATGCTAAAGATGCTTTCTTTCCCCTGGGCATCACCTGCGTCACAGACCTGCCTCCCTGGTCCATAAAGATGAAAATGTCAGAAGGTGCCTTCAGCGAAGGCAAAAACCATTTCCTCCAAAGCAGGCCTATAACAAAGCTTGCCGTTTGCTGGGGAAGGTTATCTCCCTGGTAAATAGAGAAGCCTCCAAACTTTAAAAAATGATGGGAGCAATTCTGAAAATACGATCAAGCCGTTAAAGGATGGAAACGGTTCCCTCTCTTGCACCTCTCTGTGGCCCACATGCGGCACATGGCTGGAGCACTGAAAAACACCAATTGCTCAGCTCTGTTGTGCTTTCGCTGCTTTCCTTTCTGAAAACCGCCTTCGGGCAAAGACCAAGCTGGGGACATCCAAGCCCTCCGGTGAATGTTTCACAAAGTAATGAGCCTCTGAATATTGTTTTGGAACCACAGCGAAGGCGACCTCTCCTCCGAGCGAGGAGCCTTTGCAAAACACAACAACATCCAAAACCTACAAAGCAGTGACACCTTTATTGGGCAGCCAAAATGCAAGAAATACACCATGCAAAGCAAGGAAAGGACTATTTACTTTGCATAGGACAGGAGCGGCCTGGATCTCAAACCAAGTGACCAGGTGTCCTCCTTTTCCAAGACATAGCCTACATTCCAACCTCCCCATCCAGATGGGATTTCAAAATGTCCTCCATTTTGTGCATGCCAAAGAAGCATGAATTTATATATCTAGGAGTGTTTTTAGCTTTTCTTTGGTCACGTCTCACATTTTTCTTGAATATTCCACATTTTGCGGTGCCTTGTCCTTCTTTGCGGTTAGGACACTTGGTCACCCCAGTCTCAAGGGAAGTTACTTTTCAGTTGCTAATGGAGTTGAAATGGAGGCCAGGACTCACCTGAAATATTGTGTCCTATTCTGGGCTCCACAATTCAGGAAGTATGTTGAGAACTGGAGCATGTCCGAAGAATGGCGACCAAAATGGTGGAAGGTCTGGAAACCATAAAGCCCTATGAGGAGCAACTTAGGGACCTGGGTCTGTTTAGCCTGGAAAAGAGAAGGTTAAGATGGGAGATGTTTAAATATTTGAAGGGATATCATGTTCAGGATGGTGCAAGCTTGTCTTTGCTGATGCTCCAGTCCAGAGAATAGGACATGGAGCAAATGATACAAACTACAGGAAAAAGAGATTCCACCTAAATATTCAGAAGAACCTCTTGATGGAAAGAGCTGTCCAGCAATGATTCTTCTCATGGGAAGAGAAACATGCTTTCTTTCCTGGGCACTGCGATGCAGTTCCCTTTGACGCTGGCTTCAGGAGATGCTTCAGAAGCTAATTTGGATGCTATTGACTTTTCAACCCAGTGCACCGCCTAAAATTAATCTCTAGCTTTTGCTCATATGAAAACTGCCACCTTTCTCATTGCATCTGTTCTCTCCTTCTCTAACCTGGAATCTGTCTCAAGCTGAGGACAGATCTGGGTGATGCAGTGGCTCAACCATGATCTGTTTCTGCATCCAAGCAGTTCCTGAAACTTGGGGGTGTTTCTGGTACATAGTAATCCAGTTAAAGTGGGGACTCTATACATCCCTGTATTGGATTGCGCTGCGGCCAAGATCCTATTCACCAGTTGTGCGTTGCAAAATTATAGCAGCGTAATTAAGCAATTACTGGATTGCACCGTTGACTTGGGAGACTTGCCCAAGATCATCGTCATTGCAAAAATAATCCAGTTCAACACCAGTTTATGTGCCATGGCTCCATCCTGTGGCATTCTGAGATTTATAGTTTGTTATGGCACCAGTGCTCTCCGATGGAGAAATCGAAATATCTCACAAAACCACAATTCCCAGGATTGCATGGAGCTATGGCAGTTAAAGTGGTGTCAGATTGTTTCTGCAGTGTGGATGCAGCCCAAGTGTGTTTCCATGGCCAAGCTGGGGATTCAAATGCTGATTTCCTGCAGTCTTAATCCAACACTCAAACCACTGCATCCCACAGTATCACCTTTCATGTCCATGCGCTGCCTGTGATTTCCGAAAAGAGCCGGCTTTGAAGCTGAAGGCATTAATTAAGGCTGCTTCAAAACCGGTGCTATTATGCCCTTGAAAACAAACAAGAGCTCCTTCCAGCCAATGGTTGGTTCAAGTGGGGAACAACTTCTGTTTTTCAGACTTGGAGGAGCATGCGTGCATGTGTGTGTGATTATGTGATGTGTGTCTGCACATGAGAGAGGAAGACCGAAAAAGAGAGAGGAATTTGTTTGTTTCAAAGGTGGACCAAGTTTGGTTTTTCAGAGGAGCATATGTGCATGTGTGTGTTCCTGTGCATGAAAAAGACAGAGAGAAAGAGAGGAACTGGCTTGCCTTTTGGAGCCTGGATTAATTGCACAGTGGCTTATCTCCAAAAAATAAATGAGGCATAACCTTAAAACATGAACAAAGGTGCGGGGGGGGGGGGGGGGGAAAAGCTTAAAAAAAAAGGGAGGCTTCTCTCCTGAATACATGCCCTTTTCATATGTTATTTACATGAACCAGGCCTGTGTTGCCTTCCTCCGAGAGCAAGGAGGGCCATGGCTTTTGTGGACCAGGGCTGGCCGTGTAGGTTTTCTTTTGGGGGGAAGGGGGTCGTTGTCATGTTCCCTAATTAGAAGCACGCAGGGCCTGCCTGATCCACCTTGTTAATTAGAGGGACTGGCGCATGCCTTGCGCACAGAGAGAGACGCAGGCCCCGCAGGCAGAGCGCAAAGAGAGCCCCGCACCACCAGCGCCCTGAGAAAGCTGCCGCCTGTGAAGTCATTCTTCTCATCTACCTTCTATTTTTCATTTGAAATGAATAAATCATTGCGATCTCTTTTCCTTGTGGAGTGAGAATGCAAGAAATTCACATCTTTGGAAAGATGCAAATTATCCGTGATCAATAGGAAGGACGACGACTAGATTGTAGTTAACAAGCCTCCCTAATTTGCTCCTTGTCAGTCGGAGGGAAACTGCTTGAAATATTTTGTCCCCAGACTGAGGGTGATTTCTCCTTCTTCTTCTTCTTACCCTTGGCACCCCCTTCTTCTTCCTTCCATCCTTCCTTCCTCCCTTTTTCCTTTTTTCCTTTTGCCCTTGATCTATAAGAGAGATGAGTGATAGCCCGGTTCTTGTAGTTAAATCTGAACTAGAAATTATGTAGATTATTTAAATCTCAGGCTGTTTTTGTATTCCCAGCAAAAGAAAATTCGCTCGTCTTGGAGAGCTAAGCGTCACCCTTCTGTTTCGAGACACAAAGGTGGCACAAGGGTCTATTCCTGGTTTTCATTTTTATTTTTGCAGCCAGCGTTGCAACGTCTCTCCACTCTTATACCGGGAAACGCTTCTTCATCTCGTTGGGAGGACGTAGTTAGCGTAATAAATTAAAATTGTTTTCCTTGTGTCCCCGGGACGTCATTGAACCACCATCCAGACTGCAGGAAAAGGACACGGCATTAAAACGGTGCATTGCCGTCTTCCAACGCCAGCCATTTCCCATCTGTTGGGAACGCTCTGAGAAATGAGCTTGGGTGACGTTTTTTCCCTAACTATTTGATTAAAATGGCTTGATCAAGCCAAATGAGTTTCCCTTAAATTGCTGCACTTTTGTCATCTATGCAAATTAGGTTTGCTGGCGAAAAAGACAAAGCAGCCCATAAGCATCTAAGGGTCTCTCTATGTGTGTCTATGTGCCTTCATGTTGCCTGTTGACCCCATGGATTTCATGGGGTTTTCTTAAGCAAGGAATCCTCAGAGGTGGTTTTTCCAGTGCCTTCCTCTGCAATAGAGCTTCCAGGACTGGTCTTCCACCCAAATGCTAACCAGGGATGACCCTGCTTAGCTTCCAAGATCAGACAGGACCTGGTGCCTTTAAATATTTATGGTCAATGCTTAAATGATGGCTTTGACTTATGGATTTCATAGGGTTTTCTTAGGCAAGGAATCCTCAGAGGTGTTCCTTCCTCTGCAACAAAGCCTCCAGCACTTGATATCCATTGATGGCCTTCCACTCAAGTACTAACCAGGGCTGACCCTGCTTAGCTTCCAAGATCAGACAGGACCTGGTGCCTTCAAATATTTATGGTCAATGCCATCATGTTGGCTTTGACTTATGGATTTCATTGGGTTTTCTTAAGCAAGGCATCCTCAGAGGTGGTTTTGCCAATTCCTTCCTCTGCAATAGAGCCTCCAGTACCTGGGCTCCCACCCAAGTGCTAACCAGGGATAACCCTGCTTAGCTTCCAGGATCAGACAGTGATGGAACTGAAGTGGAATTACAACCTGTGATTCCTCTTCTTTTGTCACAAGGCATCGTCACTCATTCATCGCCGATCTGTACTTACACCGTTACCATCATGCAATTTTGTATTAGTGAGAGATACCTGTCAATGCAAAATTGCACAATAATAATGGCATGACAATGGATCAGCAATGGATGAGGGACGACAGAGAGGAATCATAGGTTGTGATTCCCCTTCATTTCCATCACTAGCGTCTCCAAAATGAAACACAACCCTAGAAACCCGCAACTGATCATGAACGCATTGTAAAACACACACAAAAAAGCCCTGTTTTCCCGTCTTGTTGCATGCTTCTCTTTTGCAGAAAACCAAACCTGAAGCCCGTCGCCGACAGAGGAGCCTGATGCAATATGTATTAAAAGAAGCAAAGCCATCCGCAGCTCTCCCCATCAAAATGATCCAAGCTTTTTCAAAACAATGAAGTCATATTTATTTAAATTTAAAGTGCGCATCAGTTTCTAGGAAAGGAAAAGACTCACTCCTGCATCCGTCACGGTGCCAAGAGCATGGCACAAAACGTCAGAGATAAAATCATGCTAAAAGCTCGACGGTACAAGGTACGGTTTGCGGTGTCCCTCCTATCAATCTCACCTTTATTTCATACATATTTCTTATTAGCAGAACATTTTCTAGCCCAAGTGTCTCTCTGAATACAATTAGCACCTGGCTGCAGAGTTATGTTCAGCGCCGTCTCCCATTTGGTTCCTCCGACACCTTTGGAAAGCATACTTGACTCGTCTGACACCTTTGACAAGAGATTATGATGATGATGATGATGATGATGAGCGCTCCTTTATTTTATTTTAATTTTTGCAAGGTGAAAATGCTGTCATTCTGACATTTTTGGAGGGAACTCAATAGATTTTCCTGTAGTTTTAAATCCAAATATAACCTTTAACCTTTCAGGCAGCATTAAAAAAGAGTGGGACTTTGCAATATAAAACGCTGATGAAGTTCTCCTGGTCACCAATGGCATCTTGCGGCATTGAATCCATTCTGGAATATAGTCCAAAGTTTAATTAAAAGAACTAACCAAAGTTGGGCAAAGTATGGCTTTCCAGACATTGCTGAACCCCTTTCCCATTGCAAAGGAGAACTACACATCCCAGTATTCCAAAGGACGCTTCTTATAAAGGTGTTCCAGAGCCAAGGGACTAGATAATTTTATTGCAGGAGTGTTGAAGTGTGTATCAATACTACACCATTATGGCAGTTCAATAAATCCTGGGATTTATAGTTGCCGCCTTGAGTCTCTATACTGGGAGAAAGGTGGGATATGAGAAAATAATACGTAATAATAATTATTGTTATTTATTATTATTATTTCATTTTTCCCTTTTATTGATTGGTTTTTATGATCAATAATGCCATGTTGTTGTTGTTGTTGTTGTTGTGTGCCTTTGAGTCATTTTCATCTTATAGAGACCCTAAGGAAAACCTATCATAGGGTTTGGGGGGCAAGATGTCTTCAGAAGGGATTTGCCATTGCCATCCTCTGAGGCTGAGAGAGCGTGACTTGCCCAAGGCATCCCAATGGGATTCATGGCCCAGCAGGGATTCAAACTCTGGCCTTATTTTAGTTCAGGCTAAAATAATGGAACGTTGGAGCCACCTTGGCACAGTGGTTTAATGGATGGATTATGACTCTGGAGACCTGGGTTCAAATCCTGGACCAGCTATGGAAACCCATTAGGTAACCTTGGGGGAGTCGCATGCTCTCATCTTCAAGGGAAGGCAATGGCAAACACCCTCAGAGGAAATCTTGCCAAGGAAACTCAAGGAGAGGGTCATCATAAGTCAACCTGAAGGCACACAACAACAACAACAACAACAACAACAACCATTCAAGCAAGAGAGATTTCACAAGGGATGTGTGGCATAATGGTTTGAGTGCTGGACGATGACCAGGCTTCGATTCCCAGCTCATCCATGAAACCTACTGAGTGACCATGGGCACCCCAGTATGGCCATGTAGTGGTCAAGTGGGCAAAGAAACACCCAAAGTTGTCCTTATAGTCTGATTGTTGTTGTTGTTGTGTGCCTTCAAATAGTTTCCGACATACAGCAACCCTATCACAAGGTTTTGTGGGGCTGAGAGAGCAAGACTTGCCAAAGGTCACTCATTGGATTTCAATGGCCAAGCCAGAAATCCAACCCCAAATCTCCAAAGTCCAAGTCCTATGCCCAAACCTCTACAGAAACCAAGTCTTGGTGACTCAAATGTGCAACTCCAAAAGTAATCGTGCATCAGAAACGGACCACAAAAACATCCTTCGTTTGCTACAGCAGAGGATAGGAAACCCCAAACTCATTGCCTCCATGCCAGGAATCCTGCAATTCCTTTCGACAGCCCTTGGAACCACAGACCTCTAACAAGACACAATCCATATAGTCCAAATCTTACACAACGCTTGAAAACAGCCCCAATCTTAACATTGTGTTGTATTAAGAAGCCATTTTCTGACCCTTAACCACCAGGAAAACACGCGCAGCCCTGGCGCTCCAAATCCATTTTCACTTTCATTGTTCCAGATGTTAAACTGCTAATTGAGACGACTTATTCATAAATAAATTTATTCAGAGCAAAAATATGGATAATCAAATTTGATACGTTTTTCCTGCCCCCCCCTAAAAAAATTTTGATTCAACTATAGAGAGTTTTGAAAAAGAACGTAATTAGCTGCCGTTGACTGAAACAAATCAATCTTAATTGACGTTGCTGTAAGCGACTTTGGTGAATGCATTTTTGAAATGGTTCCTCCAGGTTTCGGTCATAGAATCAGAGACTTCGAAGGTACCTAAAGGACCATCCAATCCAACCCCATTGAGCCATGAAGAAAGACACAACCAAAAGCACTCCTGAGAGATAGACCTCCAACTAATCCTTATAGATGTCCAAAGGAGAGTCTATAAACCTTGGACAGAGTCTATATCCCACTATTTGAACAGGCATGACTTTTTAAAAATGTGCCACCTATCCTCTCCAAGGAGCAAATTTTGCAGGAGAAATTTGGGCAACGACATTGAAAGCAACCAAAAGTTGCAAAAAGAAACCACCTCCCAGGGCCAAAAACTATTCATTCACTTCCAAATAAAGACCAGAATGTGAAGTCGAAGGCTTTCATGGTCAGCATCCATAGTTTTTTGTGGGTTTTTCAGGCTATGTGGCCATGTTCTAGAAGAGTTTCTTCCTGATGTTTTGCCAGCATCTGTGGCTGGCATCTTCAGAGAACATCAGGAATGGACTCTTCTAGAACAGGGCAACATAGCCTGAAAAACCCACAAATACCAAGGTCATTTTTGTTGTTGTTGTTGTATGGCTTCAAACTGACTCTGCCTTATGTATCCCCCCCCCCCCAAGAATAGCAGCTTCAGCTTCAGGTTGGCATCATCATCCCAGAGGTTTATGTCCATGTGGCCCTTTAGGGCTTCCAGTTGGGCTTTTTGGCTAGAAGGTTTGCCATTGCCAAAGGATGTGACATGTCCAAAGTCACCCATGGATTTTCTTGGCTACACAATGATTTGCACCTTGGTCCCTTCTGTTTCAAGACCTCCAGATGTAGCCAAGGTCCGTTTAGGGGAATTTTATTATGTTGTTATTAGTCCAGATATTGCAAGAGGGGGCTGGCTACAAGAGCCCTCCGAGATCGTCTCCCGATGTGTATACGGAGAAGACCAGGGGATCCCAATAAATAAAGCTGAGACGGATACTAATAACTAGATGTCTAATTTATTGAAATAGGGGAAAAACACATGCGTTGCGCATACACTCACACAAACACTCAGGACTCAGGAAATTAGGGTTGGAAAATAGGAACAGATTTCAGGCGTTACTAAGGGTGATGCTTACCAGAATGTAGATTCCCTCCGGGAAGCAAATGGAGTGGTGATGGACAGTGAGACAGTCTGCTCCGCAACCTGGGTTTGAGCAGAAATGCCGGCTACCAAAACAGAGGTCTGACTGACGTGGAGTAAGTAGACCTTGCAAATGGCGCGCTGAGCAGCAAAAGTGGGGACTTTTTATAGGCCAAATCGGGCCTGAGGGCAGAGAGTTTTGGTGATTGGAACAAAGGTGTTTAATTACTTGCTTTTCACCTGGATGTCCCTGTCTGATTGTCTTAGTGGTCTTAAGCTGCTCGGACAACAGACCCTGGGAGGGGGCAAGATCCTCAGGCAAGGCAAACATTTGCTCTTCCTGGTCATATGATAATCCTCTTATGCGACTTCCCCAGATATGATAATGTGGTTGCCCCTCAGGGGTGTGTGTGCATGTCCTCATGCCTTGCTAGTAATGGAGGACAGGCTGCTAGAGTTCATCTAGGGGTCATTAAGGGTTATCATTTATACCAAAATTTATATAAAACAAGCATGGGTAACACAGAGATGCAGAGTCCACTGCCATCCAAGGCAGTCTGGTCCACTATCAAACGGCTCTTACATCAAGAGCATCTTTCAGGTGTGCTTCACTTGTGTGGTCCCTTGCACTCCCTTCAAAAGCTATCATTCTCTGATCCTGTGATTCTATGAATCACATTTCAAGCTTGACAATAAGGGACCTAGGAGTCTTAAGCCCTTATCACATGCGGCACTTACTGCGCTGGATTTGTGGCCCAAACGCTTCAGAAGCGCGGAGGTGGGATCGCCAGTCGTGCTCCTCAAACGTCATTGAGGCATTTCACTGTTCTTCCATTGTCAAAGCATCCACAGAACAGCCATTTTTTGCAAAACAGAAGACCCCATTATTACAGAAATGGCTGCTCCGTGACCAATTCATCAACGGGAGAAAATGATGCTTCAGAAGCATGACCAGCGATCCCACCTCTGCGCTTCTGAAGTGTTCGGATAGTGGGATAAGAACAGTGTTATTTTGAATCGATTTTATTAAAAACGTTGTATTTTAAATCGTTTCAAATCTTAAGTGGGAACATCCCCAAAGTTCCCCATGGCATTCTTGCAAACAAGATTGTAAAACGTGGGCTAAAAAGTACAACTGTTAAGTGGATTTGTAATTGGTTGACCGGCCGAACCCAAAGAGTGCTCAACCATGGCTCCTCTTCTTCCTCCTGGAGAGAAGTGACCAGTGGAGTGTCCAGTGGGGCTCTGTCCTGGGCCAAATGATATTCAACATCTCTATCAACGATCAAAGCAGGTTGTTCTTATTCTTATTGCTGTTGTCATTAAAAGGCCACATGGGCCTAAACCTCTGAAACGATAATGCCAAAAGATTACTCTTGCCAAATTCCAGGGCTTCGGGTTGTGCTTCTTGGCTAGCAGGTTATTCTCATTGTTATTATTATTATTATTATTATTTCCGCATGAAAATGACAAGCAGCAGTATTTATCCGGCTATTTTCTCTCCCCTTTAACCACATTAAACTCTTAACAAGTAAAGCCGTGTAATCCTTGCCCCAGCTATTGAGACAGCATCGTGACAATAAGTGTTACGTGTTAAGTCTAAGCCTTTGTGCATCATCACAATGCAGTTTCCAAATCCTAATTACGGAGCGCAAAGTGTCTTGTCTCTTGCGTCTTGTGGTTTTCGTGTCTGAGGACTAAGCCCTCCAAACCAGAGCCAGGCAAGAGGCCAGAAAATTAGAAATGCAGGTAGGACACAACAACAACAACACAAGAACAGGGTGCGGCAATCCCAAAAAGAGAGCTTGACAGCTGGTTCATTCAGTGAAGTCAACAATACTGTGCAACAGGCCTTGTTAAGTCACACAACTGTCCGATCGGTGCAACTTTAATAAGAGCCGTTATTGTTGTGCGCCTTCAAGTCATGTCTGACTTATGACAATCCTAGCAGGGTTTTCTTGGCAAAATTTGCTCAGAGTGGGTTTGCCATTGCCATCCTCTGAGGCCGAGAGAGTGTGACTTGCCCTAGGTCACCCAATGGGTTTCCATGGCCGAGTGGGCATTCGAACCCTGGTCTCACTGCTATGGAATTCTGGGATTTGTACTTTTTTTCCTGGTGCTACAACAAACTGCATTTCCCACAATCCCATAGCATTGAACCAAGGCAGTTAAAGTGGAGCCAAACTGGATTATTTCTCCAGTGCAGATGCACCCAGAGTCTACTTCTCCAGATGCAGCTAATGCTATTGCTCTCTAATGCAAGCTCATGCTACAGTTTCTTGCTTTGACTTAGGTCTCAAAGGTGCCACAAGATCCCTTTGCACACTTGTATTGCAGACCAACATGGCTATGCATTGCTAATCCAAGGGTTGCTATGATGATGATGATGATGAAGGTTTTCACAGCCAGCATCCATAGGTTTTTAGGGCTATGAGGCCATGATCGTGAAGAATTTATTCTTCCAGAACACAGCCACATAGCCTGAAAAACCCACAAAAAACCTATTACTATTATTATTATTTTTATTTGTATCCTGTTGTATTAATTTTATAATCTTGTTTGTGGGTTTCATATTGTGTGCCATAGTCAGGCTTTTGTTTCTATTTTGGACCGTTGTTTTCTCTCCTTTGCAAAGTGCTATGTAAAGCCTATGGCGCTATACAGATAAATGTAATAATAATAATAATAATAATAATAATAATAATAATAATAATAGGGACCCAAAGCGGCTTACATTCTAGAAACACCGTACAAATGAAAATGTACAAAAGTGACATTTACAATGGAATTAATTGGAATATAATGCAGTGGTTCTTATGACCCTGCTGCATAAAAACACTGAGGATAACCTTTTAAATGAAATAAAGCTATGATAAAGACAGGTGTTCTGCTTTTCTTGGGACCCTTGGCATTGAGCATCGCAGGAGACAAAGGCAAAGAAGAATATGGCCAACGCCAAGGAAAAAGTGGGGAGGAAAAGAGCCACCTCGAATGGAAATGAAAACATAATGTATGGAAATAACGCACTCATAAAAAACCTCCTTAGGCTCCCCATGTATTAATGTATTAGTTCGCAAACATTCAGATCAAAGGCAAAGCAACAAATGCATCCTAAAAAAGTTTTTTAGTCAGATTTTTATTAACGATATACAAGTAGCAAGGCATAAAAAATTAATATGCTCAAGCCTTGAAATGTCAAGTGTAATGATCTCCAGCTCGGCTTACCTCCTTTGCCTTTTTTGTTTCAGTCTCGCTGAAGGGTCTTCTTGCCTTGGGCATCTTTTGCATTAAGGGAATGAGAGAGAAAGAGAGAAAAAAGAACGAATCTGGAGAGACAGAAAGAGAAAGAAAAGGTTAACAGATGGTTAAAGCATCCCTCATCTGTTGCAGCAAGTTTGGAAAAAGAGAGAAAAGCACAGGATTAAGGGTGTCAAAGATGGGATGCCTGCCTTCATAGAAGTGCCATTTTAAGCCTCCAGGTCTCACCCAAAACCCTGCTAAATATTCAGCTCCAAATAAAATCTGCAAGAGGATTTAAAGAGAAAATGCTCCTCTTATTCCTATTGTTAAAGTTTCCAGATCTTTGACAACTTGCTTTTGGAGTTTGCCACTGGATTGCCATGTCTTGCTGAGAAAACAAATTTACTGGTGGCCAAGAGACCATGCGCTGCAGAGATGGAGCATATATCTTCATGCTCACAGAGTTATGTAACGTTTGTGCAATAAACGTGTCATGAGTAAATTGCTATGTTGTGCAACTCAGTGACATGCTTCCAGGCACCTGCTTGTATAGTGTGCGTCCGCAGACAACACATGAAAGTGGCTCCATGCACAATGCAATTGCACACCAATGCCCCATAAGCAGGCATGCAAAATGGCACAACTTGGCTCCTGCAACCTGGAAGCAGATGAAAAAGTCCAATTATGTGCATGCAAGGCTATGACTGGGACCCATCCACCATGATTGTGACGTTTCTTTGGACTTGGAACACCAAGCAGGATGGAAATTTTGGGGGCGAGCATGACCTATGTGTGGGTCCATGTCAGCCCTTGGGACCCTCTCCAAAACCTCCTCAAAAATGTCATCTGTAACAATTACTGCCTCCTTCCACTACACAACATAGGAACAATGTCCTCACCATTATGAAAAAGAGGTCACCAAAAAGGTGCATATCTCTGTTTCTGGAGGCTCTGTTTTGGAGAAGGAACTGGCAGAACCACCTCTGAGGATTCCTGCTCTAAGAAAACCCTATGAAACGCATGGGGTCCCCAAGGAACATATGTGCAAACACATACAAGGCACCAGATCCCATCTGATCTTGGAAACTAAGCAGGGTCATCTCTGGTTAGCACTTGGGTGGAAGACCATTGAAGAATACCTCTAGGCTCTATTTCAGAGGAAAGGAATTGCAAAGCCACCTCTGAGCATTCCTGGCCTAAGAACGCCCTGCGAAATCCATGCCACATAAGTCAAGAGGTGACACATGGATGCACAAGGCACAGTCCACTCCTAGAAAAAGGCCCTTTTTGTGCATCAGCGTGTGCCTTTTGGAGCGGGAACGGAAAGCAGCCCTTTGCTGTCCTCCTCAGCCTCCTTTTTGAGAATGTTTGTTCAAAGGCTCCCCAAAGGAAAGCAACGAAAGATCTGGGCTGGGTCGGGGGAAACCCAGTCTTGGAGTCTGTCGCAGACATATCCTCGGGGAGCTGTGAGTAACTCGTAATAACACATACTATTTGGCAGGTAACACAAAGCCGACTGTACTGGCTTCAGAGCCAGGCTCCCTTTTGCAGCAGATACGGCACGTAAGGGGCAAAGGAAAGGGATGGGAAGAGGGATAGTGATGGGAGAGGAGGATCCCCAACACACACACAAACACAGTCACACATACACAACATACAAGTTTCAGCTTCCAAGAAGAGCCAGTTGCAATACTGAGACTGACGGAGAAGAGAGCATCTGAGGATCATGCAGCAAGGAGCAAACAAGAGAAAGCAAAACAAGGGTTTCTTCCACCATGCAAGCTTCTACAAGCAGCAAGAAACCACCTTTTATCAGGCAGAAAGTTGCACCAAATGGTTTCCAAAATCCTGCCATATTGGACTGTGTTGAAGAAGTCCATCTCCTTGTTAAATAGCTAGTCTGGCACATGGACCTTCAATCCACTTGCATTGCATTGCGTTAGGATTCAGTGCAAGGGTTGCACAATGTAGTTCCACCAGCGGATATTTATGGTATGCTGAAACATGGGAGGATATGAGCATAAAGTTGCCTTTTCTGTCCTCCATGTAGGATCTCAGCCAGGTTTTTCTGTCCCTCCATGTTAGCAGTCTCCAAGTTGCATTGTCCCTTGGGAGTGCCATGGACATTTAGCCTCTGGGCTTCCCTCTTTAAGGAGTTTTTCACAACAAAGTGATTAAGAGTTTATCCCGTGAATATCCCAGAAAAATAGCGTAATTACGTGAAACGATTTCACACGACGTCGCACAAAACCCACCGTTAAAGTGGTCACAAAGAAGCATTAACACGCATCTTTTTACTTTTGGGATTTCAGCCACAGTGCATCTCCAAAATCAATTTATTTGCGCAATCGCATGTGATAATCGTTTGCGCAATTACTCCCCATTTCCACTTCATTTGCGGGAAGCTTTAAACATGCTTTAATCTCTCTTTAATGCCGAAATCAGCCCCAGTGTGACAAACTCCTAAGAAACCTCTGTGCCTCCTGTTTCCCGAAACAGCTTCTTCCATGGCCATGATGTACATCTGGGAAGAAATAGCTGATGTTGTGTGCCTTTGAGTCCTTTCCAACTTATGGCAACGTAGCTTGTTGTGTGCCTCCAAGTCATTTTTCAACTTATAGCAACCCTAAGGAGAACCCATCATAAGGTTTTCTTGGCAGATTTTTGCAGAGGAGGTTTGCCATTGCCATCCTCTGAGAAAAATATAGAGGATTAATTCAGCAATCCCATCTCTTTCTTACCGAACGAAGCTGAAATCTGCCTCTTCAGGTGAAATACCCATCAACAGCCTCTACTTTTTGGCCGACAATTTTAATTTTCAGCCTATTTCTGACATCGGAGCCAGCCTGTGACTTCCACTTTTTAATTAAAAGAAGTTAAGGCTGGCGACATGAAACACTTTCCTTTGCACGGCTTTTGCTAATTCGGAAAAAGAAGAAGGAGAAGAGAGAGGCGTAAATTAAAAGTAACATAGCTGAAGGTTAAAGCCCCCGTTCAAAGTCAGGAGGAGGACCAAAGGGAAGGCAGGGACTGTACACCGGCCATTTCTTCTTCTTTCGTTTTTTTACACCTTCCATTTAAAAACATTGCAATTGAAGAGAAATAATTAACTGCCTTCAGAAACCAGGTGTCCGTGGATAACTTTGCCGTCCCTAAAAGGATCGCAGCTTCTCTGAAACGAGGAGGAAGACTCAATGGCTGAAAGCAGATCGAATCCAATGGGTTTCCATGGATGAGCTGGGATTCGAACCCTGCTCTCCAGAGTTGTCGTCCAGCGCTCAAACCAAGACACCACACTGGCCAAGTTTTATCTTGTGCTGTTGTTGTTGTGTACATTCAGGTGTCTGACTTATGGCAATCCTAAGGGGAACCTTTCTTCAGGAGTTTTTGCCCTGGCCTTCTTCTAAGGCTGAGATAGATAACAGACAGGTGGAGATAGAAGATCTTGTCCTGGTCCACCAAATGCCTGCCCTGGCTGCCTGGGAAGGAAACCATCAACCAACAACGCAAGCAGAGGCAGTGAATTACAAACAGCCCAAAAGCATCCTTTCCTGGGAGACTCCGTTAAGAGAAAGACGTGGGTCAAGCAGTCCGAGTCAAGGGAGAAAACAGGAACCAAGACCAACACGGTCCAAAGGTCCAAGAAGCCAGGAGGTCTGAAGTAGGGAGGCAGCAGTCGAGAAACAGGGAAGAAGAACGCTGGCCAAGAAACAGACAAATTGCTTCCAGCTACTCCTTCGTAGGCCAACTCAGCTCTTAATCAGAGCTGGATTGCTTGCTGCTTGGCCTGAGCTCTTGGGTCTGTCTTTGGTTGAACCTTTGGTTCCTCCTTCTCCTCCTTGATGGAGGTCTGAAGGCCCCAGGTGAGTCTGGCCCTGGGCCTCCTGGCTCCGGCGGCAGTTCCACAGGAGCAGCTGGTTAAGGCTCATCATTAGGGAGGGCTGGCTGCTCTGCAACAGGGAGAGCGGCAGGTTGTTACTTCTCTGGAAGATTCGCCTGAGTCTCTTCCTCCAGGTCCCAGTCCTGCAGCTCTTGGCCCATGACAGACAGATATAGAAGGAAGGAAGGAAGGAAGGAAGGAAGGAAGGAAGGAAGGTGATGGCTAGACAGATAGACAGATCGGTAGATGATAGGTAGATAGATAGTTAGAGAAAGAAGGTAATAGATAGGAAAATAGATACAGTACAGTGGGCCCTTGTTATCTGCTGGGGTTTGGTTCCAGGGCTCCCCTGTGGATAACAAAAACGGTAGATGCTCAAGTCCCATTAAATATAATGGCAGAGCAGAATGGTGTCCCTTATATCAAATGGAAAATCAAGGTTTGCTGTTGGGAACTTATACTTTTTTTGAATATTTTCAAGCCATGGATGCTTGAATCTGTGGATGAAAAACCCATGGATAAGCAGGGCTGATGATAGATAGATAGATAGATAGATAGATAGATAGATAGATAGATAGATAGATAGTAAAAAGATAGGTAGATAATAGATACAGAAGGAAGAAAGGACAGAAAGAAAGAAAGCGATAGATAATAGATAGGGTAATAGACATGATAGATAGATAGATAGATAGATAGATAGATAGGGAAGAAAGGAAGGAAAACAAAAGATAACAGGATAATAAGTAGTAGGTAGATAGGTAGATAGATACATACATACAAAAGGAAAGAAAACAATAGCTAGATAGGATAATAAACATAGCAGATAGCTGGACATACAGACAGATTATAGGTAGATGATAGATATAGAAGGAAGAAAGGAAAGAAGGAAAGTGATAGATAATAGATAGAATAGACATAGTAGGTAGATAGAAGACAGACAGACAGACTGATCGATTGATCAATAGACAGCCTTAAGAGTTTCTTAAAACACCCAGGAAAAAGCACCATCTGGTCTGAGAGGGAGGTGGCTTGGAAAGATAGGCCTATGAGAATTAAAAAACACACAAATGTTTCCTTTCTCTCTCTTTTTCTTTTTTCCTTTCCTGTTTTTGGGAATGCCCCTATTTCTGCCTTGGGGCTGGGCGAGGAAGTGCCCTTATTTCCGCCATGGGGCCAGGTAAGGAAGTGCCTCTATTTCCGCCTTGGTTGGGGTCGGGCGAGGAAGTGCCCCTATTTCCGCCATGGGGCCGGGCGAGGAAGTGCCCCTATTTCCGCCATGGGGCCGGGCGAGGGCGAAGCCTGGCATGTCTGAAGAAATAAAAAGCGGGAACGGGTGAAATTGCTATCATCTACTTCTGCGATGGTAATGCTGTGATGTGAAAGGAAGTGGCAGTGCTCCGTATCACCCTTGGCTTGATGTCAGGCAGGCGCTGGGCTGAGGCCATCACTGCCAAGGCGCAAGGAGGGCGCTGCCACTCGCCAGCAGGGGGCACTGCAGGGATGCCCCTCTCCAGGCAAGAAAACACAAAGGGAAGCAAACAGCGCCAGCATTATGATTTTGGGGGGGACTTTTTTGCAATTTTCCAGAAACGCATATTTTGAATATGGCTGCTATGATGCACAGCGAACACAGTGACAAATCTCCCTAGCAACTCTCTCTCTCTCTCTCTCTCTGCTTCTTTCTAGGCCCTTTGTTGCAGAAATTTCACCTCCATAACACACACACACACACAAACACACACACACAGAGTCAGCCCACCATAACCACAGATTTTTTTTTATCCACGGATTCAAGGATCCACAGTTTGGAAATATATTAAAAATACTTTCAATTCCAAAAAGTAAACCATGATTTTGCCATTTTATATAAGGAGCACCACCTTACCATGCCATTGGGACTTGAACATCCGTGGATTTTGGTATCCATGAAGAGGTCCTAGAACCATACCCCAACAGATACTAAAGACACCCACCCACAATGTATATATGATATATTACCCTGGCTCAGCCATGAAACCCATTGGGTGACCTTTGGCAAGTCACACTCTCTCAGCCTCAGGGAAGGCAATGGTGAACCTCCTCTGAACAAATATTGCCAAGAAAACCCCTTTATAGGTTAGTCTTGGGGCCGGGCGAGGAAGTGCCTCTATTTCCGCCATGGGGCCAGGCGAGGAAGTGCCTCTATTTCCGCCATGGGGCCGGGTGAGGAAGTGCCCCTATTTCCGCCTTGGGGCCGGGCGAGGAAGTGCCCCTATTTCTGCCATGGGGCCGGGCGAGGACTAACCTATAAAGGGGTTTTCTTGGCAACATTGGTTGAAAACGACTTGATGGTGCACAACAACAGCAACAATTATTATTATTACTATTTTCATTATAATTATTATTAAATATAGGGGAAAGTCTTGTTGGAAGGAAAGCCAGTTCTCAATCCTCTGCAGTAGAAGCACCTTGCAGAATGGATTTTGTTTTGCAAAAGGAGCAGATGACGTTTCTGGAAGCAACATTTGCTCGGCCTTCCTCGAATTTCCAAACAGGACTGTCGGCTTAAATGTATGTTTTCTTACGTCACAAAAATAGAGGGGTCTCACATTTTCCCAAGTCACTGCGGAGACGTGAAATGTGTATTCGATGTGTCAGAGATTTCAGACCGTTTTAACAGCAATGTCAAGAGATGACTCCTTCGGTGGAGGATCACAGCGATGTCCTTCGGGGGATTTTTTCTTTTTGGTGTAATGGTTCTCTCAAGGAATTCTGCGATTCCTTTGCGGTGGAATTCAAAGACAGATAGTGCTGTTCATCTGGGAAATCAGTTTGCAATGGGATCTTGTAGCACCGAGACTAACTGGGAGAAAGAAACTGGTAGCATGGACAGGTTTGCGTGAATTTTGTGCATTTTGGTTTCCCGAATAAAGGTATCACTGTTTTGTGGATGTTATTGCACTTTGCTATGTGGCCAACATGGCTACCCCAAACTGTTGTTGTTGTTGTTGTTGTATTAATAAATAAACAAATAATAAAATTTATTTATATCCCGCTCCTCTGAATGATTGAAGTGGCCTACATTAAAACAAACCAATAAAATACAGTATCAATACAATATCATATAATAACATTATAACTCTACCCCTCCCTAACACTCCCATCAGTAATAATAAAATAAAATTAAATTATCAATTATTAAAACAACCATTAATAATTAAATAATTAAATAATTATTATTGTTATTTGTATCCTGCTTTCCCCAAAAAATTCAAAGTGATTTTACAGTCTAAAAGCACAGTACAGTTGGTCCTCTATACCCATGGAGATACACACACACACACACACACACACAGAGATTCAAGCATCCACGCCTTGAAAATATATAAATTCCCAAAAGCAAACCTTGATGTTGCTATTTTATATAAGGGTCAACATTTTACTATCCATTGAATTTAATGGGACTTGAACATCCATGGATTTTGATGGTCCAAGGTTGGTCCTGGAACCAAACCTCAGTGGATAACAAGGGTCCGTTATGCAATTTAAAAACTTGCAAAAGTAACAATTAAAATGGAATCAGGCTATTGCAATATTAAAACAAAAATATTAAAGTATATATGTTTCTTGACATTGTTCTTCCAATGCTCAGAAACCCTCAACAGAGAAGCAGCAGGAGGAGAAGCTTACTCAAATACCCATCTGCTGCTATTGACAAAGAGGGAAGCAGAATGGCAGGATGCTTCTATTCAATATTTATTAAACTAATAACAACTGTTTGGAGGAAACAAGGCAGAAGGCCCTCAACTCCTCTTGGAACGGTGGATGGAAGCGGGCCAGACACTGTCCAAGATCCCAGCCCAAAACTTCCTCGTTTGCCGTCGAAAAAGCAGTTGTTCCTGAGTGCCTTTTCGACACAAATGGGACCGTTGCACTCACCTTTTCCAAACAAGATGGACATCAGGCAGCTCCGGAACAAAATGCACAAAGGCTATGGAAAGAACTGGTTCCAGTTTGGATCGGAGCGGCTAGAACTGACGTAGGAAGACCACAGAAGGCCTTGTTTGTTGGGCAGACTTTGGTGGGCTGCTTCTGCTGAAAAAAAGACAATAAAAAGCTTGGTTAGCAAGAAGAAAAACAGCAAAAGACCATTTTTTGCAGAAGCAAGGAACCCATTCCTGTCTTATGAATGGCCCGAAAATTCATAAAATTTTGCAATTCAAATTCAATATTGAAAAGTTCACTTTGGACCGTAAATCAGACCAAGGCATTTTCTTGTCCAAGGTAGGTGCCATTGGGGTATAAAACTAATAGAGTAGCAAATAATATAATTGCATTGTATTATTTTAATGATGTAATCCCACTTCGATCCTTGGAAGAGACGGGATCTATAAATAAAAATTATTATTATTATTATTATTAGACAGCCAGCGTGGTGTAATAGTTTGCGCATTGGACCACAACTCTAGAGACATCCCTCTTTTCCAGGACATGTCCTCCATTTCATCCTTCTGACCATTTCTGGAGGAATTCCAAAACGTCTTCCATTTTGAGCATGACTAAGAGGCGTGAATTGATACTTCTATGAGCGTTTTGAGCTCCTCTTTGGTCCTGTCCTCCATTTTTCTTGAAACGTTCTACCTTTGGGGGTGCGTTGTCCTCCTTTGCGGTCACCCTGAGTGTGACTTTATTCCGGATTGCTCCGAACCAATGGTCTTTCGATCTCTTTTGACTTTCCCAAATGCGACCAGATCGAGACCAGCGTCCTCCTTCTCCTCGAAAGCAAACCTTGGACCCAAACGGTGCCAAGTTTGCTGTAGAGATAAGAATGTACAATATTTTACGAAGGAAAGCTCTTCCCGGATCCCTGGGAGGCATTTGGCTGGCAGAAAGTGCCAAGGAAAGGCAAGAGCATCTGCTCTCACTTTAGCAGTTGATATTCTGAGTTTGGAGAAGGGAGATTTTTGGTCTCAGAAAAAGCCTGAGGGGAAGGCAATGGAGTTTCCCAACATTTCTACCCTCCAAAAAGTAAAATGCAAGTGGAGGCAGCATGGGATATTATAGGAAACTTGAAAGAACCAGCTTCTGAAAGAGAGGCTGGAGAACAGCTTTGCAACACCGAACGTATTGGCAAACCTTTGACGGAAACATTAAAGTCTCCCTTTCTCTTTCTCCCAAACTGGAGCAATTATTAAATATGAATAGCTTTAATGGCGATACGCAACCCAGCCTTTTTAAAAAATGTTTTCTGTTCATGGAACGCATTGTGAGAAATAGAAAACCAGGCAGCTTTCGGCCATCTCTTATGGAAACCTAGGCCAAGTTTTAAAATGCATTAAAAAAGAAATTGAGAAGTAAGCCCTTAAAGGAGTTAAACAAAGTGGCCCAACATGTTCAGAAAATAGAAAATCTGGAATGAAGTTATTTGTCCTTTGCCCCATTGCCTGACTGTATCAATTTCTCTCCTAGAGATTCCTAGAGAGGACACTCCCCTAGGCATTTGTAGCTCCTCCAACGGAATTCTATGGTCAGTGTCTGGCAGATATTGATCATAGAGTTGCACTAGAAGACCTAGAGATTCCTAGAGAGACTACTCTACTAGGTCTTTGTAGCTCCTCCAGTGCATTTCTATGGTCAGTGTCTGTCAGATGTTGACCACAGAGTTACCCTGGAGGACCTAGAGATTCCTAGAGAGGTGTTCCTAAAGGTAAAAACAATAGTGTTTTTGATACTGTATTTGCCGTTTTTCCACATTCACAGGGCCCTTAACCTCAGCGAACCGCGGAGAGACGAGTGTCATGCCATTTGCAAAAACAATTGTAAAGCACAAGTTCCCTTCCGTGTCCCAATGCTGTCTCCTTTTCCTTCTCCTCCTTCCTCCTCCTCTTTAAAAACCAAACAACGTGCATGGCTCTTCCTCCCCGTTTTCCCCACAGTTCCCTTTCTTTCCCTTCATCAACTTGTCGGACTCGAGAGGTTCAGTTATTTGTCTATTTCACTTGAGCAGCTGTAGCTTGTGATTATTTCTAACAGTGGCCCTGGGGCTGCTTGTGACATTACCTTTAGCGCAAGGGGAGGCTGCAAAGGCAATGGCTGCAACGTGGCCTGGAAATCCAAGGAGGAGGAGGAGGAGGGAAATGTGTGCGCGTGTGCATGTGCCTTCGCTCCTTCCCATGCCCAGGTCTTGCCACACCTGGAACCCAGGACCCACCTGGCATGGCAAGGAGCATCCAACCTCTGGACAGTTCCCTCCTCATGCAGTTTCGATGTGTTAACTAGGTGATCAGAGATGGAGCTCACCTGCATCGCTTCCATCTTTCCCATCACTCCAGCTTTCCTTGGGATGCCAGCTTCAGGACCCAACAGACAGGCAAAAGAGACAAGAGTTTTCTGGATAAAGCCAAATATACTTGTGCATCAGAGAGCACAAGACCCCCTCTTGCAAAGCTGCTATATAGTGAGACCCGGGCTTTGGTTCCAGGGCCCCCGTGGATAAGAAAATCCATGGATGTTCAAGTCCCATTAAATATAACAGCAGAGCAAAATGGTGTCCCTTATATACAAATAGCTCACAAAACTACAAATCCCAGGGTTGCATAGCATTAAGCCATATCAGTTTAAAGCAATGTCAAACTGCATTAATTCTGCAGTGTGTGCCACAGGTGTTTGTTTGTTTGTTTCATAGCTACAGACTTTGAGGGATGGGTTGATTTCTTCTGCTCGAATTGGCTCAGTGCATATCTTTTTGGATTCTCTGCTATTTTAAAGGTTGGTTTGACTCCAAGAAAATTGGTACGGTTTTCCAGATGCACCTTGGACATTTTCAGGCAGAAAAGCAAGGGCTGAAATGAAAAGTGGTACATCTGCAACAGAGATAAGGGCAGAAGGGGAAGGCAGGGAGGAGGATAAGGCTGCTTTTCCAACAGGAGAGAGCAACCGTCTCCAAGCTGCATCCAAAGGAAGGTCAGCAAGACCTTCCAAAATGTTGACCTTTGCAAGACTGTGTCTTTCGCTTCAGCTGCAAAATATTTGGGCCTGGCACCCCAGGATGTGACACAGACCTGATCAAGGAATCATAAGAAGGCAGAGTCTTCTTTTTGATGGAGTCTGGCAGGGTTTCTGTGGAACAAAGACGCCATCCTGTGGCAGAGGAGACCGACAAGAAGGGAGAGCCCAACCAGTGTGTGGCTTGTGTCATCATGGCAATGGCAGCCACAGTGTGTTCACTTGGCATTCAGAGCCTAAGGGGCTAAGTAGCCTGTTTGACACAACCCAAGACTGCCCTAGAAAGTTTAGGGAGAATCTGACTGTGGACAAAATCCTCTACGGCAAATGGTGCGGAAAGAGTTGGGCGCATGCATCCCCAGATCCAACCAGTTTCCCCATGGATGGATGGATGGGGCATTCTCTTAATTGCCATCAAGTCACCTTTGACTTATGCAACCCCATGAAAGAGACTTCTAAGTCACCACCTCATCCACTGCCCTGCTCAGGTCTTGCAAAGCCATTGTGGCTTCTTTGAAGGAGCCCATATACACCTGAGGTGCAGTCTTCCTCTTGTCCTTCTGCCTTCCCAAGCATGGTTGCCTTTTCTAGAAACTCATGTCTTCTCATGATGTGGCCAAAATATGACAGTCTCATAGAATCATAGAGTTGGAAGAAACCCCCAAAAGGGCCATGCAGTCCAACCCCATTCTGCCATGCAGGAAATCACAACCAAAGCATCCCCATTGACAAATGGCCATCCAGCCTCTGTTTAAAGACCTCTGTTTAAAGTCTCAGCTTAGTCCTCTTGGCTTTTAGGGAGAATTTGGGTTTGATTTGCTATAGGACCCTTTTTTTTTCTTTTTAGCCATCCACGGCATCCGTAAGACTCTCCTCCAGTATCACTTTTTAAATAGGTTGCTTTTCTTCCTATCCACTTTCTCCACCGTCCAACTTACTTCCAAGCAAACACAGCAAGGATGAGAAGAACAATGAATTTCTCAGGAAGCCTCTGCAGTTGTTGCATGTGGAAAACTTTTAGCTTTCCAAATGCTATCCCAAATATGTTTTACCTTTGTTGGAGGTGGAAAGCCCAAAGGGCATTCAAAATGTGACACTGAAATGTGCTTGGTTTTTCTTCCCATCCGCTTCCTTCATCGTCCGGCTCACTTCCAAGCAAACCAACATGGCCCTTTTTCTTTCCTTACTGGAGCAACTGGGGGAAAGGGAGCAAGAAGAAAAAACAACCCTGAACTTTTTTTCTTTCCAAAGGAAAGAAGTCAAGGCGATGAAGTAATGAAGAAAATATGCCATAATAAAACACTAGGGGCGAAATAAATTTATACGCAACCCTCCTCCTATTTTTCAAGCTCCTCGCTCGGCTTTGGAGATGCCAGTTTGCCTCCTGGCTACAAACTCATTCTTCTTTCCCCATGCTGGGAACGTTTCGGGGGAAACGCGTCACCATTCAGAGGATTAATACAGATTTCCAGCTCTCTGCCCCATGGCTCTGCAGTCGGCCTGCGCTGGGGCCTCCGGAGAGGCTTCGGGGCAACAACGGCCTGCTTTGTTCGGCTTATCGAGGCAAAGCTTGATCTCTCCTCGCTGTTTAATCATTCCTCCCAATTTTATGGACTTATTCAAATGCTGCCGAACCGCTTGGAAGGCAAAGGAAGGAAGGAAGGTTTTGAAAAAACACAAAACAATGCTTCAGATTTTCCTCTCCAGAGGGGGCAAACAAATGACACCAGACACTTGACAGCTTATTTACCAAACTCACTAAAGATTTATTGATTTGTCAATCAGGGCCCCGAGCGCTTGCTTCTCCCCATAGAAAAATTAATAATTTCTACTGGCAACGTGGATCCAGCGCATAAAGCTTGGCAAATGCAAGAATCAATTTGGAGGCCATTGATAAGGGGAAGAAAGCAACACCAGAGCTGGGTCTGTGTTTAAAAAGTGATGCAAGGGGAAGTGTGTTAATGGAGAGGGAAATGCCCAGGTTGTTCCAAAGGAAGGAAAAGATTAGGAGGGAGCAAAGTGAGCCCTTAAGAAATCTCAAGGAAAGGCACCTTTGGAGAAATGCACAGCCCTGGGCACATCTGGGCCCAGCAAAGGATTGGTTTCTCTCATCTACCAGCAAAGGTCTCAGCCAGTTAACCCAGTTTTCCCCATCCTTTGGTCCTCCAATTGTTTTTGACTTCGCTTCCCAGAAGCCCCAGCCAACTTGGCAAACAGTCAGAAATTATAACATCCAAAATCCACAAAACAGTGATAGCTTTATTGGGCGATGGCTTCATTGCACAAAACAGCAATATCTTTATGGCCCAAAATTACATGCCACAAGCTTTTGAAGCTCCACTGACTTCTTTGACAGAATACGAAGGAAGGTGTTGGAATCACAGGCCTACCTTTTGTTGTTGCTGTTGTTGTTCTCGGTTAAGATGGTATGGAGGGACATCTGTGCAGACAGAGGCCATTCCTTCCGGCCTTTAAGACAAAGACTCTTAAAGCCTGAGAAGTAAAATTTAAACTCCATTAACAACACAAAAAGAGACTTCCTTGGAGAGCCAAGCTACTTCAGTCCTTTGCAAGGCTATCTGTTCCCTTCTTAGGCTGAGAACATTGAATTTCTCTACTGCTTTTGCATTTGGAAAACTTTTGGGTGCTGTTTACGCACCAAATGTAGTCCCAATTTTTTAAAAAATAATGTTTTAACTTTGTCGGAGGTAGAAACCTCAAGGAGTAAATTCCCAATCCATTGGCTCCTTCTTTAGCTTGTTGTGGCTACAATGCAGTATCCTCAAATCCAAGAAACATATCCAATGGACATTGGGCGTTGGGCATACAGCAAACTATAATATACCCAAAATCCACAAAACAGTGATAGGAATTATGGAATTATTATGATAAGAATCATCTGGAGGACCAAGGGCTGGGAACCACATTGGGTGAGGTTATGACCCAAAGAGGTTACATGTCCAAGAGCGTAACCATGAGGCTATCCTAAATAATCCTGGGATTTGTAGTTTGGCAGGTATTCAGCCTGGTGTCTCAAAGAAAGCTCAGGTCCCTCACCAAGCTACAAATTCCAGCATTCTCCAAAAGTCAAAAGCCCTAAGAAGCACTTTTTAAAGAGGGCTTAATCCAGCAAGTATCGGCACTCTCCAAGGTGCTGAGCCTCTTTGGAGGTATAAGGCTCATAGCCCAGACAATGAGATGAGGCACGCATGATGGGTTATGTAGTGAATTTGTATTTAACTTGAACACAACCAATGGCGTCTGGTGTGTCCCTGGCCACTGGAGCAGTCAATCCACTCTGGACTGGTGCAAAATTTAAAGGTGCTACTGAAACTCTTTGGGCAATTGGGTTACAGCATTTTGGAGAGACCCTTTATAGTTTGGACTGTAACACGGAGCAGCATGGAAACCACCAAACCATCACCAGAGCCATGGAAACCCGCAGGGTGACCTTAGGCAAGTCACACGTTCTCAGCCCCAGAAAACCCCATGATAGGTTCACCTTAGGGTTGCCATAAGTTGGTAATGAGTCAGTTTTCTGCACATCTTTTGCAGATCTCTTGCCCCCTTGAAGGCTCGCCCTTCCAGCGCATTATTCACATCTTCGCTTGCGCCAGGAAAAGCTGCTGGAGGAAGTCGTAAAGGTACATGGCACATTTATTATTGTTGTTGTGTCTTGTGTGCCTGCAAGTCATTTCTGACTTATGGCAACCTTATCATGGGGCTTTACTGGCAAGTTTCTTCAGAGGGAGGGTTGCCATTGCCTTCCACTGAGGCTGAGAGAGTGTGACTTGCCTAAGGTAACCCAATGGATCTCCATGGCCGAGACGGGATTTGAACCCTGGTCTCCAGAGTCATAATGCAGTGCTCAATATCAGTTTTTAGGAGGAAGAAAATGAGCACTCTCTCAGCCAATGTGCAAAGTACGGGGGGATTCATAATTATTGCAAAAACACTGCCCTCTGGTGTTAAACAATGTTTTAAAGCAAAGGCCTTGTGCGGCGTGTAGGGGCTTTTCTTTTTCTTTTCCCTTTTTGCAAAAGCTCTTCTCTTGTACCTGAAAGAACCACCTCCAGGGTAATCCAGCTTGTTTTTCTGATTTGCAAAGACCTGAACACACCGAAGCCCCCCGGGAATTTCACTGGCTTGGATGGTTGGTACCTAAAAAACACTAAGCCATGTTATTATGAACTGTCTCAGGCAATTTACATCAAGGGGAGGGAGCAAGGAAATACAAGGGAAAAAGAAAAACCTTCTGTCCAGGAACTAAATTTAACCGTCTCTAAATAGCAGACAAAAACAAGTGGTTATTCTTTCTTAAAGGATCCAGAGAAAGAGAGAGAGTGAGAGAGAGAGATAGGGACACAGCTTTTAAAAGAGACTAAGAAACATTATGTGTGTGGTCTGCCATGTGTATGTGTGTATTTCTTCTGAAAATATTGTGGGTTGTTGTGGGCATTGCCCATGGGCAGTTGCTGTTGCTATGTGACCACAGATCATTTCTGCAAAGACTCGTTCAGGTCCAGAAATGGCATTTATGCAAGGTGCAATTCATGTGGGTTCGCCCCCTTTAGTGATAGCTTAGGTGTTCATGAGCATGGAACTAGGAGGCCATCTACACTGCAAGAATAATCCAGTTTGACCCCACTTTAACTGACGAAATTTCTGTCTTGCAAATCTGCATTTCGGCCCCTGAAACCAGACGGCAGCATCGGTCCATTCACAAAGATTAGTTACTTTTTTCTTTCCCTAGACACTAAAAAGGATTGTCATAGGAATCAAGAGAGTTACATACCACATTTGACAGGAAAGCCCTCGGGGAAACCTTTGCCTTTAGACATGATGCTTTGCCCCTACTTTGCGAAAAACCAGGATCCAGAAGAACTGCTGATTGTCCATCAAGCAGCAACATCTGGAGGCCATTTCCACACAAAGAGTCCCTGGACCCAAAGCTGAAACCACCTTCTCTTTGGAAATTAGAGTCACGATGGGCCATTGCTGTTGATTTTTGGGAAATTCTGTCTGTAAGGTAAATATTTCAAACATGTTTATGGAGTCCAGATATTAAAAAGGAGGCTTGCAAACTAGATTCTGGCCAGAACAGGAGAAACAAGTTGGTGAAGGGTCTGGATGCCCAGCCCTGTGGTCACTCAAGTCACCTAACAGTCACACAAAACAATCAAACCTTGAAAATTTGCCAGACGTTGACCATAGAATTGCACTGGAGGACCCACAAACGCCTGGAGAAGTGTTCTCTCTAGGAATCTCTAGGCCTTCCAGGGCAATTCTGTGGTCAAGATCTGCCAGAAGTTGACCATAGAATTGTATTGGAAGACCTACAAATGCCTAGAGGAGTGTCCTCTCTAGGAATCTCTAGGTCCTCCAGGACAATTCTATGGAGAACCTAGAAATGCCTAGAGGAGTGTTCTCTCTATGAATCTTTAGGTCCTCCAATGTGACTTTTGGCATAAGTTGACAATAGAGTCATGTTGGCAGACCTAGAGATTCCTAGAGAAAACCTATGAATCAAATCCATGAATAATCAAATCCGCAAAAGGAAAGCTGCAAATGTGGAGGGCTGACTCTAGTCCGTCATAGGGCTCTGTTTTATCTACAGACGCACATAATTCAATGGAGCAGCAGACATTTTGCTTCATTTGGAGTCGCTCAGATAAGCAATCAAAATCCTGGAAGTTTTAACAAAAGTTATCTGCATGCCTGACATGTTGCTGCGCCAAACACCATTTGTCTGATGGAAGCCTTTGAGATTGCAAAAGCCTCCTCCACCTGATAGCAAATCAAAGGTGCACAGTTTGGAAAGGACCTGAAAGGAACCCTGCAAACCTTTCCTCGGTCGGGGAAAAAAAGGGCTCCGACGACGTGCAGCCTTAAGCATGATAGTCAAAACAGGAGGAATGAAACGGAGCCATTTGTGAAGATCTGTTGGAGGAGAGAAAGGAAAAAGAACGATTTCACACCGGGAGGAGAAACATCTTACAGTAAAACACTGAGGTTTTTTAAATGGTGCATACTGATGCATCAGGATTGAAAGTCCCAGTCGATATCATCTGTTGCTTCTGTACATAATACTTGTTTCTTTGCATTTCAGCCTTTGGGACAGTGGTGAATCTGCTTTGGGTTGTAGTCCGAACTTAAAAAGAGCTTTAAGGTTGCCATAAGTCAGAAATGACTTGTTGGTACACAACAACAAACAACTGTGTAAGTGCTTTGGCATAAGAAACCACAATTTGTCACACAGAAGGCACCTGCGATAGAGACGCAGAAGGACGAGTAGAAGGAAAGGCTTGGAATAGAAAACCCAGGATGGAAACAGCATGGAAATTCCTTCTGGTTCATATATATATATATACACACACGTGTATATATATGTATATATAATGGTTATAATTAAGGATGAAAGGGCTCTATAAATAGTCTTTCCTGCTCCTGCTTCCCATGGAAATGGGAGGCTGCCATTCGTTCGTCAGGTCTGACATTTATCTTCACTCATGAGTAAACACTTGCTAACTCACTAGTGGCTCTGCCACTTGAGATTTATCAGGCTACTCACTCCTGAAGATAAATGTCATATCAAAGTCCAGCCATCATATAATCTGGCAGCATTAACTCACAATGATCTCCCCCTTGTAGGTTCGGATTTTGTAATAAATATTAAGATTGTCAGCGGATGCCTGGCTTAAAGAAACAGCCTCCCCAGAAGAAATGGCAGAAGGAGTTGTCCTTGTCCTTTACAGGGAAGGGATTTGAGGTGGAGCATCCACCTTTGGAGGTCATCTTTGGATGGCCATCTTGGAGGGTCAAGAGTGCTTTGACTATGTCTTCCTGCATGGACAAAAGGCGATGGACTGGATGACCCTTGGGGGTCCCTTCCAACTCTAGGACTCTATGATTTGGTCAACCATTGGTGGCAATGGCTAGTCCTGGTGATGCAAACTGACCGACAAAGGTCTTTCTGTGTCCCTCGACGCCTGGATTTTCCTTTTTCTCATGGGGTTTTGTTGGCAAAATTGGGAACCGAGCCCTGGTTTCCAGAGTCATAGCCCAACACTCAAACCACTACACCATGCTGGGTCTCATTCGTGTATTTCAAATATGAATGAATTTTGTGCTTAGACTCAGGTGCCTTCTCTGAGATTATGTATGTAAATGCATATACAGATATTCCAAAATCCAAGACATTCCATAATCATTGAATCATGGTATTATAGGAGTCAGAAAGGACCCCAAGAGGCCATCCACTCCAACCCTATTCTGCCATGCAGGAATACACAGCATCCAAGAATTAGAAGAGACCCCAAAGGCCAGCTAATCCGACCCCATTCTGCCATGCAGGAAGACACAATCCAAGTCATCCTTGGGACAGATGGCCATCCAATCTCTGTTTAAAAACCTCCAAAGAGAGAGACCCCATCACCCTCTGGGGCAGAAGCATCTTTGGTCCCAAGCATTTTGGTAAGAGAGACTGAACCTTTAATGCTATCCAGGGCTTTCCCTACTTTCTTTGGAGCAGGGAAATCCCTCACACAGCTCTGGTTTTGCCTTCCTTTGACTTTACTTAATGCCATCCCACTGTTCCTCCGACTAACTCCCTTGGACCACTCTAAATGATTCATCCTCTCCCTTTGATGTTTAATCTCCTTAAAATATTTGCCATTCTCAGCGTCCCCCGTTGAGCCGCTGTTTGGCCAACTTCTATCCACAAAATTCCCTCCATCGGTGAGTTCCCTAAGCAGCGGGCTTTTCCCTCTTTCCTGGATGGTGCATGCTTGCGCACATGGATGTGTGTGCATTGCTGAAATCCCGTGCAATCTTTAAGAAAAAAGCCAAATATAGCCTCCTGGAAAGTTTATAGCATCTGCTGGAAAGCGTACTGCTTCTTGGAAAGTATTTTTAACAGAGCAGAGAAACTCATAAGACACAAAGATTGAAACCTACAATGCTGCCATGCTATCAGGGGGATTTTGGAACTTGTAGTACCGAAAAGTAACCTTTCCAAGCCTTCAGGTCACCTGTCATTCTATAATGATATTATGAATTTCATAGGGTTTTCTTTCACACCCACAAATACTTTTAAGCATGTGCTGTGTTGTTTTAATTGTACAGGTAAAAACTCTCCCTTATCTGAAATGCTTGAAACTTGGATTTGTTTTGGATTTTGGAATACCTGTACTTGCATATATGTATGTAATGAGATACCTTAGAGATAGGGCCCAAGTCTAAACACAAAATCCATTTATGTTTCGTAGACAACTTATAGACATAGCCTCAATGTACTTTTACACACAACATTTTTAATAATCTTGTGCATGGGGAAAAAGTTTGTGTATACCAAACCATCAGAAAGCAGCTGTCATGCTCCTGAGAGAGCCCTGGGCAAAGAGGATGCATGTGAGGCAGCAGCAACCGGCCAGATTTCCTCCTGAGCAGCCAGCCCCAGGCAAAGCCAGCTGCATTCTCCCATGCGGGTCAAGGCAGCATCAGCCTCCTGGCCTGAAGCTCTGCTCTAAATTTTGCCAACCTGGAGAAGACCAGAGAAGAGAGCAAGCTGGCCATCGCTGCAAAGGTAATGTTCAGTAGCCCAGCTACTCCTGGCTCCCAGCCTCTCCTTTGCATGCAAAGAATCCTAGAACTGGAAGAGACCCCAAGGGACAGCTAGTCCAACCCTATTCTGCCATGCAGGAACTCACAATGAAAGCATTCCTTGTGACAGATGGCCATCCAGCCTCTGCTTAAAGACCTCCAAAGAAGGAGACACCATCATAGGGACTCCATCACAGGGAATTTCATAGGGTTTCCTTACACACACAAAAATACTCATTGGTGGTTTTGGCACTTCCTTCCTCTGAAACAGAGCCTCCTGAACTTGCAATTCCTTGGCGGTCTCTCATCCAAGTATTAAACAGGGCTGATCCTCCTTTGTTTCCAAGATCAAATGGAATCTGGCGCCCTAAATTGTGTGTATCGGTGCCTTCAAGTCACATGTCCATATGGACTCCATACGGTTTTCTTACGCAAGGGATACTCATTGGTGGTTTTGCCAGTTCCTTTTTCTGAAATACATCTTGACAGCACCCTTGTCTTTGTTGGCGGTCTCCCATCCACTTCCCAGCCAGGGCTGATCCTCCTTTGGTTCCAAGATCATGTCCTTCAAGTTGTCTGTCGACTTGTGGCGACCCCATGAATTTCATAGGGTTTTCTTAGACAAAGAATACTCATTGGTGGTTTTGCCAGTTCCTTCCTCTGAAATAGAACCAATAATAGTACTCTCCAAGTACTAACCAGAGCCAACTCTGATTAGCTCCCCAAATCAGAAGGGATCTGAAGCCTTTAGGGCATTTAAAACCAACATTTCCATTGATACTCTGGATTAAACCAATAATCCTTGCCCCACATCTGGAGGACCGCTAGACAAAGACGACAATGTCTTGCAACGTGGGTTCAACCGCAGCAGCATCATGTCAAGTCCATTATCTAAAATACCAGGTAAACAACAGGGCTTATCAAGAATCATGCCTAAAATGGATGCAGAAATACAGGCTCTTTTTAAAAGACATCCCAGTAGCTCACCTTCAGTTTCTTCTACTCTGCTATATAAACTCACATGAAATATTTCTTCAAAGGCTTGACCAGGTCTTCAAGCCTTCTCTGGGAAAAGGAGCCCAGGCAGGTATTTGGAGCCTGGAGGGGTCCTCCTTCGCCCATCATCAAACTGGCTGCATGCATCTTCAACCAGGTATCAATCTTGCAAGTTCCTAGGAGGAAGGCATGAAAACCGCTTCCTGACATCAGAACAAAACCTTTCCACGCTCTTTTCTCCTTCTTCTTTTGGCAGGGAAGGGGAAGGGGGGCTGTTTTGTTTTCGCTGACTTTCAAGTTAAAAACAAAACCTTGATTTAGGATGCCTTCCACACTCAAGAAAAGCCAGAGGCCAGAAAGAGCCGGATCATGAAAGGAGAGCCTTGTCTTGTCTTCCACTTTAAAGGAAGGCAGAAAGTGAACTTTCCTCTACACCTTTCCTTTCGGGTAGCGTTTCTCTCTCATCCTGAAAAATCAGTCGCATAATTACAACGGCGACGGAAATGCACAGACACATAGGTGTAGTTTTGGCGTTCTTGCTTTTGTTTTAAATGCACAACCTGCCTTACAAAAAATGCAAATTATTTCTTACAAAATTGCAGAACTTTACAAAGTTTTCATTTTGTTTTGTCGGTGTGAATGTCCCTCGTCGTTCCCATTGCATTGCATTCACGCAAGTACATTTGTGGTTTGTTTTTTTGGGCACAACTTGGATAACTAAAACGCAATTATTATTATCATTATGATTGGTTTGACACAACTTTAATTGCCATGACTCAATGCTTTGGCATTCTGGGAACTGCAGTTTGTTGTGGCAGAACTCTGGTGTCAAACTGGATTATTTCTGCAGTGCAGATACAGCCTCTCACTCAACCGCAAATGTGGAGAATCTATTGAGAGTGTGGTTGTTTCTTCTGAATTTGACGCTAGGGGTGAAAATCCTGTATTATTTGTAGGTACAGTGAGCCCTTGGTATTCGTTGGGGTTTGGTTCCAAGAGACCCCATGGATACCAAAATCTGTGGATGCTCAAATCCCATTGAATGCAATGGCATGGAGAAATGGCGGCCCTAACATAAAATGGCAAAATCAAGGTTTGCCTTTTGGAATTACACAGGATGGCTTGATTCAAAGATATAGCCATGTTAGTCTGTGGAATTGGTATGTGGAGAGACCTTGTAGCACCTTTGAGACATACTGAAAGAAAGAAATTGGCAGCTTGAGCTTTCCTAGACTTCACTCTACTTCCTCAGATGCAAAATGGCTTGGTTCCAGGACCCTCCCGTCAACCCCAAAATCCATGGAAGTCAAAATACATTGAATGCAATGACATAGTGCAATAGTACCTCTTACATAACATGGCAAAATCATGGTTTGCCTTTTGGAATTCATATAGTTTTAAAATATTTTCAATCTGTGGATGCTTGAATACATAGATTCAAGACTGCATATCCTTTTTCAGCTGAGTTTATGAGGTTTTCAAGGGGGGGAACAAGATCTGCCAAATTCCTCCAAATCTCATGTGTTCTGATTGCAGTCTATTTGGTTGGAAAGAGGAGTGTTTTCATCGTGTAGACAAGCCTTTGGATCCAGATCCAAATGCTACAGTTCCCAGAAGCTGGGAGTTTAGTCCCTGGAATCTGGAATCCAGAAAGGGAATCATAAAATCACAGAGTTGGAAGAGATCCCAAGAGGTAATCCAGTCCAAACCCCATTGTGCCATGCAGGAATTCACAATCAAAGCACCCCTGAGAGGTGGCCATCCAGCTTCCGCAAATTTACAGCACTTTATAAATAATAATAATAATAATAATAATTTTTAAAGACCTCCAAAGAAGGAGACTCCAGCAGTCTTCCATTATCAAGCAGCTCTTACCTTTAGGAGGTTCTTTCTTATGTTGAGCTGGAATCTCTTTTCTCCATCCTCAGCATGACCTCCCTTCAAATAGTTAAACAGGGCTATCATATCACCTCTTATCCTTCTCTTCTCCAGGCTGAACATCCCCAGCTCCTTAAGTCTTTCCTCATAAAGAATGGCTTCCAGACCATTTTGGTGGCCCTCCTTTGTACACAGTTCCAGTTTCTCCGCATCGTTTTTGAATTGTAGTGTCCAGAACTGGACACAGCATTATTCCAGGTGAGGCCTGACCAAAAAGCAGAATAGAGTGGCCCTATTATGTCCCTTGATCTAGACACTATACTTCTATTGATGCAGCCTAGAATCGCATTGGCCTTTTTAGCTGCCGCATCGCACTGTTGACTCATGTTCAGCTTGTGGTCAACTTGGACTCCCAGATCCCTTTCACACTTATAAATCTCTCGTTCAGCCAGGTGTCCCCCATAATCCTATATCTGTGCATTTCATTTTTTCTGCCTAAGTGCAGTACCTTACATTTCTCACGGTTGAACTTCATTTTGTTAGCTTTGGCCCAGTATTCTAATCTATCGAGGGAGTTTATCACATGGGGGGAAATTGGGACTTTAAACTGTGGGAAAATCACACAATTGACATTGAAACGTGATTAAAGTGAGATTAACACAAGTGCCATTATTCTGTGAATAACCAGAGAATAACCAACCAATAAACAGCAAACAGTCCTGTAAATGATTTGCTGTTGTTTCTTGCCTGGTTATACATGGGTTAATGGCACTTCAATCATGTCTCACCTCGACATTGTGTGAAAACCATTAGTGCAATTGCAGGATTATCACGGGTTAATCACCGATTACACTTCCAATTGTCCCCTGTGTGATAAACTCCATTGTCTTCTTGAATTCCCCAAAGCACTGGAAAAAGAGAAGCCATTTGTATTTACTTCTAGAGAGAAACCGGATCTTCTTACACAATGGCTCTCGATGGAGCAAAGTCACAGCAAAACACAAGATGGCAGCATCTAACCACATAACACAATTTCAACTGCGCAGAATTCACAGCCGCCTTCTTCCAGACTTTAAGGGGGAGACGAATCGCCAAACAAGAGCAACACAACTTTTGTGGTTTAAATTGTTTTCAAACATGGCGAAATTCCAGTGAACCTTTGCTTTTGAGGAAACTCAATAAACTCAAGAAATGGCAGGGGAAAAACCCACGCCATGATAATAAGCCTGTGGGACAATGTGGTTCTCTTCTGTTTTACAATAGAAAGAGTCACACTGGGAAAACATTTTTCCTGTTCTGTGGGGCTAAATTTGGTTAAAGCCTAACATTTAAACACTGCTGTTTTGTTTAAAACTGCTGCTTTTTTCGTACCACTTCCATTCAAAGGCTGCATCTACACTGTAGAAATATTGCAGTTTGACACCACTTTTAAGGGCTGTGTGGCTCCATCCTATGGAATCCTGGGATTTGTAGTTTTTTTTACAAAGTCTTTAGCCTTCTCTGTTTTGTGGATTTGGGGTGATGCAATACTTTGAGATTAGATAGATAGATAGATAGATAGATAGATAGATAGATATACGGTCCATATATATTGTATTATATTACATTATATTATGTTATACAGTACTATACTATACTATATTAGTGGTCCCTAAACTGTGGCCTTTCAGGGCTTTTGGACTTCAGCTCCCAGAATCCCAGAGTATTGGCCAATATGGCTGAGGCTTCTGGGAGATGAAGTCCAAAATCTCTTAAAAGGCACAGATTGGGGAGCACTATATTATATTACATTATAGCTTTATCTTTTTAAAATGTGTTTTATTCTTTTAATGACTTTCTGTTTTAATATTGTAATAATTTAATTCCTATGTTTTTAACTGTACTGGTTTTTGTAATGTTGTGAAGCCGCTCTGAGGCCCAGTTCTGTGAAAAATAAATACATATGCAAATAAATATAATAATAATTATATATTATATTATATTACATTATACAGTATTATATTATATTGTGTTATGTTATTTCTCTCCACAGAAACAGGCTACAAAGTTCTGTGAAAAATAAATACATATGCAAATATGTATAATAATTATTATATATTGTATTGTATTGTATTGTATTGTACTGTATTGTATTATCTCTCCACAGAAACCGGCTACAAAGCTCTAAAACGCCTAACATAAACAAAGGGGGAAAGCGCCTTTGGACTCCATCTCCCAGCAGCCCTTGCCGACTCCGTCGATGGCGAGGGATGCCGGGAGCCGCAGTCCAAAGGCCTCTTCCGGCCTCCTAACGCGTCATACTACTGCTACCGCTGGTCCCAGGCCCTGACTAGGCCTCTCGCTTTCCCCAAGTTCTCGCGAGACTTGGGCGCCTTGTTCCCGGCATCCATTTCGTGGCGGAGGAGGAGAAGAAAGTCTGTGGCGAAGCGGCGGCGGCGGCCGCCATGTTGGGAGCGTCGGGGCTGTTTTAGGGGGAAGGCGGCGGCGGAGGAGAGGAAGAGGAGGCCTCGCTCCGTCCGTGTTCTGCGGGGCGGCCTCGGCAGGGCCTCCCTCGAGCCCCTGTTCGCCATGAGCGGAGGGACGCCGTACATCGGGAGCAAGATCAGCCTCATCTCCAAGGCCGAGATCCGCTACGAGGGCATCCTCTACACCATCGACACCGAGAACTCCACCGTCGCCTTGGCCAAAGGTGAGCCCGCGGAGCCCGGGGCCTCGCAGGGAGTCACAACAGGGCCATAGAACAGCCCTGCCAGGCAGCGGAGGGGAAGGGGAAGGGGAAGGGGCAGGGAGGGTTCAGAAGGGGCACACAACAGCCCTGCAGGGGAGAATCAAAGCCACACATCAGCCTTGCCAGGTAGGCTGACGAAGGCAATAGTGGGGGCACCCGACAGCCCTGCCAGGGAGGCTAATAGGTTGGGGCCAGGAGGGTTTTAATAGGGGCACCCAACAGCCCTGCAGGGGAGGCCAGCAGAGCGAATCCAAACAGAGCCACACAGCCAGCCCTGCAAGGTAGGCCCTCAGGCAGAAAAGACGAGCGGGAGAGGGATGCGAGAGGGACACCCAACAGCCCTGCAGGGGAGGCCAGCCGGGAGAACCAGGATAGAGGAACACATCAGCCCTGCCGGGGAGGCTAATAAGTTGGGGCCAGGAGGGTTTTAATAGGGGCACCCAACAGCCCTGCAAAGGAGGCTGGCAGAGAGAACCAAAGCCACACATCAGCCCTGCTGATCAGGGAGGCTGAGGAAGGCAGTAGTGGGGGCACCCGACAGCCCTGCCAGGGAGGCTAATAGGTTGGGGCGAGGACAGTTTTAATAGGGGCTCCCGCCAGCCCTGCAGGGGAGGCCGGCAGAGAGAATCGAACCAGAGGGAGGGCTGTATATTGATAGTCTTGTCTGCCCTTGTTCTTGGTTTTGACTGATGCAAATAAACAGCATCATTCTTATTGCCCGGGGGGGGGGGGGGGGGGGGAATCGGTGGAGCCTGGGTCCTTGGCGTCTGAGGGGTTTAGGAAGAGTTCTCCACAGAGTCCCTGGAAAGATCCGCTTTGGCTGCAGAGGGAGGGCTCCCAGGGTCCCAAGGGAAGGAAGGAAGGAGTGGGGAGAGTCTTGTTGGGTCGTGTGTGTCTTAGTCTTAGCAGTGGGCTGTGCTTCTCCTCCTTTGCCCCAAATGAGAACCCTCTGCTGCAGTGAAGAGAGGAATCAAAACAGGAACCTGGATGGTAGTAGCTCTTTGGTCATGTGAAAAAGGAAGGAGTAAAGCAAATGGAAACAAAACACCCGCTTATGTGACGTAAGGAGACCCTGCGTCTCTTGGCAGGGTTTGCCTTGGTCTTCCATCCACAGCCTCAACCTCCAGAGTGTCTCCTTTGCGCAGGTGGGAGTCCATTGACCCTACAGAACTGTCATAAGCATTTGGACCATGTACGCATCTCCTGCCCTGGGAACTGAGAGGCCAAAGGACAGTCAGGCCAGGCTTCTTCAGGCTGGGAAGTGCCACTTCATCATTATCATCATCCCTTATTTATTTATATCACTTCATCAGTGCATGTGGCATTTTACATAGTGAAACAACACTAACCAACCAAACAAGAAACCAGCCAACCCTGCTAAAAGTATACAATCTAATATACATACAATCTAATACATATACCTGGGGAAGGAAGGATTTATACAAGTAAGAAACTAATGCAATACCATTGTAAACAAATAACCTGTTTAGAAATACAAAAAGCCAGTGCAATATAATATAAAGCGAACACAGCGTCTTGCAACTCCTGAAAGTCGAGCATACTTTGGCCTACATCTTTGAGGACCATCCCGCCTTGAATGTCCGGGGCTCTAATGTGATGCCATCCATTGTGCCACCTGAGCTGCTACTCTGTTGGTCCGAACTTGGTGCTTCTGTATGTGTTGAACCTCCCAGAAGAATGGCTTGGGTCGGCTTACAAGCTTCTCAATCATTTTTTGTTCTACCAAAACAGTAATTGCAGCTTTACGCTGGATCCGGTTTATGTTTAATAGCAAGCAGCCTTGGTTTTACTTATCTTCTCCCTCCTGGCTATATCTCTTGTGTTGATTTTCTCTCTCAAGTCCCTCTTGCATGCCATCCATTTGACGCACTGCTTAAGAACAACGCAAGTCATGGATGCTTCCTGTTTTCCTTATCTTACTAACCGTGTTTCTGTATAGTTGCTTGCATAGAGCCTCATACATTGAAAACAATCACTCTTGTCCCCCTTTCCCCCCTACTCCCAGTTATTCTTGTAAGGAAGAGATACTCCTTTTTAAAGTGGAGATGAGGGTCACATGCATTCCTTGAAGGGTGAGGGCACTAGTGCAGGGATTGAGAGCATCCCAGGTTCTGTCCTAGCCATCTCTAAAATGGTCTCAGAGATGCTTGAAGCTATGGACGATAAGAGCCTGGATGGATGTTCACACACATTAATCTTTGAAATACATTTTAGCAAAAGTAGGAACCATATTTGCTAAGTTAAGGGCTGTTGTCTCAGTGTAATGGAAATAGTTTAAAAACTACTCCCCAAACTGCAACCATTGTACATCTTTCTGTTCAGCAACCAGGTCTCTCTGCACTGATAACCGTTGCAGAAAATATACCTAGGACTAGGCTGTGTGAAAATGCTTTGCTTATTAAAAACCTCCTTGCTGGCTTTCTGCTCCGTGTGTCACTGTGTTTGGGCACATTGACAGAAAATCGTAGGTCAGAGTCTTTAGTCTGCATATAAGTTTATTGTGCTCCTCTCTGCCTCTTTCAATGCATGCAGTCCTTCTTTGTTTTGTTTGCATCATTCCAATCCTGTTTCTGCATAGAGTTATGTTGCAATTACACCTGCAAGGCTTTGCATGGTTACACAAGAGTAACTCCCAATGTAAGCATGAAGGCTTAATAGCCTTATAATAACATTTTCCTTCACAGAGTGCTTCTTTATTAATCTTTTCTTGTTTTAATTCTTTCTTGCTTGCTGTGCATTTTCTGTTGCCGCTTTATATCTGGTAAATGGCTCACTAGTGCGCTGTTTTCCTCTGCTAGCGTTACATTGGAATTAGACCCCATGAAGGAAAAGTGATCCAACCATTCAGTTCTATCATTTTAACCTCGTTCATCCTAGTCAAGTGAGCAACCTGTTCATATATTACTGGCTGATTTCGTGTGTGTGTCCTGTGGAAATGCATTAGATTCCCATTATAATCTTAAAATTACAGTTTGTCAGCGTTTCCTAAGTTATCAGTGTGTAGGGGAAAGGAATTTGCTGTGTTGCCTTGCAGTCGGTTAGACCAGAACTTTGCTCATTCACATGGCTGCCTTATCTGTGCTTGACTGTAGTGCAGAAATGCCCAGCAACGCATGATAAAATGTGTGTGTTTCTTCTACAGTTCGTTCATTCGGTACGGAAGATAGACCGACGGATCGGCCAATCCCGCCTCGTGATGAAGTATTTGAATACATTATTTTCCGTGGCAGCGATATCAAGGATTTAACTGTTTGTGAGCCGCCCAAACCACAGTGCTCTCTGCCTCAGGATCCAGCTATTGTTCAGGTACCGTCCCGTGTCAGAAGTAGCTGGGCTGAGATAGTTCATGTGGTGAAGATGTTTGTATGTATACTTGAAAATATATGGTTTAGGTGTTCTTGTCCTTTGAGACTTCAGATGCAGATGGGATTTCTTTAGTTTCTCTTGAAACGTTGGTTTATCATTACTCTGTCATAACAGATGGTCTGTTAACTAGCTTTATCATGTTTGCACCCCATGCTCTTTTAAACCAATCCATGTAGTTAAAGGGCTGTGTGTGTCTCTTCTCAGCCAGTGTCACTTCAGTAGCTATCAGGGGTTTCACCATTTTGTCTTTTGTATTATTAATGTATTGTTTGGAGACTGAAAGTCATATAATTGATGGCTGGAGCAGGATTAAATATGGAGTTTTCTCGAGTCCACAGATACCCCAGTGCATGCTCAGTTTCTGTATGGTGATATATCATAATATTAATGTACTACTTATTAAAGAAGAAGCCAACACTAGAAGCCAACAGGTGACTTGAAGACGCATACATGCATGCACAAGAATAAACTAGACAAAACAAGTAAAATCCAGAATTCAGATAACCAAGCAAAAGTAGTATTTATAACACAAGCCTTTCATTGAAAAGACAAAGAAAAGGATCATGTCTTTAAGTACCCTTAAAAACAACATCAGATGGAGGCCGTTGTGTTCCTGTCAGGAGGTGCTAGAGGAAAGGGTGCCCACAAAGAAGCCATTGTCTCTCTTGATGCCCCCGACCTGCTGCTCTTAGTGGCGAGCTATTCCTAGGGCCTCCAACACGGATCTCATCACTGATGCAGATCAGTAAGAGTGCGTGGGTGGTTCTTCAACCCATCCCACGCCACTTGAGTCCCTTTATCCAGATCAGCACATTACCCCTCCCACAGTGCTTCAGTCTTATTTGAATTAAGCTTCTGAAATTCTGCAGGATGAAGTCCTCAGTCTTCAGCAAAAGCCGATTGAGGGCAGCCTTAATAGTGGGTTTGAAAGGAGTATGTGAGCTGTAGAGGGCCCTGTCTTTGTCTGCAAGCTCTCTGTGACCCCTGCCTGACTCTTCCTACTGTATTTCTCTGGTCGTAAATCTGACCAAGGCATGCATTCTGCTCACCAGTTCTGTGTCGCTGTGTTTCATGAAGATGCACTTAAGCCCCAGGAACCACCTCTGCTCTAGCTACAGATATAGTTGGTTACTACAGATCAGTGGAGCTTTGGGCTGCTCCAGTTATCATGGCACATAAAACCCCAGCACCAAAGAGCAAGCACATGCCATGCTTGGCAGACAGCCCAGTAACTGAAACCCTGCCATGCCAAATGGCCATGCATGCGTCCAGGACCATCCCACAAGAAGAAACAGCACTCTCAGGAGTGGAATGAATTTCCATGCACAGACCTATGAGAAAGAACTAGTACACTGGTTGCAGCATCTTGGCTTTGGCCTGTCCTGTGAGAGGGTTGCATTACGTCTCTCAGCACAAATAGGGAAAAGTGTGCTGCAAAAGTTTCCATTTTGCTCAAGTAGTTTCTCTAGTGACCTCTTATGGCAGTGTGTTCACAAGTGCTGGAGTAGACAACATAGACCACAGCCTGAGTGTAACCACAGCTGAGCACCCAGTCAGTGGAACTAGTCTGTTGCTCCTGCAGGGTCCTTGTTTGTGTTAATGAAGAAACTTGTTGTGGCATAACTATTGCCGAAAAGTGACATATGCTCCAAAAGATGTTGGCAGCCTACCACTCAGCTCTGCCAGTGCAATAAGCTAGTCCTGATTGTTTTCAGAGCCTTGGTTTGGATTGCTAACTTGTAATGATTTTGCCCTTTGTGTGTTCCTGTTTTCCTGCCTCGATTGAGTCTTTCACGAATGTGGTTTTCTTTAGTCCTCTCTAGGGTCGTCTTCTACTTCTTCATTCCAGTCGGTGGGCTCCTATGGTCCCTTTGGCAGAATGCCAGCCTACAGCCAGTTCAGTCCAAGTCCATTAGTGAGCCAGCAGTTCGGTGCTGTTGGTGTTGGTATGTTTTCATTTAAACATATTAATTTTTTTTACTCTTGACAAGCAATTGACTGTTAAGAAAAAACTGAATGTGCATATTGCTCACATGCTGTAGGATGAAATCTGTTATTCCTTCTAAAAACTGAGGTGATCTTATGAAAGAAAGAGGGTCCATGTGAAGGTCAGGCCTCTACTGTTATGTTCAGTGCACCTGGATGCAAGCTCCTGGCCAAGGTCTCATCTTCTCTAGTTTAGTCCCTGCCTCCATTCTGTTTGTCCTGTTTGTATGGCTTATCTAGAAGTATCCTTGAGCTATATGATCCAGGCAGAGGAGTAACAGGTCGAGAATGAGGCAGTGTGAGAGACGTCTGTGTGGAAGCAGTACTAAAAACATGCCACACAGTTCCCTGAATTTTTAAAATGGAGCTTACTTGATTTTGGGTAAAAGTCAGGGTTTACAGGTAGTAAACTAGCCTGCAGAATGTATGGTGGAGGGGTGAAGAAACTTGGTATGTTCCCTCACGCTACTAACTCTGATGCTAAAGTCACTTAAAGGGCAGTCCAGGTGGAGATATATGTGACAAGCCCGGCCTTAGATAGACTCTCCTATCTTCTCTCTCAGCTGATGGATCCCAGCTGCCATTGAGGCTGTGCTTTCTCCCCTTTCCCCTCCTTGATTCCATTCTGTCATGGAGGAAGGGCCTCTACGGACCACTTCTCAGGCTTCCCTCACCAACCTGTCATATCCATTGCTTACATGTAGCTGTCTCCAAAGGCGGCAGGGCTTGACTTACTTTGTCTTCATGCAGGAAGCTCGCTGACGTCTTTTGGGGCGGAACCGTCATCCAATGCTAATTTGTCCCAGAGCAATGCAGTTGGTTCTACTTTCACAACTGATGCAAGATCCCTAAAAAACCAGCTCTCACAAGGTAAAAGGCAGGTGCTGACAGAGTCCTGATCATTATGAGTATGTCGGAAGATTGCCTGGCATATCATTTGCATTTTATCAGTGTGTGGCTTGTGTCCCAGTGGCCATATGGTTTGAAGCATTGGTGTCAGAAGCTGCCAGTCAGGGTCAGGTGCCATGACTCTCCACAACTGGCTGGGCCCATGCTACAGCCAGAATGCAGCTTCCAGCTTGGTTCCTCAGGACCCAAAACTCATATACATCCCCTCATCCTTTTTAATAATTTGCAATTATTTGCCTTGCAAACAGAGAAACATGAAAACGAAGCTTGGGCCTAGGAAGCTATTGCTTTTTGTCTTTGTTTCAGGGCGTTCAAGTCCTCCGTTAGACCACTTGAGAAAGAGCCCAACCCTGGAACAAGCCGTGCAGACTGCCTCAAGCCACTTATCTGCCACAGCGCCCATTGGCAGAAGGAGTCCTGTTTCCACCAGACCCCTGGGAGCTGCCAGCCAAAAAACATTAGAGAATCAAGAGCACAGAAGAGGTAAAATTTGACCTTCAGATATTGATCATTTGATTCCTTTTCTGCAAGCTTTCTTTTCACCAAAGTCCAGGGAATTTTTGTTTCAGGTTGATATGTAGTTTTGTGTGGGTTTTTTCCCCTGTGCCTTTATAATGTTTCAACATTGAAATCATGTTTTAGATGTGTTTATTGCAACATTTGTTAGAGACAACCTACCCTGCAGGAAAGTGGCAAGGGCGATGAGTATTGTGAAACTCTGGAAGATAGATATATTAATACTTCTGGATATCTCCAAGAGAGCAGTTTACCTTTTGAATCGGTTTCAGGGGGCCTTTTTATTGTTCTATACATGTTTCTCTAAACTGGAAGTGGGCCTCTATTCTTTTCCATGGGTTTTTGCTTTTGTTTGGAGAAATATTTGACAGTCGGTACAGTTTTTGGAGGTTCCCCAGAGCAGAGAACTTGCCTCCAGACACACTGCACTTGTCTGTTCGTTTTGTGTACCCACTCATACAGAATAAAAAGTAACCGTTGTTTTCTCCTCCTTATATCCTAGCTGAAGCACACAAGATGTCAAGGTGTGAAGCGGAGCATCTCAGAAATGAGAACAAACGTCAAATGGGTAAATGGAATATTTCTCCCAGTGTGCCTGTGTGTATGTAGGGCTTCACTGTATGTTTTTGACTTCAGAAAGGACTAGTGGAACATTGCCTAAGTTCTCTCCCTCTTTTCACCTTGCGTCTTCAGCAGCAATCGGAAATCGAGATCAGGTCGGATGTGTTCTTTTCATGTAGTCACTGCCAAATACGTTTGGTTTTCTGCAGTAGCTGGCCTGGAAATGGGGTAGCCTCATGTAAAAATACTCAGCAGCTGGCTATGCTTCCTCCTGGAGAAGTGTGCTGGGACATTACTTCTGTTTAACTTGGGACAAGTCTGAGAGAGGTTATCATAGGATATGACATTCTCATTATAAGGGTCAGTCCTTCTTTATCCTCAGATTCTGGCTGTGTTGTCAGCATCCTGAAGTATCCCTGCTTGGCAAGGAGAATGCAGTCCATTTGTCTTGGACCAGAGCAAGCTTGTTACCTGTAGGAAGATAAACAATATCAAGAGACAGATGTATTGTTGCAGGTGCTTTCAAACCCTGTTTTCCTCCCATTTTCCAGGGGTGCCACCTCCGGTGCGAAGGGGCCGCGGCGGTCACCGAGGAGGCAGAGGAAGGTTTGGCATTAGACGAGATGTCCCCATGAAATTTGAGAAGGACTTTGACTTCGAAAGTGCAAATGCACAGTTCAATAAAGAGGAAATAGATCGTGAATTTCATAATAAGCTAAAACTGAAAGGTAAGCCAACTGCTCCATTCTAACAATGACATATAAAAACCTTCTTGCAGAGTACAGGTGGGTTAGCCGTCTGTAGAGTCTTGCAAACTGGGTTCCTAGGCAGATGTTTGCTGTTTCTGAGTGCCTTCAAGTTCTTTCCAACTTACAGTGACCCTAAGGTGAACCTGTCATGGGGTTTTCTTGGCAAGGTTTGTTCAGAGGAGGTTTGGCTTTGCCTTCCCCCGAGGCTAAGAGAGTGTGACTTGATTAGTTCACTCAGTGGTTTTCATGGTCAATCAGGGAATCTAATTGAAACTAAATACTGGTGCAAAAATTGATTGTTCCATCCACTTTGATCAAAGTGTCTAGTAGAACTGCGATAAACCAACATTTGGTGTTCATGAAGTATATAAAATAACATACTGTATGAGAACTTTTTCCATAGTGTTGCTCTCAGCCTCCTTAGGCTTGCCATCTTCAGATTTGAGTGTCCACAGATGACAAGCCTTGTTGTTTGCATTGGCAGTGTGCGGCTGCACACGTTAGACTGCCATTGGGGACAATGGGACTTGGAAGTCCCTGGTTTTCCTTATCCTTTGAAAGTGCCCTGGCCTGGAATATTCAGTGAAATTGCCTGTCTCTTTCTCCTCCATCACCCCCTTCCCACTCTCTAGAAGATAAACCAGAGAAGCCTATTAATGGGGAAGACAAAGGTGATTCAGGTGTTGACACCCAAAATAGTGAAGGCAATGCAGATGACGATGAACCTCTTGGACCCAACTGCTACTATGACAAAACCAAGTCCTTCTTCGATAACATTTCCTGTGATGACAATAGGTACCAGATTTGCTTTTGCAACTCATTGAGGAAGTGGGAAATCAAAGGGAATGCTGGACTTAACACAAAGTTCCTTTTTCAACAGTGGAGTGGAGAGTGGTCTAACTCACCTTAGGAACTGGCTTAGTATGGTTTGGGGAACATTGGCGACATTGTGGCTTTACTCCCTGAATTACTGTATTTGTTTATTGAGCTTGTTCTTCCTTGATTGGCAAAGGTCCAAAAGGGTGTGGGAAAAGCTAGTTTTTCATGGCAGAGTGGCTACTTCCACCTTTTCTTGGCTCTTCCAATGATCTGTTACGTGGGGATAATATGTAAGGGGGCATTCAGAAATGTGCTCCTTCACTTGTAGGGAGCATTGCCTCAGGCCAGGTGTTGAAAGAGGAGGAGGAAAGAGTGAAAGTCCCAAAATTTGGCTCTGTGCTCTTAAGCCTTAAGGATTGCAGCCACAGGATGGAGAGTGCAGGCTTGGTGAGTTATTGGTAGGTGTGCAAGAATCACATGACTCTTCACAGTGCCTGCTGGGAGAAAGAGAAAATGGTGGGTTCCCCTTTCCCTAGAAATACAAGGCTGTTTTTCTAGGGAAACTTTTTACCCAGCTTTATGTCAGAGGACACAGCGGCGTTGCTAAAATAGAACTCGCTCTGCATAAAGTAGCTTCTGTGCAATTTCGTTATGTGCCTTCAAATGTCAAGCATCTGAAGCAAGTGTTCTTGTCACTTACGTGTTTCAGAGACCGAAGACCAACCTGGGCAGAGGAACGGAGACTAAACGCAGAGACATTTGGGATTCCGTTGCGTCCGAACCGTGGCCGAGGGGGTTTCCGAGGCAGAGGGGGAGGTGGAGGAGGAATGGGCAACTTCCGGGGAGGAAGAGGACGTGGAGGCACGAGAGGAAGTTACGGCGCCCCTCGCGGATTCCGCGGAGGATTCAGAGGCGGACGTGGTGGCAGGGAGTTTGCGGATTTTGAATATAGGGTAACGTACGCTGACAGACTTCGTTGCTTATAGCCAAAGGCTGTTGCCTGTGAATTTCAGTGTCAGTTAATGTAGATTGGTGACTCCCAAATGTTGGTCCTCCAGATGTTTTGGACCTCCGCTCCCAGAATCCCATACTGGCTAGGGCTTCTAGGAACTGAAGTCCAAAACACCTGGAGGACCAGAGTCTGAGAACCATTGGTGTAGTTTGTTTTATTTGGGTTTATTATTATTATTAATTATTCAAATATTGGTGACCTGCTCTATATGTGAGGATTTCAGAGAGAGACACAATAAAATCAGTTTAGGAGGGTTAAAGCAATCATAATTATTTTAAAGGCATATTAAACTTAAAACGAGGCAATTTAAAGCCAGTTTAAACCATCTGAAATAACATTGCACATACACAAGTTAGACAGAATCTGTTAAAAATGTATCCTCCGCTTTGGCCCCTGAAGTCTCCCCTCGATTCCCCAATTCCCCCCATTTGCTTCAGATCAGGATTCCTCTGATTAATTTGACTTTGGCCAAGATCCAGCGTAAGTAACGCTAGCCTTGTGTCCCGTTTTCCTTTTTGTTTTCCAGAAAGACAACAAAGTCTCAGCATAGTCTATGAAGAAGTTGGAAGCCGGGCGGTCTTACGGAGATCTTCATGGTCCAGTGAATGTGTTGGTCTTTGCAAAAGGGTTGCATTCGTTTGCTGTAACACTTGTCACCAGCACTGGGGTTTGGTTTGGTTTCTTTTTTTAATTTCAAAGGGGGGCATGGAGCAGGAACCTTTTTGGAATAAAAAAAAATAAAATAAAAATGGTCATTGTCAGAAGCGACGAGCATTAAATATATTTGAGATAGAAGACTTTTAAGTACTTTTCTTACATATAGTTAAAATATAAAGCAGTACCTTCAGTGGAGTTTTAAGTCTTTTCTTTTTCATCACAAAGGGTTTTTTCTTAACCAAAATTGTATTTGACCGTTGCTGCAGGCTGCAAAAGACCATTGTATGCAGGAAGGCCGTCAGTACTGTGAGCGTCTTGATCCAGCAAAGGTTGCTTTTTTGGAAACCCTGTAATCTCCCTTTGAGATAGTTGTACTTTTTGTCATAGGTAGAAAACCTGGTTTGTCAGGCAAAAAATAAAACCCACAAAAAAAAAAACAACAACCCCACAGTGAATGCTGTTTCTTAGGCAAAGGAAAAAACCTTTTTATAGTTGTAAAATTCTGTGAGTGCCCCCATTGCCAAAGAAACACTAGGGACTTTGTATAGCTGTATAAAAAGCAACTAATTTTTTAAGAATAAACATTTTTAAGTCTACAAACCTGCTGTGTTGAAATGCTAAGCACACACAACACGACACAACACACACACACACAGAAACACACGTTAGTCGTTTGGGTTGTGTTTTTCCCCCCCCTTTGTAGCCTTCCAGCTTTAAACTTGTTTGATTTTTTTATATTTTGACTACAGACAAAAACATTTGAAATGTTCTTCCATGATACAAAACTGGATAAAATCATTCTCTTGCAAGGAGTTCATTTTGTAGTTTTGGGCGGATTGTAGGAATGAGCGGGTTTTTCGATAAAGGCGGACCTTGGCACCTCATGGCACAATTCACAGTTCGTATTAGCGTTGGGAAGAAAGGTATTTTTAAAAGACCCAGGCGCACAAGTTCTGACGTTCCCTTTGTTGTGCCTGGAATTAAAACGAAACGTTTCCTCTGTGTGTCGATTCTTAAAAATGTTGACATTGTTTTAATATTGTTGGCCTACTGCTCTATTATAAAAGTGATTTCTTAGTGTTTGCGATTACTTGAGCTTTTGATGGACTGTAGCTTGGAGACACTGACCGCCGATTTCTTCGACAAGCATCCCCAAAAGTGGTTCGGTATGAATTAGATTTTTGCCAGTTCCGAATTGCTAGTTATGAATTTGTTTGAGATTAAGTTGTAATGATTGAGAGAGAGAGAGAGAGTAATCTGGTGACGTGTATTTTGTATCCTCAGTACGGAAAGCCACAGGAATAAAGGGATCCAAAGATTTACAAACCTTTTTATCTAATTTGCTGACTTTGTTTCTCCTTCGTGTTCAGTAGGAATAACATGTGGATGAACTGCACTCTTAGAAAACGGGGATATTCAAGTGACGGAACCATACTTTTGTATCTCTTTTTGTATAGCACTGTAAGGAAGTGTTTTGTAATTGGTTTCCTTATCAGGTCAAGTATTCGGCAGCCGTAGAAAACTAGATACTATTGTTTAGTAATATTTTTGCATGTTTAACAACAGAATGCCTTTCTGGGAATCCACAGATCGTGACACTGAACCGTTTTGTTTTAGTTTTGTTTCTGTTTCGTCTTATTTTTTAGAGGAAAGGGCAAGTGCTGTTCTGTTGCAATAACTATGTATTACTGTCTGAGGTGTCCCAAGTTTATTTAAACCACATCAGTTGTAAATACCAAATGAGACGCGCCGTGAAGGTATGACTAGGTTTCCTCTTACCTGCCAGTCCCTTTGGGTTTACTAGGCCCCAGAAAACAGCCGCGTGACGTACCTTCGGTGCACCTTGCTACAGAAAAGGGGGGCTTTTGTTTTAAGCCAGAATAAAACAGTTCAATTTAAAAGCAACAACAACAGTCTTTGTGAAAGTTTTTTTTCCTTGTTTCACAGACTGCCCTGAATTTGGTTTCTCGGGGTTTGGGTTCAAGTTCACCTTCTCTCTAGGAGGATGTTGGCTATTAGCCTTAGAACTCATCTCATCCGAGCGGAGCGTGGCGTCGCAAATGGTACCCATTCATCTCTGGAAAGAATCAGTATGGTTCGCCTACAGACTAGATAGATATTAATTTTAAAAAATCAAACATAGGTATATTTAAGCTTTGTATAATTTCTCTTTACAATTAGCTGTCCTTAAAATGAAATCCAAAGTCGTCCTTGACATGGTTTAAATCGTTCCCAAACTTTGGTTTTCCAGATGCTTTGGACTTCAGCTTCTAGAATTCCTGACTTTGGGCCAAGTTAGCTGGGGCTTCTGGGAGCTGAAGTCCAAAACAGACGGAGGACCAAGGTTTGGAAATCACTGATGTACTTAAATTCTTTTATAAACCCAAGAAGAGCTGCTTGTCTTTGTGAACTGCGTGAGTTCAGGTATATAACTTCATACAGTCGGGATGGATGGGAACGGTAAGTTATTACATCTAGAGATGTAGACCCTGGGTCAGTGTTTCCTGAACTTTGGTCTTCCAAGTGTTTTGGACTTCATCTCCCAGAATTCCTGAACGTTAGCCTCATCTTCTGCAAACCTGGAGGACCAAAGTTTGGGAAACCCTGGTCTAGGTGATGGGCTCCCAAATCTCGCCAGCATCATCCACTGCAAGTTAATATTTGGAGTGGATGATACTGTACTCTTAAGTTGGATGATTTTGTACTTCTGTGTTTTATGCCTGACTACTAGAAACCTGGTACTTCATTCTGGAATAGCTTTCAACCCCAAAACTGATGTTCATCTTCCATCACATGGAGGAAACCTTGTGTGTCTATCTGTACCTTCCATGCTTTCTGGTGGATTCAGAGGGTTTTCTTCTGCAAGCAATCCTCACTGCTTTTGCCAGTTCCTTCCTCTGAAACATTGCCTGCAGCACCTGGGATTTGTTGGTGGTCTCCCATCCAAATACCAACCAGGTCTGATCCTGTTTAGCTTCCAAGATCCTATCAGGTTTGGTGCTTTTAGGGTATTTAAGCCCACTGTCAAGAATTCATTGAAGAGGTCCAAATCTTAGAAATCGCTCATTGATTCTCATTACAGTAGTTCAAGTTGCAGGATGTTCCAGTTGCGTTCTGCATTTTTGTGGGTGGTAAACATTACCAGCTGTTAATAATGGTAGTAATAATAAAGTTTACTCCTTTTCCACCTCTCCTCAAGGATTGTTCAAATACAAAACACGCCAGCAAAAAAGTGCTGTTTGTTGTTGTTGTGTGCCTTCAAGTTGTTTCTGACTTACAACGACCCAAAAGTGGTTCTTCTGGGCAAGATTGGTCCGGATGGCGTTTAGCACCATTGCCTTCCTCTGGGGCTGAGAGAGTATGACCCAGTGGTTCCCATGGCGGAGTGGAGATTCGAACCCTGGCCTTCAAAGTCCTGGTCCAGTGCTCAAACCACTACACTGTGTTTAGATTACAGTACTTAGATGGATGGTGGCTAGATAGTAGAAAGATAGAAAGATGGCAGATAAATGATAGAATGTAAATAGAAAGATGGTAAGTAGATGGTAGAAATAGGAAGATGGTCGATTATAATACATTTTGATTAATATCCCACCTCTTCCCATAGGATTTTAGATGACAGAAAGGTAGATAGATGAAAGATAATAGATGGCAGATGATAGATGAAGATGGCAAATAGAAATGGTAGAGAGAAAAAGATGGTAGAACAGTAGCTGTCTCCTTGGGATATGACTATTGCACTTCATGCAAAGGGAATGAGTGGTTGGGATGCAAGGATTTCAATAGGAATGAATGAGGGAGGAGATGGCAGCCTTCCTCCTCTCCCTTGTGCTTTATTGCCTTGTCTATTGCTTTGTGTTGTGTTCCTCTGGGTTTAGCCTGGAGCTGTGTGTGTGTTGTTGTGTCTCCTCTTTGTGCAGCTACAGCCTTTTGCATCCTTTTATGGATGATCTCCCAGGCCTTTGCAAACTCCGATGCATTGCAATGCAAGAGTATTTCTGTTTCTTTGCATCGTCGTTTCTTCTTTCCTTTTTTGGGAGGGAAGGCGGGGCTCCTTCCTTCTGACGTCATCCCCACGTGCCTGGGCCGGAAGTGAGTAAGGAGACTGTTCCGGGCCCGCCCTGCGCTTCTCTGCACGCGTGCTGACACGTGTCTGCGCTTTCACACATGCACTTTGCTTGCTATGGCTGCCTTGCCTTTGCCTCCGGTTCTTCTGGGCCTTTGCGATGCCCTTCTCCTTCCAGGGTTGGAGCAAGGGCTTCCCAGCAAGTTGGGAGGGATCCCGGTAAGAAGAGCAGGAGGAAGAGGAGGATGGGAGTTGCAGTGCTTTGAATTTCCCCTTCTCTTGCCCTGCCTCCTTCCAAAAAGGCATTTCCCTCCCCAATTCCCCTTATTTAAGAGGGGCCATCATCCCCCGAGAGAGAGGCACACACACACCCCAAGAAGGCAGAGGGTTGGACTACAACTCCCAGCATCCCCAACCAGCAAGGCCAGGAGATGTTTTGCAAAGAGGGACTAAAGTTTTGTCACTGCAATTTCTATTTAATTTCAATTTGGATGTTATTCTTCCACTGAAGTGTCTGCATTCCTTTAATTCTGCAGATGGTTTAGCTGTTTTAATGCTTGTATCTTTTTAGTTGCATAGGCACCTGGGATTCCCAAATATCCCAAAATGGTTCTCCTGAATGGCTGAGAGAGTGGCACCTTTGTTTTTTCAGGGTTCAGTGCACACACACACACACACACACTTTGGTTTCGTGCACAAAATTGCATAAAACTATGCATCAAGGCTTCTCTGAAGCATAAATGAGTTTTGTGTTGAGAGTTGGGTCCCATCTCCAAGATCTCTCATTATGGATATGCAAATGTGCCAAAATCCAAACAACTCTGAACTCCAAAACATCTTTGCTTCCTTGGTTCAATGCTCAAAATGAAGGACATTTTGGAATTCCTCCAGGACAGAAGATGGAAATGTAGGACAGGTCCTGGGAGAGGAGGACATCTGTCGCTGACCGGCTTTCTGGGCCGTTGCTGAAGGCTGCAACCGCACTGCAGGAACAATCCAGTTTGGCACCACTATTAACTGCTGTGGCTCAGTGCTGTGGAATTGCCACAGCAAAGTGCAGTTCCCAGGACTTTAGAGCATTGAGCCACGGCAGTTAAAGTGGCGCAGAACTGGATTATTTCTGCAGTGCGGATGCAGCCACAAAGGGCTTCTTTCTTCTCTTCTCCATCCCAGGATTGCATCCCTTCGGTAACTCTGGTTCATCCTCAGTGCAGGATTTGCGGTGCTGGTTTGGCGCATCTTTTGCAGATCTCTTGCCCTCTCGAAGGCTCACCCTTCCAGCGCATCATTCACGTCTTTGCTTGCGCCAGGAAAAGCTGCTGGGGGAAGTCGGAAAGGTAAATGTCTCATTTATTATTGTTGTTGTGTGTTGTGTGCCTTCAAGTCATTTTTGACTTGCGGCAAACCTATCATGGAGCTTTCTTGGCAAGACTGGTTTGGTGGAGGTTTGCCATTGCCTTCCCCTGAGGCTGAGAGAGTGTGACCTGGCCACTCATAGCCAAGCTAGGATTCCTTTGTTTAAGTGATATGAAACATTGAACGTTTCTTGTCTCAACCTTGTTTGTGTTGCTTTCTTGCTGGCTGTCTCTGTGACGCGTCTGAAGCTGGACAGTGCTGCGATCCCAGTATTTGCAAGAAGAAGGAATTTGGGGCTCCGAAGTGAAGCCGGTATGGCAACCTTTTCCCTCCTAAAGCACAAGGTTTTGGGTCCGCACCGGGTGTTGTGTTTGGGAAGGACGTCTTGGGTATGGGTTGATAGCAGATGTGCAGGTTTAGATGTTTTGTTTTAACCTGTAGTATACATTGAGAAATATATAGCAGCCCCTTGGTATCCACTGGGATTTGGTCATATTCAATGGAAAATTATTATTATTATCATTATTACAATGGGTCCTTCGTATCAAATGGGGTTTGCTTCTAGAACCCTCAGTGGATGCGACAATCCCTGGATACTCAAATCCCATTATATAATAATAATAATAATAATAATAATCACAACTACTAATACTACAGTAGGACCTTGTATCCGCTGGGGTTCAATAAGTCTATCCTCTTCTGGGGATTGAACTTGCATGAAGCATTTAGCCTTCTCTGTTGGAGAGCTCTGGTACCGCAGCAAAGCACAACTCCCAGGATTCCATACCCTTGAGCTGTGGAAGTTGAAGCAGCATCAAACTGGATTATTTCTGCTGTGTGGATACAGCCGATGAAGGTTGGGTTTCTGAACTTCTATATCCTTGTATTTGCAGAAGCCAGAATGCACAGTTGCCTCCAGCGACTGGTGCGAAGGAGCAGACGACTGGGGAGAAAATGGCAAGGAAATGGCGGGGTTTTTGGGACACGATCTCAGCCAAAGGCCTGGCGGAGCATCAGAGTCGGTGCCTGGAGAAATAGACTGTGCCATGCAATTGCAAGACCTCAGCCTAAAAGAAAACCAAAGTCTCTGCCATCCTGCAAATCTTCATAATCTTCCTTGCAAGGAGCCAGTCGTGCCCAGCGGTGTTCCTATTTTCCAGCCCTATTATATCAGCGTAGTGGACGAAGAGGATTACCTCGGCTACTACGAGGATACTAGCCACGCCGAGCGACTCTTGCAGGAGTATCAGCAGAGGGAAGGCCTTGATTTGGGGCGGCTGATGTCAGAATGGTAAGACTTGAGTCAGAATTATTAGGATTTATTACTTAATATCTTTATATCATGCTCTTTAGTTGGCGTGGAAAGCCCTGGTAGCTAGCCATCATGGGTTTTGCTAATGGGTCTATAGTTTGCTGGGAGCCGGGATGGTTTCTTGGACTAGGACTGCAGGAGAGCCAGGTTCGAATCCCTGCTCAGATGTGGAAATCCATTGGGCAAGAAGTCACACTCTCTCAGCCTCAGAGGAAGGCAATGGCAAACCTCCTCTGAACAAATCTTGCCAAAAAAATCCCACGTTACAAAACAAGTCAAAGGCACACAACAACAACGTCGGACGGCACACGCATACAGGTCTTGTTTAGTAACAATCTGCGGCTGATTGTTGACGATCGCCTAGTTGCCTCTGCACTGGTTATTGTCAATAATTGTTAATTATTTAATTATTAATCGTTGTTTTAATAATTGATAATTTAATTGTATTATATTATTATTGTAGGGAGGGGTAGGGTTATATTGTTATGATATCGTATTAATATTGTATTTTATTGGGATTTTTTAAGCCACTTCAATCGTTCGGAGGAGCGGGATATAAATAAATATCGTTATTATTGTGATAATTAGAATAATTTTTCAATTATAATTTTGTGCATGCTGTAACGTGGGCACATTTTCCTTATCGGCTTCTTAGTCACCCGTCCGGCGGTTGTGATGAGCGATACGAGAAAACGGAAAAGAGAGACCAGGCCTTCCATCGCTTCATGAAAAGGATTTCGGTCTGCCAGGAACAGCTCTTAAGGTAAAGGGGCCTTTGCATTTCATCTCACTCTTTTGGAGAACCGGGAATTGGGGTCGGGGAATTAAATCAGAAAGCTTTCCGGGACTGAAGGCTGAGGTATAAGTACTCTAATAATTAATAATAATAATAATAATAATAATAATACACATACATAGTTTTAATGTCTATATATATATATATATATATGTACAGAGAGAGAATTTATATATATATATATATAGAGAGAGAGAGAGAGAGAGAGAGAGTTTTATGTTTTAAAATGTGTTTTATTCTTTTCATAATTACCTGCTTTTATATTTTATTCCTTTTTTAATGTGCTTTTTTCTGTTTTTAATTGTACTGTTCTTTTTTAATGTCGTGAAGCCACTCTGAGTCCCAATTCTGGGGAAAAATAAATATACAAATAAATATAATATATAGTTTTATCTTATAAAAATGTGTTTATTCTTTTAATGACTATCTGTTTTAATATTGTAATAATTTAATTCCTTTTTAATGCCGTGAAGCCGCTCTGAGTGAGAGGAAGCAGAGGTGCCTGAAGGGAGATAGGCCTCATGCTTTTGTGATAAGAGGCCTGTTTAATTGATGCAGTTAAGTCCTGACGAAAGCAACATTTTGGGATTCTTTTATTAGGTATTCTTGGGGCGGAGAGCCCCTATTTATCACCTGCCCTTCAGCAGACGTCCAGACCTCCGTCCCGCCTTGCGATCGTTGCAGAAGCCGGAGAGTATTTGAGTTTCAGCTCATGCCAGCCTTGGTCAGCCTCCTCAAGACCAAAGGAGGAGGTAGGAAAGCCCTCCATTCGGCCCTTTGCATTCATATTTAACATTTCTAAGCCGTGGATGCAGAGCACCGACTCTATTAGGCTTTCAACATATCTGAAACCGTTTTACATGAGGGTTTCTTCGTAGGATTGCTTATTTGGTTACATTTTTTTAAAAAAAGTGGGATAATAATAATAATAATAATAATAATAATAATAATAATAATAATAATCCCAGAATTCCATAGCATTGAGCCAGAGCAGTTAAAGCGGTGACAAAAACTGCTTTAATTCATCAGTGTAGATGCAGCATTAGCCTCAAAGGGTGCTTCAAGATCCCTTTGCATCATTCCTTTAAACTCAAGGCATGGCTCTGCTGATGGCATAATCCTTTTGGTTTAAATGCACTTTAAAGTGGATTTAAAGGGTTATGATGGGAATTATTATTGTTATTATTGTTATTATTATTATTATCATTATTCCAATGGCAAAAATGCCCCTTTTCGTCTCCTTTTTCGCCAGACGCGTCGGTGGAGTTTGGAACAGCGTTAGTTTATACGTGTGAAAAGAGCTGCTGGCCTCCGAAGCATCTGTCGCCATTCGAGGAATTCATTTATGTGCAAGAAGACCCAGATCAGCACCTATTTAATAGAACCCTCCAACAATAAAACTTTGTGTAGGTGTATATATATATGTGTGTGTGTGTGTTATTTAAACCAAAACTACAAAGCACTTACATAGCAAGGAATAACTTGGTTTGCAGGTCAGGTCACACTCTCTCAGCCTCAAAGGAAAGCAAGTGCAAAACCCCTTTGAAGACTGCTAAGTCTTATTATTGATATCCCATTTTTTGTAATGCAACAATCAAAGCGGCTGACAGCATTAAATACATTCTTAGATAGATAGATAGATAGCATAAAAGTATCAATGGAGAGCCCAGCAATGTCCTGAGCCTGACTCCTCTCAAGCCATTTCCAATCCGCTAGGGGGCGAGAGAGAGAGACATCCTTGCGCATGCGCGCGAGCTCCTGCTGCTGCTGGTGAAGAGCCACTCTAGCCCTTCCCGCCCTGCGCCTCTATGGCGACGCACGGGAGGCGGGGGCGTCGTGTGCGCATGCGCAGAGCCGGTTTAGCTCCTGAGGGAAAAGCTTGCTGCTGCTGTTGCTGCTGCTTCTTTGGCGCCTTGGAGGGAGGGCCATGGCGGCGGAGGTGGCGGCCGGGTGCCGGGTGTTGGTGGTGGGCGCCGGAGGCATCGGCTGCGAGCTCCTCAAGGACCTGGTCCTCACGGGCTTCGGACACATCGACGTGGTGAGCGGCGGCGGCGGAAGAGGAGGCCCCGCTGGGCCCCTCGTTGATTCGCCTCAGGGCGCCGCGCGTGACGTCACCGCTCCATCCTCAAGGCCACGCCCATCATCCCGGACCCTGGAAGCCCTTCCCCGACTCCAGCCTCCATCATCCCCGGCCTTAGGGTCCTTTCCCCCTCTCTCACCCCCATCATCCTCCCTTGGGGGGTCCTTTTCCCTGACTCCAGTCCCCAGCATCCCTAATTTTAGGGTCCCGCCCCCATCAGCCCCTCTTTGGGGTCTTTCCCCCCTTCAACTCTCACCACCATCATCCCCAGCTTTAGGCTCCTTTTCCTCACTCCCACTCCCATCATCCTCTCTTGAGAGTTCCTTTCTCCCCACTCCAACCCCTATCATCCCCAACACATTTCCTCCACTCCAACCCCCATCATGTCCAAAGTTAGGGCCCTTTTCCCCTGATTCCAGTCCCCATCATCCCTAACCATAGAGTCTTTCCACCTACTCTTGCCCCCATCATCCCTCTTGGAGCTCCTTTCCCCACTCCAACCCCCATCAACCTCCCTTGGGGGGGGTCCTTTTTCCTGACTTCAGCCCCTATTGTCCCCAGCTTTAGGGTCCTGTTTTCTAACTCCAGCCCCACCTTGAGGTCCTCTCCCCACTGTCACCACTATTATCCCCAACTTTAGGATCCGTTTCCTCCTTTCCCCACTCCAACCCCCATCATCCCCATCCTTATGCTATATCTATTGTTCTCTCCCACCTGCTTTCGACCTTGTTCTTGCCGCATGCGTTCATCTTGCCTTTCATCATGGGTTATAACTTTTGTAGGCCATGTTTTCATTCAGTGACGCTGCTGAGTTCCCCCTACATATTTTTATCATCCTCATCATCATCATAACCATACATTGTATTTATATCCCTCCTTTCCGGTTGGATCAAGGCGGCTTCCGATGAGAAATACAATACAAAGTACAATGAAATACCCAATAAACCCCATTATCCCTCCCTCCGACCCTTAAAATTCCCAGTTAATACTCATAATGATGGATAACATCCAGTGATAAAATAACAGTAAAGATGATATACACCAGGGTCCATAATAACAGGGGCCTAATAAATTGATCAGGGAAGTCAGCCAAACGAAGGGGCTTCTTTCTTAATTAGCCCAGACCAAGTGCCTTCTCTGATCCTCGTTGCTTCGGCTTCAACAGACTTCTCTGTCAGAACATGCCTGGCTTAGTCTTATTATGCAAATGAAAACCAGTTCGGGCGCTGGATGGTTGATACATGCTAAAGGATATGATTTCTAGTTGATATCAAACAATTGATGATGGCACCTTTGTTTGTTTGTTTATAGCTTACCTTTTCCCCAAGCGCTGGACCCAAGGCATCCTGCAGCGTTTCGTTTTCCACAAGGAGAGCAGGGCAGGCATCTTAGACATGAAATAAAACAAACGTGGCATCAATTGTTTGATATCAACTAGAAACAAAACAGTGGGGTTTTTATAATTAACCTCAAAATGGGTGGAGATAGTGGTCTGTGGCTCTTGAAGCCCCAAAGAGTAGAGTTAGAACGTCGTGTGGAAAACGCCTCTTGTATTTTACTATACTCACTGTTTATGTCGTGATTATTATGTGGGTTTGTCTTAAGGACAGAGGGGATACTGGGATTCATTTTATTGTATTGTGTGGTTTTCACTGATCTAAGCTGCCTCAGTCTTGCTGGAGAGGCGGGATACAAATAAATGTTGTTGTTGTTATTATTCTTTCTTGGGGGCTTCAAAATCCATTGCGTATTCAAGCTGCCTGTGACTTGGCATTGCAAACCTAAGTATTTGTGTGCGAGATTGTGTACAGAAAAAGAAAATCATTTTACACGCTCCACTTCAAGCTGAAAGTGTGTGGTGATAGTGGCTTTCCATTGACCAAGGAGCATTTAGGCTGGGGAAAAGCCCGCTTTTTAGACACACTTTCTTGTTTTCTGGTGCTGATCCAGGAAGGCTTTGTGGACTCTAAATTGGCTAGAATGGTTGTGTCTTGCGATGGCGACTGGTAACCATACAATTTGCAAGGCTGTGAGCACATACAGTATTTTGTTAATCAAAAGCGGTGACAATTAATGTCTTTCTAGATTGACCTGGACACCATTGATGTCAGTAACCTCAACAGGCAGTTCTTGTTCCAAAAGAAGCACGTTGGGAGATCGAAAGCTCAGGTAAGAGCAACGGCAAAGCATGGTCCTTAGAGAATCCCACTTTGTTATCATATTTATCTCTATCCTGCCCTTCTCCCAAAACTGGGGCTCAGGATGGCTAGTTTCACTTAGTTTCATGTAACTTAGAAACATCTAGATGTTTGTCATGTAATGACTTCACAGAGTTCATCTTGAAATTGCTTTTATCATAATAATAATAAGGGTTACAACACAGTTAAAACGCAATCGTTACATAAAATATCATATATATACCAGCTAATACATACATTTATCTGATTGTTTATAGTAATAAAACCAGTAAGAAATATTCTCGGCTTTCACTGATGCTGACTTGCTCTTTGTACATTTCTTACAAATCCATTGGGCCATTTCTTGTTCATAACAGGGATTTTATATATATATATTTATATTCAAAAATGCTGTTCTATGTTTTATTCTTGCTCTTAACGTATTGGTTTTGCTTTGTCTTTTATGATAAGGCAGTCGGTCAACCACACGAATAAATTGTACACTTGGTTTGCTCTCGAATGAACTAATACAAACGTTGGGCATCTGTTCTTGGTCTGTTCTAGGTTGCCAAGGAAAGCGTGTTACAGTTTCATCCAAAAGCGAACATCACAGCTTATCATGACAGCATCACAAAGTATGTTTGGCATTCTTGGTCTCATATTTGGAGTCTGTATAAACTAGACACCCAAAGTCTCCACTTTTTCCAGTTAGCTGTTGGTTAAAAGTATAGGCATGTTCTTTGCAATACGGAATTACAGCTTGTACAAAATAGTTGTTTAACCTTCTGAGGTCATCTATGTATATATATATATTCAGAACAAAAACAAATAGATTTCTGATAGATACTCTGCCTGGAAATGATACAGGCAATTGTGGTATGAAAACAAATGAGGCCGGAGGAAGCTCTTTTACTTTGAGTTGTAGACAGTTCTCTCTTCTTTAGAGATTCCCAGTCAACTAGCCATCAATCCAGAAATACAGCAACTTATTTCATTTTGCCCTGAACTGTTTTCATCTGTTGTCTCAAAAAAAAAAAAAAAGAGGGGAGGGAATGCTGTTGTTGTTTTTAATTCATCCATTCTTGATTACATTGTAATCAACTGCAACACTTTGCTGTGTGTGTTTTGGCAAAGGTTTTGTTCACATAGTTGTGTGTGTGTGTGTGTCTGCCGTGTCAAAACTTTGTATTTATTAAACCCTCTGAAATGAATGCGTGTTGTTGTGTTTTAATTGCAGCGCAGACTATAACGTGGAATTTTTTCGGCAGTTTACCCTAGTTATGAATGCCTTGGATAACAGAGGTAGGTTTTTCTTTGCTTCTGTAAAACAGCTAGGAATTGGAGCTTTGAAATGCGGAGGCTGAGAAGTATCTCATTATATGATGACTTCCCCATCCCCAAATAATCTGATATTTTAAAGTGAATATTATGGGCGACTGCTACCTTGATTGTTCGGTGGTGAATGCTAAAGACAGTGACTGCATGCACTGAATATAACCATTTGTAATACCTAAAAATTGTGGAAGGTTCATGTTAGAGCCTGGATTTCACCTTTAAAAGACCAGTGACTCTCTTAATTCTTTCGTAACAGCCGCCCGCAACCATGTGAACAGGATGTGCCTGGCAGCTGACGTTCCCCTTATAGAAAGTGGGACTGCCGGCTATCTTGGACAAGTAACTGTTATCAAAAAGGTACTGCTCTGCTTCCATGTGTTTTGGCATGATAAAGCCTAAAAGGTAGTTTCCCACCAACAGTGGAAATTCTATAGGAAACAATATTTTCTGGCTTTTTCTCTCTCCTTTGCAGGGAGTCACAGAGTGCTATGAATGCCATCCCAAGCCGACCCAGAAAACCTTTCCAGGCTGTACCATCCGCAACACTCCTTCTGAACCGATTCACTGCATTGTCTGGGCAAAATATTTGTTCAAGTGAGTTGCTTCTTTAAAAAGTAATGCCAGTTTTGTACATCTTTTTCCCCCAGCAACTGACATCTTATTTGACTAGACAAGGCAATAGCTGGTTAGGCCCTGGTTTCTGTGTCTTAATACATTGGAGGGGTGTTAATTGGTAAAGGGGATAATGGGTCAAAAAGTCTGCCTTGCAGAAAAAGGCTGCACTTTTGATGGCTTTGTGTATCTGGCAAGGTATCTGGCAAACTCAGACTGGCTTATCCTGATGTAATGTAAGAAGCCTTCAGTGTAGGTATTCCTATAGGAAGATAACGTTTGAGGGAACCTCAAGGTTTATAAGGCACCAAAAATGTTTTAAAACTAAAAAGATAGATTTCCACACACACAAAAAGCCCAGCAAGAATTCAGCATGTTCATTAGGTGCAGAATGTAGCGCAGGG
>NC_056529.1:2210606-2248089 GCF_019175285.1 Sceloporus undulatus | reverse complement strand
AACCAGGACAAATGTAGGACAAAACTTTCAAATGGAGGACACTTTTTATAAAAATGGAGGACACGCAAAAAAAATTGCTGATTTTTTAAAAAATGTTAATATAAATGCATGTTTCGGAGGCTTCTATAGACAATTGCCCCCCTTGCCCGCTGCTTGCCCCCCTTGCCCGCCTCCTCCTGATAGGCCAAAGGCCCCACGCTCTCATGCGAGAGGCCAAAGGTTCTGGCGGCAAGCAGCGGCAGGACCGGGCTGGGGCCGGTCCCAAGGCCTTGCCGGGCTGCATCCGGCCCGCGGGCCGCAGGTTGCCTACCTCTGATGTAGCGTAACCGTTGTGAAAGCAAAACAAAACACAGGAGGAGGAGAAGGCAGGATGTTCTGCTTGAAGAAAATGGGTGGCTGGAACTCTGATTGAGAACACTCCTTTTGAGAAAGAGAGAGAGAGAGGATATATTGCAGCATTTTGTTGCAGGTGAAGATCAGCTTCTGAAATGTCTCTAAATGGTTTGCAAATGAGGGTTGCTGAGCTCTATTGCAGTGCAAACTAGATTCCCCCCCCCCCCAAATTAGTTCTTATGATCTCACAGACATATGTATTACTAGAAAAATAAATGTATTCTTCTTGTCCTTTCCCATCTTGGGAGGGAAGTGGAGTTCCAAGTGAGCATGTTTCTTGTATGCAAGGGACAAAACACAACCCTGTATTTTAGTGGCAGAACACATCCTACTTACACCATTTGCTTTTAGTGTGCTAAGAGAGATTTCAGCCTCCACTGAGGAGAACACATATCTCTTGTGTTTGACTACACAGCCAGTTATTTGGAGAAGAAGATGCTGATCAAGAAGTGTCCCCAGACAGAGCTGATCCTGAAGCTGCATGTAAGTGCAAAAGGGTTCTTGGGAGAGCCCTTGGTTTTTTCCCTGCAAGGTGTTCCTTCTGATATCTGCACGGTTCCTCAGGATGTGAATCACCTGCCACAAAGGAATGTAACTAAGCCTGGTGAGTGATCTTAATAGCAAATGTCAAGTGTCCTTTTCTTGATAGGGGAACCTGCAGAAGCTGAAGCCAGAGCGAGAGCATCCAGCGAAGATGGCGATATTAAACGTGTTTCCACCAAGGAATGGGCTAAATCTACAGGATACGATTCAGTTAAACTCTTCACTAAGGTATTGGTGTTCAGCTATAGCAGCACTTAAAGAAGTCTCTGTTTACCACTGGCTTGGTGAAAAAAGAGCAGAAGTAAAAACAAATCACATTCTGCTACATATTTGCAGTCCCAGAAAGCTTTATGCCACAGTACACAGTGTATTCTTTAGAAGGGTCAGAGGAAATAATGATGGAGTGAAGGGGGTTATTTATTTAAAAATATATGTGCTGCCTTTAACCAAACCAATTCCTGCTTCCTAAAAAATATGCCACATACAGTACTAATATTAAAGACTATTTGGTGTGAGGATGAACTCACTCGCACCAGAAAGTGTGAGGATTGCAAGTTAAGAGATCCTGCCTTTAATGGCTACATAACAAAAGCAGTGAACATTGCCTCTGAACTGACAAGTTTCAAAGAATTTGCTTTTTAAAAATAATCATATATCATATTTAATATTGAAATGTAGGCTAATGTTAGATCGGTGCTCCCACTGTGCAGTTTGACAGTTCAATCAGAGTGTTTTAAAGCATCAGCTCTCACTTTGGTTCTTCAGATGTTTTGGGTGTCAGCTCCCAAAACCTCCAGCCAGTTTGGCCAATGGTCAATGATACTGGAAGCTGAAATCCAAAAAGTAGATAGCTACTTTTTTTAGGAGCTCACAGGTTGGTAGATCCGAAACGTGGCTTTGGGAAGAGGAAGAGCAAATTGCATCATTGCTTTCCACATCTGGTTTCCCAGCTTTTCAAAGATGACATCAGATATCTACTAACCATGGATAAGCTTTGGAGAAAAAGGAAACCCCCAGTGCCCCTGGACTGGAATGAAATACAAAATCAAGGTAAGCATGTGATTGTTTTGTTTTAGTCTATAAAGACAAGTACAGATTTAATTATTGGGCTCCAGCGGAACTGCTGAAACATGAATGTTGCCTGGTTCTAAGTTTAAGGACTTCTCAGAAAATGAGAAATCTTCTGTTTGAAAATAGGTTGTGCTGAATTTGCTGATAGTTTTTAAAGACCACCTTTCTCCATATTCAGTGTCTTAATGCTTTCCATCCTTTGAAGAGAACAGCACATCTGAGCAACACAATGAGTCTTCCTTGGGCCTCAAAGACCAACAGGTGCTAGACGTCAAGAGCTATGCACACCTCTTTTCTAAGAGCATCGAGACCCTGAGAGCTCAGCTGGCAGAAAAAGGTGATGGAGCTGAACTTATATGGGATAAGGTTAGTGTGTGTTGTGTCTAGAGAAGTAAACCTGTTTTGCCTCTCGGACGCTACTGATGTACTTGTCATTGGCTGTGATTGCACCTCATGAAAAAAGGAGTAAAGCTCTTGAACCAGTTTGCCGCTTTCGCTAAAATTCACAGGTTTTCCAAAAGCTAAAATGCATTGTATATTATTATTATGGCTGCAGAGGGCACAGTCCACTATAGGACATACTCCTGCACATGCCCCATTCAAACAAGCCCTTGCTCTTGTCTGGTGAGGATAGGCAAACTGAAAGAGAGGTAGTTTTACTCCTGTGCTCCTCTGTCAAAAGACAGAGCTTAGAAGTTGTTCAATATCAGAAACTGATGGGCTTCTCCTGAATTTCACAATATCCCACTGTTAAGATTTCAGCTGTTCTTAAGGAATGGAAACACTGAATTCATGCCTGCCTTGTGAGTTTAGCCATGTCAAAGGTTTTATTTGAATAATGAGGAAAACAGTTTTATATCAGATGTACACATATTTGGATTTTGTTCAGAAGTTTCAGAAATGTTCAGTTTAATTTGAAAGGATTAACTTGTTTCCAGGATGATCCCTCCGCAATGGACTTTGTCACGTCTGCTGCAAACCTCAGGATGCATATCTTTAGTATGAATATGAAGAGCCGATTTGATATCAAATGTAAGAACTGAAGTACCTCCGCTGACTTGTTCAAGTATTTGCTTTCTCCTTCATGTGTGCAACAGAAAACATCTCACTCTATCATCTGCTTCTCTTGCAGCCATGGCAGGAAACATCATCCCTGCCATAGCGACAACTAATGCAATAATAGCTGGCCTGATCGTTCTGGAGGGCTTAAAGATTCTCTCGGGGAAGATAGACCAGTGCAGAGCCGTAAGTCTGGTATTGATTTCTCTTCTGTTTTCCTTGCTTGTGTTACTTGTCTAATTGGTTTTCTCCTCTCCTTTCCAAGATCTTCCTTAATAAGCAGCCGAACCCAAGGAAGAAGCTGCTGGTTCCTTGTGCTTTGGACCCCCCAAACCCAAACTGCTATGTCTGTGCAAGCAAGCCGGAGGTGACCGTGAAGCTTAATGTCCACAAAGTCTCCGTTTTGACACTGCAGGATAAGGTAAACTAGTACCATTCTTTCTGTGACTCTTGCGTTTTCAGTTTAAACAGGGACACTGGAGGAGGCATGGCTGGGGGAAGTCATTTGTCAATATGTGAGAGTCTTAATTCAGGAGATAAATGCTTTGCACTTTTTGTTTTTCTGCACTAAGTCCAAAAGATCCCAGGTTATTCCAATGCCATTGATAATGTTTCTTTCCTTTCAGATTGTGAAAGAAAAATTTAATATGGTTGCACCAGATGTCCAAATAGAGGATGGAAAGGGGACTATTCTCATCTCATCAGAAGAAGGAGAAACTGAAGGTATGAAATAGGCCAGCTCTACACTAGTGGGGCATGTGGATCTAGCCTATGGCCCTGTGCTACTGTTGTGCTGGACTTGGGATATCCTGCTTGATGTGTACAGTGCAACCAAGATAGCTGCCATGTCTTATGTGGATCCTATCATCTCTTCGTAACAAACCTGAAAGAGATGCCAACACTCATCTTCCTACCTCTCCAGCTCTGCAAGTGCCATTTTCTTTCTCCTTTCTTCTTACCCCTTTCCTTCTAGCTTTATAAGAAAAAGCAAATTCCTTCCTTTCTGTTGCTCTGCCTCACCCTTCCCTTCTCTCTGCCTTCTAAGCCCTTACCATCCTTCTCTTTCTCCCCCAAACACACCCTTTTCCCTTTGCTCAGAGAAAGACTAGCAAGACCTTGCAGTGGAACAGGGGCCTTGGGGCAGTCTGAGTCCCTTCCCTCAGCCCAGTACAGACTGAGATCCTTCTGTTTCCTTTTCTGTCACCCTCCCAGCAAACAACCACAAGAAGTTGTCAGAATTCGGGATCCGGAATGGCACCCGCCTGCAGGCAGATGACTTTCTCCAGGACTACACCCTCTTGATCAATGTGCTGCACTGGTGAGAAAATTCAAAGCGAACTTTGTGGCATGAAATTGAGACCAGAAATAGCACCTCTGGGGAACAAACATTCAGATTAAATCCATTTCATAGCACTCACATTTGTGAGAAAAGCCAAATGAAAGGTGCTTTGTGACTCTCCTGGTTCATTCATAACCCAGCCAGGGTTTTGAACATAATGTTGTGCCACTGGGGTGAGCATGGACTGGTCTGGGGCAATGAGCCATTTCAGAAACTGTCACGTGCCCCTTTCAAGCATTTTCTTATTATGTTTACCTTTAAATCAGTGAGGAGCTTGAGAAGGATGTGGAATTCGAAGTTGTCGGTGATGAAGTTGTCGGTCCCAAACCATCAGAAGAACCCACTAAGAATATCACCAATGGAAGTGAGGATGGGGCAAAGCCATCTACATCCACAGGTAAAAAGAGACAAAAGGGAGAGGGACTGTGCTGAGGTTACTTGTGGCCTTAAGGAGCTCTTAGTAGCTGCTTCAAATCCTGAGACGTAAGACAGTGGAAAATGAGCTGCTATGTGGTGGTGATGGTGGCTTCAGGTCATTTCCATCTTACGGCAACCCTAAGGTGAACCTGTCATGGGGTTTTCTGTCCTGGCCTTGGAAGGAGGGAAGAACCGGCAGTATCTGCTGGTTTTGGTTCCTTTTGCCACTGCCATTCTCTTCTCCTTTTGTGTCATGTCTATTGTACATTGTATGATTGAGGGTAGGGAGCTGACAAATTTAAAATCTGCAAGCTGCCCTGAGAGCCTTTTGGGCAAAAGAGTGCGGCATAAATACTCTAACTAAAATTAATTTTAAAAAAATGGCTGAGCAAAAGTGGATTCGAACCTGTCTCCAGAGTCATAGTCCAGTCCTCAAACCACTACATTAAGAATTCTCTATAGAGCCTTCCAACAGATTTTCCACAGAAATTAAACGCCGCCATTTCGATGCAGTTGTTCTTCTGAATCCACACAGGGGCTTGTTTCTTCAATCAGGGTTTCTCCTTAAAAGTTGTTATAATATGTGTGACCAGCGACTTAATTCACTAGATGCCCACACCTTGTATGAACTGAGTTCGCCCATCATTTCACCAGGTGAAAGACTGAAAAATGCCCATGAGATAATAGTTTAATTGACTCATTAAGTGTAAGTGTATAGTCTATAGTCAGCAGGTGGAGTCTAGTTCCTCGGTATGATATATTGGACTGCATCAGAGTGGCTCTTTTTGTCTTCCAGCTCCAGACGAAGAGGACGATGTGCTGATTATTGAGACCGAGGAAGGTTCTTCCGGCCACACCGATGACTCAGAAAGCAAAAGCCGCAAGAGGAAACTCGAAGAGAAGGAGCATCCCGACACAAAAAGAATGCGTCCCTCAGAAGAGCAAGAGGATGTCATTGCGCTGGACTGAGTGATGGGATGTTCTGGCCGGTGGGACAGGGGTGGTCTGGGTGTGTTTGTAAAACATCTGGAACTAGACTTGGCCAAGGTCTCTTCTGGGCCTGGAAAGGAACCCTGCCCCTTCTGCCTCACAGAACCTCTGCCATCCCCACTCAGTAGAATTTAGACCTTTGCCCATATGCAGTCCTAAATATAGTAGGCATCTAGTTTATAAACACTTAAGTAGTCCTGAATACAGAGCATGATTTTGTATATAATCTTTCAGAGATGAATTGGTATGGGAAAAACAAGGCAACTCCAGTCTAGCAAAGCGGTTTTCTCCCTCCTTGATATCGGAGAGGTTTCGAATTCTGGCAGGGAGGCTGGGGCATTCTCATCCCAGCCCAGTTCTTGTTGTTTCTCACACCCCTCAAAGCAAAAACATTGAAATTTGAAAGCAAAGATGTGTTGTGTTCCAGATGTGAAGCCGGCACAATGTACATTACTGTAAAACAATGGCTAACTTTCAGCTCATACTGCCTGAATGTGTCAGGAATGGATTTTGGTGTACTGTTACAGTTTCAGGTTATTTATATGGGATGTTTTGTAAAACTGAAATGCTTCTTTACCATTCATTCGATGGACCAAAATAAAACACCTTGAACGGCTCCCCACACATCCGCCTGTGTGCTGACATGAAGACGTGCAACATGTATGCACTCTTCATATTTAATACTGTAGTAATTTTGGTTTTAAACATCCTATACACATAGTGCGGGACTCTTGAAAAATGTCCTTTGGTGGAATTGAAAGGGAGGGTTTTTTAATAAAACATTTTGTCACTGTTTTCCTTTGACAGTCTTCATTAATCTCCTCCTCTCCAGAGGTCAGTCTCTACTTTTGTAAAGCTTCAGTCGGTCGCCTGTCCTGCCTTTCCCCAAAAACTCAACATGAGCTGCATCCACACTGCAGAAATAATCCACATTGACACCACTTTAATTGCGACAACTCAATGCTATTCTGAGAATTGTAGTTTTTTGTGGTGCCAGAGCTCTCTGACAGCGAAGGCCAGATGTCTCAAAAACTAGAATTTCTTAGCATTGAGCTGTGGAAGTCAAAGTGGCGTGAAACTGCATTATTTCTGCAGTGCAGATGTAACCTTACAGGTTAAAAAGAAATGCAAGCAAAACCTCAGGCATTGGCTCTAAGATTCGGGGAATCTTTTTTCTTCCAAGGTGAATGAAAAGGCTCAGCTGGAATGATTAAACACTTAAAATCAGTCAAAGGACAGTCTGATAAAAACAATGCAGCACCCCTAAAGCCCCTTTGAAAGAAAAACCCTTACTTATTATATTTTTGAAGATGTATTTAAAATGTTTGTTTGACCGACACGCATACCATGTCCCTCCCTTCCATTTCCCACCAGGCACCCATAAAATTTGAATTCTTACCATTCTTTCAATATTTGCTTGCTGATACAGCTGAGCCCCCAGCCCTGCAAAAAGTCAAAAGCTACTGCAGCCAAGATGGACGCTTCATAAATACCTCAGATTAGACAGATGGATGAAGGCATCCTCTGAGGATTTAGGGTTTTTAAGGTAGGAAAACAAACAAAGTCAGACAGCTTTGCATTCCAGGGAGCCCAAAAATAAAAGAATTGCTCCAGACGGTCGTTTTAAGCCTCTCACAGGCTGGAGATTTCAGCCTGGTTTAAAATTAAAGGGGTTTATTTTGTTTTTAAGGGGAGAACTAGACTGTATGGTCAAGATGCTATCACCCATTGAAGGGTGCTTTCCACCTCTACTTCTGCAAAATGCTGTGGTCCTTTGGTCACTCCACAAGGCAAATTTGGGGAATAGTCTTGTTAGCACCTGCCTTCAATTCGTTTCTGACTTCTAGAAACCCTGTCACAGGCTTTGGGCAAGACTTGTTCCGAGAAGGTTTGCCATTGCTTTCCTCGGGGTGAGAAAATTGCCCAAGTGAATCCAGTGGGCTTCCAATGCTGAACCCAGAGTCAAATTAAAACACAGATTAAAAAAATATGTGCTTCAAAATTCAGGTTTTTATGTATGGCTTTAATTGTATGGTTTCATATTTAGATTCCTTTCAGTCTGATCACCATCTCCATCCTTTTGTTGTGTGCCTCCAAAGTTGTTTCCAACTTATGGCAACCCTAAGGCAGACCTATCCTGGGGTTTTCTTGGCAAGATTTGTTCAGAGGACTTTTGCCATTGCCTTCCCCTGAAGAGGCTGAGAGAGTGTGACTTATTGCCCAGGGTCACCCTCTAAACTGGGAATCGAACCCTGGTCTCCAGAGTCGTAGTCCAACACTCAAACCACTGCCACGCTGGCTCTCTCCATCCCTTTACCCTCAATATAATGTGTCTAATAGCAGTGATTTGTTCTTGTTGTTGCTGTTGTTGTGTGCTTCAAGTCGTTTCCAACTTATGGTGGCCCTATCATTCTTGGCATGTTTCTTCAGAGCGGGTTTGCCATTGCCATCCTCTGAGGCTGAGAGAATGTGACTTGCCCAAAGTGGGTTTCCATGGGATTACCTGGCTGATTCTGGTACAAACCAAAACCTTAAGGACCAATAAGATCCCCTTGCTCAGATTTGATTAATTATCATTGGACTTATATGCACATATAAGTGAAGTCACAATGTACTTTGACAAACAACTCCAATTAATACAATGTGTTTTGTTTCTCCGAAGATGCCAGCCACAGATGCTGGCGAAAGTTCAGGAATAGACTCTTCTAGAACATGGCCACAGAGTCCGCAAAAACCCACAAAAAACTATGTTTTGGTTTTTTAATGTATTTTTATTCAGATACACTTCAAAACATAATACAACACAACACTTTACATAACATAAACCAGCACATTACGTACAATATAAAAATATGAAACAATAATGACATACAAACATACCAGTAAACTCACCTCCTGCTACAATCAGACCAACAATGAAACATTAACATTAATAATTATTAATAAAAAGGCTGCGTATCGAACTAAGTGGAACTAAATTGACTGTCATATTGGCTTAATCGAACACGGAGTGGTTTTGCTGCCAAATTTCAGTGGCAAGCGGCTGTGTCTATTTCTTAATAAAATAAAAGCTCAGGGGCGCATGGAAGGCCATAAAAAGACAGGGAGGATGCAGGACCCATTAATGGCCCCTCTGTTTTCGCATGGCGCCTGCTCCAACACAGTTTGAGTAAAGCAAAGTACACAAAGAGCTGGATGAATATTTGCAGCAGCTGAATTGTTATTTAGGAACCAAAATCTGCCCTGCCTTCCGGAAGGTGGCGATCTAGGAAGCACCCGGCAATACCAAGAATCCTTCCAGCCAGATCAGTTTTAGTTCCTCTTCTGGCTCCCAAAAGAGAATGGTCTCGCCTGGTCACACTTTGACTTCCCAAGTTTGTACAAGGTAATAAATAGATGGGTCTAATTCCCATAAAGGTCCAAATGTCTAGTGCAGGAAAATGGTGCTGCTACAGTTGGTGTGGTTTAAATAATCCCAGAAGTATGGAACCACTTTTTAAAGTATTTTGGAAGCAATGAATATTTTGCAAACTCTTTTAACACACAGTAATATCTTTAAAATACCAGCTGCTTTTTGGGGCTGAATTGAGGCATTCAAATTTCTGGCCTCGTTCATAGTTCAGTAAATAATGGGATTGTTTTAGCAAATATTCCACAGAAGATAAGAGCCTAAATGCACTAAGGGCACCAGATCCCTTCTGATCTTGGAAACTGAGCAAGGTCAGACCTGGTTAGTACTTGGATGAGGAACCAAGGAATATCAGGTGTTAAGCTCTATTTCAGAGGAAGAACCTTGCAAAGCTACCTTGCCTAAGAAAGCCCTATGAAATTAATGGGGTCACCATAGGTTAACATGAGGCTTGAAGGTGCATGTATACACACACACACACAGCACCAAATCCCATCTGATTTTGGAAGCCAAGCAGGGTCAGCCATAGTTAGGCTTTTATTTCAGAGAAAAGAACTGGCAAAACCACCTAAAATTACTCTAAGAAATTAATGGGGTTGCAATATATTTAAAGAGAGACCCCAAAGCAGATAAATATCTAATTGGTCTCTTTATTGGAACTCCTTGAGAAATGCTTTCAAATTTCAGCCAGCAACACCAAGTTGCAAAAAGGAAGGCAGAGGATGTTTTGATCAATGCCTGATGAGTAGATTGTCATTTATCACACTGATTGGTTATACTAGGTTTTAAAAAGGTAGTCAATAAAAACATGCCCATATAACCAGTGGGCTTCCGTGGCTGGATGGGGATCCGAACCCTGGTCTCCTTAGTCCAACACTTGAACCACTATACTGTTCTGCTGTTCTATTCTGCTTTGGTCAGATCTCACCTGGGATCCAGTGTCCATTTCTGGGATCTCAACAAAATGGAGTATGTCCAGAGAAGGGCGACCAAGAGGATCAAAGATCTGGAATCCAAGCAACTCAAGGAGCTGGGTATGTTTAGCTTGGAAAAGAGAAGACTGAGAGTCGATGTGAGTTGTTGTTGTTGTGTGCCTTCAAGTTGTTTCCGACTTATGACGGACCTAAGGCGAAACCTATCTTGTGGTTTTCTTGGCAGACTTCTTCAGATAGGGTTTGCCATTGCCTGGTCTCCAGCCATAGTCCAGTGCTCAAACCACAACATCACACTGGGTCTACTGGGACTAATAGAAGGCCTCTGGCCGAAAATGTCCAGGTTGTTGCATTATTTGCAATGCATTCTCCCCAAGCAGTGGTTGGCAGTCCTCCCAATGCATGCAAATGGCAGATAGGCTCTTCTTTCCTTGGATGTTCAGCCGCCCGGGTTTCCTTGCCACCTTGGCTGCTGCACCGGGCCAAGGACATTTTGTCCTGTTTATATCATTCTTATTTAAACACTGAAACCAAACATGCATTCAAAAAACACAGGTTGAAAAACCCATGAAAAACCAGCAAAAGTCAGGGATGCTGGGTGCCAGGATTCTGGCAGATCCTGCTATAAAAATGATTTGGGTATTTTGGATCCTAGAACCAAACCTCAGTGGATACCAAAAATGCCTACTTAGTAGTAGTAACAGTAGTATCCCATTGTATTTATTGGGACTTGAGCATCCATGGATTTTGGTACCCATAGGGGTCCTGGAACCAAACCTGAGGTTTTGGGTACCACTTTATATGTCTGCAACTGGAGATTATGGTCTGAAAGGCGAGGTGTAGATGAAAACTAATAACCCCAACATCTGTATTAGCCTGAAGATCTTTGTTTGGCCAGTTCAAGGTGACTTTGCAAATGCTGGAAGAGGTGGAGCCGAGATAAAAACATTAAACAAAGAGAGTGGTCAGTGTGGGTGAAAACCCTCTGCTTCTGTTGCCGAACTGTGCTTTGGTTTCGTTGTTTTAAGGGGGAGATACTACACTAAGGAGACCAGGGAGAAGACCTTGCAAGTGTGAGTTTCTCGGACTACAACTTCCAGAAGTAACTCCAGCCAGCGGAGATTTTGGGAGCTGTAGGGTACGTCGCACGTTGTAGAAATAATCCAGTTTGACCCCACTTTCAGTGCCGTACCTCCATCATCCTATGGAAACCTGGGGTTTGTAGTTGTAAACTTGTAGTTGAAGTCCTTAGCCTTCTCTGCCAAAGAAGTGCAGGTTTCTGTAGGATGGAGCCACGGCCGTTAAAGTGGTATCAAACTGCATTATTTCCAGAGTTTAGATGCACCTGTAGTCCCCAAAAATAACTTTCCCAAGCTATCTCCTAGAAGCAATTGGTCTGATAACTCTATAGGTTAGTTCCAACTTGTCAAGTAGTATTGACAAGAGCCACTCTGTGTAAAAGCATAGGATCTCAAAGCGGCCACAAAGTCCATCTAGATGTACCCCATTGCCATGTGGGAACACACCATTGCAAATACACAGCTTGGTTTCTGCTTGGCGGGGGTCCTCTTTCTTGCTTGCGCCCCATTTATTGCAAGGGACTGGGTTGCAACCAGTCTCTTCCTCCAATAAATGTCTCTGTGGGATGATGATAGGATCGCTCCGTTGAAAGCATAGGCACGCAAGATACGATTGTTTTGTTTTGCTTTAGGTATGCCATGAGTTTTCCCTGGATTGTGTGGAATTCCCCAGAGAGCCAAGGATCTCCCGCAAGGTTGCCTTGTGTGTCTTTCTTTCCAAAAGGCCATTCTTTGGGCATGACATAATTCTCAGCGGCAGAGGCTGCTGTTTTAAGCCACAAGGGAAGGAAGCCAAAGGCATCCAAAGGCATCAGGAGCAGGATTCAAGTTGGGGCAAAGCAGGCAGCCCAAAAAGATTCAGGGTGGCGAAACATGGCAGCTGGGAGAAAGGGTTTCAATGCAAAACGGAGGCAAGCTGGATTCAAGACCAACTTGTGCAAAACAGTTGCGTTTTGGAAAGTGCATGCGCCGCCCTTAATGTTTTAGGCTCCTTGCAGCCTTGTATTCTTAATGGGAACTAAGCATTAAGGGTTTACATTTTAAATATTGTTGGTAATGGGAGCTAAAAGTGATGGTTGTTTCCTTGCAGACAGACCTGTGTTGTTGTGGCTCATGATCAACAATAATGATAATGGTCAACAATAGCACAGGCCAGCAATACTTAATACTTTAAAAACATACTTAATTTTATTATTGTTATATTTATTTATTTCCCCTAGACTTTTTTGCTTTGCAACTTTCAGTTTGGATTTAGGGTCACACCGCTGTGTCTTCATTCACAATACAAGTCTGTAACGAAAGCAGTCCTTTCCCTTGGCCAGGGCTGATGGGAGCTGCAGTCCAAGAAGTGCTCTGGTTGGTGGAGCAGGTGGCCACCTCTGTTGTCCCTTCCAGGGTTTCTGAACCTCTGTCTTGCTCTAACCACTGCAGAGCACTGCTCCCCATTGACAAGGTCCTCCTTTTCCTCCAGGAGAACCCAGGGCGACCTACTTGGCTGCATGTCTTCAGGACAGCCCTGTGAGGTAGGCCTCCCTGGTCCTTCTTGGCTCTGCCCCACTGCCCCTTCTCTCCTGGGCTCCATCAGCTTTAAGACTTATCCAAAGGAGGAGGGGGTTGGGGGGCCATATTTGGGGGGGGGCTGGAGAAAAGCTCTGCTACACTGCTGTCTCCAAGAGAAGAGGGCTCTTCTGGGGAGCCCCAAATCTAACCCCTCAGAGCCCCTTCTTGCTCAGTTGCATGCTCTCTCTCCGAGAGAAGGGGGTCTCTCCTCCAGCCCCCCAAATCTGGACCCTTAGAGCCCTCCCTGGCTCCAGGAGAAGGGTCTCTCTCTCTCTCTCTCTCTCTGGACCCCTTCCTAGTCTGTCCCCCAAACAGGTAGGGTCTCTTCTCCAGTCCCCCCCCCCAAAAAAAGGACTCTGGCCCTGGGCCTTGGCTGCTTCTGGGCTCTGTGTGTGGGTCTGTGTATATGTACCGTGTGTGTGTGTGTGTTGTGTGTATCTCTCTCTCTCTTGTGTCTGGAAGGAGGAAGGCGCCGGCGCCCCTCTTCGACTCCCTGCAAACTTTTCCCAACTCTGCCAACTCTGTCCCCTCTTTCCCCGGCTGCCGCCTCCTCCTCCTCCTCCTCCTCCTTCCCTGCCTCCTTCCTTGCCTCCTTCCCTGGGCCCAAGGGGCGGGGCGGGGCCTCCCTCCTTCCCTCCAAAGGGACCCCCTTTTCCCCTGCCTGCCCCTGGCCTTCCTCCTCCTCCTCCTCCTCCTGGCTGCTGCTGCTGCTGCTGCCCCACACAAAGGAAGGCAGGCGCGGCGGGAGGGCCCTTGGGCCAGGAAAGGGGGCGGCAGGGAGGGAGGGAAGGGGCGGCCGGCAATCCTGCTCCTGCTGCTCCTCCGCCGGGAAGGAGCGCCAGCCACGGAGCCCTCCGGGAGGGAAGGAAGGAAGGGGAAGAAGAAAGGGAAAGAAAGCGAAGGTGGGAGGAAGAAGAGAGGAGACGAAGGGAAAGGAGAGAAGAGAGAGAGAGGGGGAGGGGAGAAGAAGGAAGGAAGGAAAGAAAGAAAGAAAGAAAGAAAGAAGGGAAGAAGAGGGGAAGGGGAGGAAGAAGGAAGGAAAAGCAGAAGAAGAAGGGAAGGGGAGGAGAAGAAAGAAGGCAGGCAGGCAGCCCTGTTGGGGATGGCGTCGCCTTCTTCGGGTTCCCGGCCGGGGTTTCCCCCGGGGCCTCTTCTCCTTCTCCTTCGGGGGCGGAGGTGGCCTCTGCCTTGCTACAAGCGCTGCTCCTCCTCCTCGTGCTCCTCCTCTTCGGGGCCCCGGAGTCGCTGGGGCCCAGCGCCCGCTCCAGTTCGCCGGCGGCAGCAGCAGCGAGAGGCGCCCGGCGGCGGCGGTGGCCCAGGGCCGGCTCGGAGGGCAGCAGCCAGCAGCAAGGGCGGCGGCGGGGCCCAGCCAGCAGCAGCCGGAGCTCTGGTGCTGAGCCTGGGCTCGACCTTCGGCGCCTCTCCTCCTCGGCTGGCAGCGCAGCAACGGCACCGGCAGCAACCGCTCCTCCTCCTCCTCCTCCTGCTCGCCCTCCTCCTCCAGCGAAGCTCCCGGGGCTCCGTGAGGGAGGAGGAGGAGTGTGCTGGTGGTCCTTCCCAGGGAAGAAGAAGAGGAGGAGGAGGAGGAGGAGGGCGAAGAGGGCAAGGGCCGGCGGCCGTGGGCTCCAGGGCAGGAGGGAGGCCGGGCCCACGCGCCCAGAGGGAAGCTCGAGGCCCTGGCCCTCCGCCCTCGAGAAGGAGCTGCTCCAGCAGAGCCCCAAGAACAAAGGACCGTACTTCGGTGATAGAGGGAGGGAGGGGGGCTCGCCCCTTTGGGGTAGGGTGAGAGGAAAGGGGCCCCTTCTTTGGGGGGGGGCTGGAGGGAGGGAGGGGGTGACCCTTCAGCCTTTGGGGGAGGCTGTGGGAGGGGCAGCATTCTTCTGGGGAGGAAAGGAGTCATCCACTTTTTTGGGGGGGGAAGGAAGGGCTAACATCTCAAGATCTTGAGGGGTAACAACCCTAAGGCTGGAGGGGGAGAAGAACGGTTTTGGGGAGGAAGGGGGCTCCACTTCGGGAGAGAAGGAAGGGGCCAGGGGTTTGCATGTTTTTCAACCTTTCAGGTTTTTGTAAGCTCCCTTGAGCCCTAGTGGGCTGCAATGGTTGTAATGGGGATGATGATGATGATGATGATGATGATGATGATGATGATGATGATGATGATGATGATGATGATGATGATGATGATGATGATGATGATGATGATGATAGGCCTTTGGAAATTGCAGAGCTACTGATGGCCAGGTTAAGGGGTGTATGATGGCCCTGTGTTAAACATTTGAAGAGTGTCTGTCATATTGAGGAAGGAGCAAGCTTGTTTTCTGCTGCTCCAGAAATGTTGGGGTGGCTTGTCCTGCTTTGCGGTTAGGACATCTGGTCACCCTTGGACCACATCAGATCCCATTAAATGCATTGGGGCATTATTATTACTACTACAGCGAGCCCTTGGTATCCGCTGGGGTTTGCTGACAAGGGCCAAATCTGGCTTCTCATCCAACTGTAGCGCTTCCTTCCTTCCTGATGACGCCTCATTTCATATTTCTTCAGGACTGTGTTCAATTGAGTCCATAATGGGATCCCTAGTATCAACTGGCCAGAATTTGGAGATGTTCCCCTTAAGTCCTCAGAAAACACATGGACACATAGACACTTGTCCCTGCTGCGGCCCCTTCTGTGGTTTCAGTTAGGAAAACCTCCAAAAGCTGCTAGGTTTTCTTTCCGTCTTGAGATAGGAACAATGTTTGGGATTCGCTGCATTAGGAGATCCTTTTGAGGTCAATCAGTTTCCAAAACTATTGCCCATCACCGTTAAAGTGGCATCAGACTGGATTATGTCTGTGGTGTGGATGCAGCCTTAGAGAGACAACTTCACCCTCATTTATGGGAGCATGTAAAAGGGCATTTCCAAACAGTCTGAAGAGGTCTTGGACCACAAAAACAGCCCTATGGAACGACTTGTGGATAATGCACCATTAAAGGAGGGCAAAGAAACCATTGACTTTGGCTGAAGTGGACCCATAGGAGAGAAACCTCCATTTCTTCAAGGTCCCACTCCATTTAGGACTTTGAAGGTTTATCACCAGCATCTTGACTTTGGACCAGAAGTCTATCAGCAACCATCAAGTGGTTCCCAAACGTTGGTCCTCCAGATGTCTTGGACTTCCGCTGCCAGGATTCCTGACATTTGGCCAAGCTTTCTGGGGCTTCTGGGAGTTGAAGTCCAAAACACCTGGAGGACCAACGTTTGGGAACCACTTTCCATTAGGAGATCCTTTTGAGGTCGATCTGTTCCAAAACTGTCGCTCAAAGAGCCTGCGTCTCTCTTTCTGCACTTTGCTTTTCCCTGCCTGCTCTGAGTCCCTACGCAAATATTTATGCCCCCAAAGACGGGAGCCTCCCTGGCCTGCGATTTTTATTTTCGGTGCCTAACTCGGGCGAAAACAAAGGCGCTGTGTTGCCTTCCTTTGACTCAGCAAATCCCTCTCTGAGTTTTTTGGCTTTATGTAACAATTCCTTCACGCTCCCTGCCAGAAATCTCTACTCTTTCTTCCCCAAAAGTTAAAGGCAGCTTGCTAAAGTGTGTGTGTCTGTGTTCAAACCAGGTTTTAAAAACACAAACACAATCCTCTGACATCTGAATTTCATGGACTTTGGAAATGTCTTTTGCTCAGTATCTGCTGAAGTGACCAAGGATCAATCTCATCTTGGGTTGCTTCACTGATGCAGCACAAAGTCTCTTGAGTTGGCGGGACAGATCCCATTGCTGTGGTCCCTTATAGATCTGTTTGTGTGTGTGTGTTGTGTGCCTTCAAGTCCCTTCCGACTATTAGGGTTCCTAAGTGAAGGATAGATAGGAGATCTATCTGTTAGGGTACTAAGTGAAAGCTTTCATAGACTTGGATTCCTTCCTCAAATGCATGGAGATCCGCCATGAATCTGAGGACGTAGACCAGCAGTTCTCAACCTGTGGGTTGCGACCCCTTTGAGGGTCGAACGACCCTTTCATGGGGGGCGCCTAAGACCATCGGAAAACACATATTTCCAATGGTCTTAGGACCAAGACACCACAATTTTATGGTTGGAGGTCACCACAACATGAGGAACTGTAGTAAAGGGTCATGGCATTAGGAAGGTTGAGAACCACCAACGTTACAACGTCTTTTGCTCAGTTATTTGATGCTCTTGCGTAGTATAAAGCCTGAGATCAAGGCTAGTTGATCAAACCCAACTAGAGTAGACTCACTGAATCAATCATTGAATGGTGAGTTAACATAATTAATTCAGTGACTATTGTAGTTGATCCAAGGACTCTATCGTAGTTGAAAGCCAGCATGGTGTAGTAGATTGAGTTTTGGTTTCCGGAGACCAGGGTTCGAATCCCTGCTCGGCTGTGGAAACCCACTGAGTGACCTAGGGCAAGTCCCATTCTTTCAGCCTCAGAGGAAGGCAAAGGTAAACCCATTCTGAACTAATCGTACCAAGAAACCCCCATGATAGGTTCGCCATAAAGTCAGAAATGACTTGAAGGCATACAACAATACTGTATCAACTGTAGTTGGAAATCCAAAGATATAGCCATGTTAGTCTGTAGAGTCAGTATTTAGGGAGATCTTGTAGAACCTTTGAGACTCACTGAAAGAAAGAAGATGGCAGCATGAGCTTTCCTAGACTAAAGTCTGCTTCCTCAGATGCATTTGGTTTAGGGCTGTAGGAAAGCCGTTCCTGCTTCTTTTCCTCTCCCGCCCCATTCCTTTCTCAGATGAAAGTTGGGTTGCTTTTCTTTCTTTCTTTTTTTTAAAGCAGCATTCTTTCTGACATATTTTAGTTATTTTTACTTGCAGGCCATCTGAAAAGCCTTTCCTTGAAAAGGGAGGATTGTCATGAGTGAGTAAATGCACATTCCTTTTTGCCGGGGTCCGTGTTGCAAACATCCTCCTTGCTCATTTCTGATGCCGCGGCATCAGCGGCCCTTCCTCCATCTTGCATTGCAAGAGGGATTATCTCCTCTTGAGTTCCCCATTCTTTCCACCTGTGTCATGAAAGAGAGGAACCATCTGCATTCCCAAGGCCCTTTCCTGGCTTTTTCTCTGCTGACGATTCCCCACCTCCAGCGATAGGAATGCGATAATTTGGGTTCCTCTCTGCGCACTCCTTTGAAGAGAGGGGTCCGCATTCATTGACTGCCTGGATAATCTGCTCCCTCCTTGCGCAAAGGGAAAGAAACCTTGCCCTTCGTTCAAAGAATGCAAATATTAAAATGCAAGGCGAGGAGGAGGGAATCTTTGGAAACGTTTAAAAAAGCAAAACTATTTTTGGTTTGGCTTTGCCGTCAAGGTGAGTGTGACATTCTCACACACTAAAGGCATCTATAGGTCTGTCTTGGAGCACCTTTGAGACTCACTGAAAGAAAGAAGTTGGAAGCATGAGCTTTCCTAGACTTAACTCCACTTGCCCAGATGCATTTGGTGGTGCTGCTCCATTTCCATACACAAAAGATTTGGGATTTGAATGGACATCCTCACATGTGAGTTGCATATATAGGTCTGTCCCTGGTTTTGCACCTGAGGAAGTAGACATAAGTCTAGGAAAGTTCATGCTGCCAACGTCTTTCTTCCAAAGACGGAGATTTTCTTAGTCTCAAAGGTGTGACATTTCTACATACATGTTGATTTGTGGTTAGTCCTAGGAATGAGAAACCCCAAGGAGACCCCAGTCATCAGGAGTCATCGAATATTTATTCCTTCTTTCCTTCCCTTTTCTGTAGGCATCTGCGTCAAGTGCGGAAAGGGAGTCTATGGGGCCAGCCAAGCCTGCCAGGCCATGGGGAACCTTTACCACACCAACTGCTTCACCTGCAGCTCCTGTGGTAAGTGGCACACTCTACGTCTCCCGGGAGGCCTTACCTGCGAAAGCATGCTCCCATGCGCCTGCCAGAATTATGGAAATGCCATTGCTTGGGCCGCTTCCCACCCTAGGCACTGCCAGGGCAAGGTGTCCTCCATTTTGGGTGACCAGATACCCTCCTTGCTTATGACATGTCCTGCATTTCAACCTTTTGCCCAGGAGGAATTCCAAAATGTTCTCCATTCTGAGCATGACTAAGAAGCACGCATTTACCTTTGTGTGGCTGTTTTTAGCTGTTATTTGGTCACGGCCTACATTTTTTTGGAATGTCCTGCATTTTACAGTGCCTCGTCCTCCTTTGCGGTGAGGACATCTGGTCTCTCTGACACAGGGTTTTTGTAAGTTTTGTCAATTGGTACTTTGCAATGTAAGCCTATGGGTCTGGTCTGGGTTTCAGCCTGAGCTTTAATGGTGCTGATTCTGCGGAAGAAGCTAAAGTTTGGCGCCAGGATAGCTTTGGGAAATTTGGACTGAAATCCGGAACGGATACCCCAATCATCGTTGAAACCTGTAACCAAATCTCTCTTAACACAATGCCTTGCAGAGAATGGAGAGATAACGGCACTTCTGGATTTAATGAAATGAGTGTGTGTGTGTGTGCGTGTGTGTGTGTGTATAGGCTTCTGAACAAGCGGTTTGTGGTTTTCTTACGACTACCATGATTTTTTAAAGGGTCTGTTTTGTTTTGATCCATGACTTGGGACCCACAATGGAGAAAAAGAGAGGCAGGAAATGAATGAATGAATTCCTTGTGCTGGTTTTTGGATGCCAGTGTTTGGAAGCATGAGGAATAGGAGAATTTATTCTATTTCGTCTTATATCTCACCTTTCTCCGGTGCCCAAGAATATTGCGGAGGGCGGTGGGCTTTAAATGGAGGACATCTGGGGGAACATCTGCCCCACATTTATGCATTAAAACTCAGTAGTGGCTGGTAACCCTGGATGGGAATGGAAAGGGTGATCCGCTCCAGGTTTCAGTGTGAACTTTCCCAAAATGAGTGTCTGGAGAAACTGAGCTGAGAGAGTTCTATGAAGATGATGATGATGATGATTATGATGATTTATTTATTGTCACCAAAGGGTGGTACATCAGAACATATGCAATCAAAAATGGGCGATCAAACATAGCTCTATATATATATATCAGTGGAACTGCCAATAATTGTCTTGTCTGCAGATTTTAAATGTTGGAAATACTTAGGTGTAATAGCCTCCTTTTGCTTGCTTGGCCGGTTGATGTTTTAGACAGTTAATCCCTTTGGGTAGGACTACTTGGCGTAAACGGAGGGTAGAAATTTGGAAAATGGATTCTCTTTTATTTGGTCGGATAAAGCTATCATAGCTATACTTCCTGGACACCTACAATTCGAGGTACAAATTCAGTCCTTCCTCCCTTTAGTAACATCTCTACACTTTGCTTGGTGAGATGAAACACTTCTTTAAAAAGGGTGCATCTGCACTACAGAAATAATCTGATTTGATATTACTTTAACTGCACTGCCATGGCTCCATACTATGGAATTCTGGGGACTGTAGTTTCTTGGGGCACTAGAGCTCCAAAACCTTGGGCAAGTTTAATCCATTCAAAGGTTCTAATAGGGCACAAAACACCAACCAACCAAGCAATCCAAATGAGTCTGTTGCACATCATAGAAATCCTCAGAGTCCCATTGCATGGAGCCATGGCAGTTAAAGTGGACTCAAACTGGATTATCTCTGCAGTGCGGATGCAGCATAAGTGCATTAAGAGCTTCTTAGGAGATGCCTCCTTAAGCGAGAAGGAAGCCCTGATCCAAAAATAAAAGTGTTATTTGGAAGGTCACAGCCTCCCTGTTTTCTTTTCCTCTCCGTTTTGGTCCTCTGATGAAGGACCCAGCGCCACCTCACAATGCATCCTTGTTCCTTTGCGGTGACAGAAGTAATCTCCCTAAATCCTAGGAAAAGGAACTTCCTAGAACATGGGCAGACTTAGCGATCGGGGCCAAACCGCGTTGAGAGAAGGCCTTAGGTTGGTACGCCGAAGGAGAAAGACGTGGAAAGCTTCGCTTGGTTCACTCTGGTGTGTGAGGATAAAGGATTTCAAAAGGGTTTCTTCCCATCAGGTGCAAACATACTGGCTTTTGTTGAGGCTTTTTGTTGACGGGAACAAACCTTTTTGAAATCCTTCGTCCATGTTGGCTTTTGTCAGAAAAAACATGTTTTCCCAACAAAAGACAACATTTTTGCACAGATAACAGAATCCTAAGCAAAGTCAGGTCGACTGGAGTAGATCCATTAACTAGAGTAGATCCGTGGAATTGGTTTAGACTAGACTAGATCCATTGAATCAGTTTGTCTTTGTATTGACTTGCTGCTCCATTGCCGCTCCCATGGGTCTGTCCTTCTTAGGACTAACCAGTAAGATCCCAGCTGCTGAATTTTTGTGCAAAAGACACTGTTTTCTGTACAAAAAGGTTTAATGCAAAGCCTCTTTTTGGGAGCAGGTGCAAATGAATTTTTCACGCCCTGCGAAAGTCTCTGTGTCCCAAGCCTTGGTACCTTCCCTTATTGAGGACAGAAAGTTTGGGAGTACTGTTTATGCGCCAGTCCTGCCCAGAAACTTTGGCGTCTCCATTTGGGAAGAGAGGCCGTTTGGATGGGTTTGGCTGAGGAAAAGGCCCTAGTGGAGTTGTGTAGGCGTTTGGCTGTGTTTATGATTTATTCTTTGCCTCTGGCACCAAAGATGTCTATGCTTCATCTGTGATCTCAGCCGGAAGGTTTTGACAAATCTTGCAATCACTTCCTATTGGTTTTTTGGCTAGAAGAGGAATGAAGGCAGAGGCAAAAACCACTTCTCTCACATTTGCTGCTTCTCTTTGTGTATGAACGGAAACGTTGCTTATTTTTGGACTTTGAAGAAAAACCACCCAACATCAGATACAGGTTGAGTCTCCCTGACCCAGAATGCTTGGGACCAAAAATGTTTTAGATTTTGGATTATTATTATTATTATTATTATTATTATGGATTTTGAAATACCTGTATTTGCATATTATGTACGTATTGAGATACCTTGGAGAATGGACCCAAGGCTAAACACAAAAATTAGTTTATCTCCATATATACTTCTTGTGCATATAGCCAGCAGATAATTTTAGACAATGTTTTAAACAATTTTGTGCATGAAACAACGTTTACGGACAAGGGGTAGATCCGACAGAAAGCCAAGGGGTCACTCTCTCAATCATGCATGAAAACCTTTTTTGGATTTTGGAAGATTTAGGATTGTTTTGGATTTCCGAATAAGAGAGACTTCTTGCAGGAGTTGTATCATCGGGTGACAAAACTAGTTGCAGACGTCTTTGGGAAGGTCCTGGCATTGGCTTTGCCAGTGTCCTGTAAGGTCTTTTCACCTCCATGTTGGACCACTTTGTGTTAACTATTTGCAGAGGTCTGGACAGGAAGAGAAACATATTTCCCCCCCAAAACAGCTAGGGTTTTTCCCTCCCCCAAGCTTGACTTTCCATGCTTTTTTAACATTCCTTGGATACTTAAATATATCTCCGGCAGTTGTGGGAACCGAAGCGGATGTGGGGACCCAGATGCCTCCCGAATGGCCGATCAGAGAGACCGCCTTGGCCTGAAGCCCATCCAAACAAACCCTCCTCCTTCCTTCTTCCCTTGCTTTCTGATGGGAAGGTTTCCCTAAGATGCTCCAAAGTTAGCTGGGAAGGATTGGCCCCAAGAGACCGCAAGAAGGAATTCCCATAGACCTCTCTTTCTCCCTTGGTATTTTGGCATGAACTCCTTGGGCATTTTTGCCTTCGTTGCATCCTGGGCTTTGCAAAATGGCGTGAACGGAAGGCGACTTTTGGCCGTGGGATTTGAAGATCGGCACCAGAGCCCTCTCTAATGGAGAATGATAACTATTTCACACAACTACAAATCCCAGAATTCCATGGGCAGTTAATGCAGCCTCAAAGTGCATTACTTCTGCAATGCAGATGGAGCCAGAGATACATGAACCTTTTTCAAGCCAGAGATACATGAACCTTTTTCTTTTGTGTGTATGTGTGTGTTAGCAGCATGGTGTAATGGTTTGAGTGTTGGACTAGGACTCTGGAGAGCAGGGTTCAAATCTTCTGTCGTTGTTGTGTGACTTCAAGTCGTTTCTGACTTATGACAACCCTAAGGCTTTATAACAACAGTACAGGTTTAGCATCCCTTATCCAAAATGCTTGAGACCAGAAATGTTTTGGATTCCAGACTTTTTCAAATTTTGGAATACTTCTGTATAGATCATGAGATATTGTGATTATGGGTTGTTGTTGTTGTTGTTGGGTGCGCCTTCAAGTCATTTCCGACAAAAACTCAACAATGCACGATGCAGTGATGCTAGGCCAATTAAAAGGCATCAAATACCTTTTGCAAGCCTTTGGAGCCCACAGGCTTCTTCATCAGGCATGGCTTTCAAGAAGCATTTTAGGGCTTAAGCATATTAAGCCCTTTATCACTTAAAACAAAACCAAGGAATATAATTTAAAACGCTGCTGGTCATTGTGCAGAAACAGCCTGTAGACCTGGAAGGAATAAGATGCGGCGAAATATGAAAATATGACATCCTTCTCTGCTTATATTCAGACCTGTTTCTTTTGTTTCCACAAACTTCCAGCCGGTGCATGATATTTCTAACATCCACTGAACAAATACCATTGCGACTGCCGTCATTTCCAAAACAGTCTTCCAAAACATCCTTTCTTAAAAGCATCTCTGACAAATGACCTCCTGCAGCCTTCGCCATGAAGATACAACTTCAGAATTCCTAAAACTTTGATATTCAAACTTTGGTTCAACGCCAGTTTCCCAAGGCCTTTGAGCCTTAACACCTTTGGCTGTTAAAACCTATTTTAAGATGTTGATGATGCCTTTCTTTATATGTTTTGATTAAACATTTTTAATCCGTTGCACTTCAGGAGGGGAAGAAAGTCCTGGCTGTGTCCGAGGGGCGATGGATAAATCCCACAAATAAATGATCAACCAAGATGGCACGTGAAATAAAGTCCCTCGTTGTGTGTGCGCATGTGTGTGCCTTTGGGGTTGTGGGGGAGTGCCATTGCCTCTCTCCCCGTCCTTAAATTGCCAAATCCCAGACTGGGGTGAAACAGAAGCAAGCAAGTCAGTGACCTCAGCTGGGAAGAATGTCGCTTATTTACGCAGCGCTACTGCTATTCCAACCGCAAGCCCTTTATTCTGCAGCGACAATGTGCGGCCACTGCGTTTTGTGTTTATTGGCTGCGAGAGAAGCCTTGGACGTTTTGAGATTTGCATCCTAATGGTTCCAGCAACAAAACACACCCAAATATATGTATTTACCTATATCTAGGAGGAGATTTCTGTTTTCTCTTCTGCTTTGGCCATCGTATGCCTTGACTGTTGAAAAGATGTTTTGTGAAGAATGGCCATGTTTTTCATTTTGAGGTTTTGCAAAAAGAGAAACAGGTCTGTCTTCCTTCCTTCCTTCCTTCCTTCTCTCCCTCTCTTTCTTTCTTTCTTTCTTTCTTTCTTCCCCTTCCTTCCTTCCCTCCCTCCCTCCCTCCCTCCTTCCTTATTCCCTTCCCTTCTCCTTTGTTCCCTTCTCTTTCTTTCTTTCTTTCTTTCTTTCCTTACTTCTTCATATGCTGCCTTTTTTCAGACATGGTACCCAAGGTAGCTTCGCAAAAGGTTTACATCAAGCTAAAAACCCGATAATAAAGAAGTTGAAACAAAAATAAGTTGACATATTAATGATGTAGGTTGAATATCTCTTATCTGAAATTCTGAAATTGCCCTCAGGGGCGGCAGAGATGGTGGCCCCCGTTGCTTTCTGATGGTTCGGTGGACACAGACTTGGTTTTATGCACAAAATTATTTTTAAATATTGCACAAAATTGCCTTCAGGTGTATGTGAAGCATCAGTGAATGTTGTGTTTAGATTTGGGTCCCATCTCCAAGGTATCCCATGATGTATATATGCAAATATTCCAAAACCTAGGGGAAAACATCCAAAACACTTCTAGTCCCAAGCATTTTGCATAAAGGAGGCTCAACTGGTATCAAAACACCATTGCATTTTCAACAGGGATTGTGATGACCCCGTCAGTGGGGATTTCTTGGCAAGATAGGTTCAGAGAGGGTTTGCCTTTACCTTCCTCTGAGGCTGAGAGAGTGCGACTTCCCCAAAGTCACCCAGAGACTTTCCGTGGCCCAGCAAAGGGGATTCGAACCCTGATCTCCTAGTCTATTTTTCAGACCACTGCATCATACTGGCTCATCTTAAGATTCTCTCAACTGCTCTTGGGGACCACTGTGCTGCATGTTGTTGCTGTGGTTGTGGTTGTTAAAAGTAGCTTCACCTCCCATCGTATCTTTATTAAGGCCAGGCAAGGGAGCCTTCTCAAATATTTTGGTGCCTTTTTGATGCACTGAGTGACAGGAATGCGGTGGGTTTTAGGCCAGAAAATGTGAGCCCTGTGTTTGTATAACTTATACTCCAGACATTCTCACTCTCCATAACAAAAGGGCTTTTCAGCTTTAGCTGGCCAGTCAGGGAGCCATTAAAAAAGAGAAGTGTGTGTATCTGTTGTATATGTGAGTATATGTGGGTGTTTGTGTATATCCTCACTCGCATGAGCAAGAAACCTCAGCAGGAGACAAAAGCTGGTGGACATGCTTCCGCTGGAGTCGAGTTGCCCAAGGAATGCTGAATTTTCAGATCCCGCTCCTGGAGATTTGAAAATTTTTCTGGGAAGGGAAAGTAATACAAAGAGAAAGAGTGCAAATCCACAGTAGCCACAACAATTTGGATTTTCCAAGCCGGGGCTTGAATAGCCAGCTCCTGCCAAGCTTGCAAGGCTCTTGCTTGGAGAGAGGAATTTTGGCACCGGTTCTTCTTCCCCCGCTGCTCCTCTCTCTTCTTTCTCTTTCTCCTGCTATTCTGGAATTGTCCTTCCCCATTCATTGACCAAGCCCTCAGACTTTTGGGGTGGAAAAAAAGGGGGATTAGTGAGGGCCAGTTGCGGGACGGAGGACGGGTATTGAAACGTTGGTTGTAGGGCAGCCCCTTTGCCAGCTTCCAAGTTCATATGGTGACCAATGGCTTTGCTAAGTTTGCAAACATTTTTGCTCGGGGGCAAGGAAGGTTTGCACTTTTCTCCTCTCGCTCTGTAATCCCTCGAAAAAGATTTTGAGGAGCCTGCAAAGGACTCCCAACGACTCGATTTAGTAAAGGCACCCCACCCAGACTTTTACAGACTCAATAAAGGCTCCCCAACTGGACTTCTGGACTGTCCAGGCGGCAGGTCTGTAATGCCACAGAGTTATGAGACCTTGCCAAATGTTGGCTGTTTCCATTTGGAAAGGCAAGCCAGGATTCCTGGCTTGCCGTGAATGAACTACTTTGGTGTTCCTGACTATGGACGGCGAGAACATTTGTAAATATTTGGGAGAGGGAAATAGTGTCTTGTATCTTCACAATTCAGGTGCAAAACCCTCTTCTTTTGCACTAAAAATGGCATTTTCTTTGCAGAAAATGCCTTCTGAGTAAAATAAAGTAACCCGCGTAAAATAAATGCAATGTGCAGGGAACTTCCTTTTTTGCAGAAAATGCCATCTTCTGTCTCCAAAAATGTACCTTTTTGCACTAAGCCCTGCACTGCAGATAGTCTTAGAAAACTTCAGTTATTGATGACTTTACGACAGTGGATAAGAAATTGGAAAAACAATTTGTTTTTGCCTTTAAGAACAAAATTCAACTGCCATTCCTTATCTTCTTGTGGGAGAGGAAGAAGGTGTAGGAGGTTTCATGCCCTGACAAGTCTTTCTTTTATGATAAGCCAGGAATCCTGGCTTATTGTTACCAGCAAACAGAACCAGGTCAGCAGGAATGTGGCCTTGGGGTTGTATGTGGCCCTCAAGGGTGTTTTTGTGGCCCTTAACCCTTCCAGGCTCTCCAGACAACCATTTTTGGGAACTGAAAAGGGTTAATAGTCTCTCCTAGAAAATTCCTCTTGTTGTTGTTGTTGTTGTGTGCCTTCGTTTCCAAGTTATGGCAAACCCAAGGCAACCCTATCATGGTACCCACAGTTCCACTTTGTTGTTGTTGTGTTCCTTCCAGTTGTTTCCGACTTACGGCAACCCTAAGGGGCAACCCTAAGGTTCATGGGGCTTTCTTGGCAAGATTTGTTCAGAGGAGGTTTGCTTTCACCTTCCTCTGAAACTGAGAGAGTGTGACTTAGACAAAGTTACCCAGTGGGTTTTATGGTCAAACTGGGAATCGAACCCTGGTCTTCATAGTCTTAGTCCAGCATTCAAACCATTATACCATGCTGGCTTCTCCAGCATGATTCTGTGGTTTGCTGCTGCCAGAAATTGGCCATAGAGTTATTTGAGGACCTAGAGTTTCCAAGAAAGGTTTTCTTTCTCGGCACTGCTAGGTCCTCCAGCACCATTCTATGGTATGCTTCCAACCAGAAACTGACCATAGAGTTGAGCTTGAGCACTTAGAGATACCTAGAGAGGTGTTCTGCCTAGGCATTTTCTAGGTCCTCCAGCACCGTCATATAGTATGCTTCCACCCAATGTTGCTCCTTTCACTAGGGTTTGCTGTTCTCCATGGTTTCCCATTTCCACAGCAAGTTGATATCTAATTTAACTAATGAAATAATTAAAGCCCCTCTGAAGACGCTTGCGAAGAGACCCCCTTGTGATAGGACCACCTTAGGGACTCCATGAGTAGGAAAGGACTTGATGGCACACAACCACAGCCACCACAACAATGGTAGGAGCCCTGGAGCCACGCTTGCCTTGCAAAAGAGCCATTGTTCCTGGCATACCTGGGCGGCAGGTGTGAAGCGGAGAGCCCCATCGTCCTGTGCTGCGCTCCTTTGAAACCAAACTCGCCCAGCGAGATCTCAGTGCCAGGGCATGCGTCCAGCCCCAGACCACAGAAGCAGGAAGGAAAGCTGGAATTTGGGGTGAAGGGAAAGAGAGAGACGAACAAGCCCTCCAGCTAAAGAACTGGGACGTGAGGGAGGCGTTTTGTGGAAGGACACCAAATCCTTTCCGCTTCTGCTCCCGCCAAGCAGACAAAACCTTTATTTCAAATGTTTCTCAGTTGACAAAGGTGCATAGGTTGGGTTCTCCCCCCCCCCCCCCCGAATAAGCGAATTTTAGTCACTTTCATAAGACTGGAAGCTGTATTCATCAATGTATTTAGCCATAAGTAAGTTTTTCATCTTAATTTTATACTGTTTTAACTGAGTTATTTGAATTTTTAAAAATTTGTTTTTAAAGGCGTTTTATCTTGTGCGCTGCCTTAGATCCCTTTTTTGCGAGAAAGGCAGCATACAAATGAAATAAACGAATAAAAGGCCTACTGACAAAGGGTGAGGGGCATTCCAGGGTGACCTGGCATCCTCCCTTTCCAGGACACGTCCCACATTTCATCTTTCTGCCCAGGAGGAATTTCAAAATGTCTTCCGTTCTGAGCATGAGTTTACATTTGTGTTGTGTGCCTTCAAGTCGTTCCTGACTTACGGCGACCAAAAGGCGAACCTGTTGTGGAGTTTTCATGGTATTTGCATGGTTGTTTTGGATGTAATAATACAGTATTCAAATTGTAAGAATGTGTGCTATAGTAAGCTTATATTTATTGGTTAAATAGGTATATTTCAAGAGCCAGCATGGCATCGTGGTTTGAGCATCGGACTCTGGAGACCAGGATTTGAATCCCAGCTCAGCCATGGAAAGCCATTGAGTGGCCCAGGACAAGTCACACTCTCTCAGGGGAAGGCAATGGCAAACCTCCTCTGAACAAACCTTCCTAAGAACACCCCATGATAAGTCAGAAACAACTTGAAGGAACACAATAACAACAACAATAGATGTATCTGAACCTTGTATGTCTGGGGTTCATTTATTCCATGAGACGTATGTAGATAAAAGGCAGGAGTATGTAGATAGGAAGGTAGATAAGATGGAGGGGTTAGTAAGGAAGCAAATAGTATAGAATGGACAGATGAGTAAAAGAAGGAGAAGGAGGAGAGAAAGAAGTGAAGAAAAAAGGTTATGGGGATAAAGAATGAATGAGTAGAGAGGGATGGAAGAGGTAGGAAGAGGAAGTAAAATGAGATGAAGATAGATAGAGATGGGAATAGATGAAGAAGAGTTAGTACCAGTAGAACTCTATGAAAAGGGAATGAAATGAGGAAAGGCGTATTTCGAAAGGAATGCAAGGATGTATAAAACACAACATTTTAAAATGGTAGATCGAATGGTAATATATATGTAAACGTTCAGCATAATGTGTAAATGTCTGATGTATGTTGTTAAACTATTTGTGGTATAATTGTTGAATAAATATTACAAAAGAGAGTGGGCAGCAACCTCTTCCCTCCCTTTGCCTGGGTCATGATAGGTTAAAGATGGTTTTTATTGCAAGCGCCTTGCAAGGGTGGCGTGACGAACGGGGCAGGTCTCTCCGGCTCCATGTCAGAAATGTTTGGAAAGAAACAAAATACTTGCCCGGTCTTGTTGGTTAGATAACTGCCTCTAATTCTAGGCTGTCTGAATTCCTCCAAGGCAGAAAGATCAGCCGGGGTGGTTTCCATCCAGAGCTTGGTTCATTTTGGATTCCCAACTCCGGGAATTGTTTTAGGGATTCTGTATGTTCCCTTTTGACGTCCTCACCTTTGCTTGGTTTCACCGTCTGTAGTCAAAGGGGAATATTCTCCTCCCAAATATACCACTTTTCCTTGCAGATTTCTTTGCAGGGTGGCCAGATGTTCTAACTGCAAAGGAGGGCAAAGCATCGCAAAATGGTGGACACTGCCAAATAAAAGCTCAAAGCACTCATGTAAATACAAATTCATGCACAGACACCGGGCTAAGATGCGTCCATCTTTTTGGGGGAAGTCATGGCTGCACCAGTTGATTGTTCCTCTAAGTCATGCTCAGAATGGAGGACATTTTGGGATTCCTCTTGGACAGAAGGCTGAAATGTAGGATGTGTCCTGGAAAAAGAGGATGTCCAGTCACCCTGTTTCCTTGCATGTTGCAGAAATTGAAAAGGGGATGGGAATGTTGGGGTCCAGCGTTATCTGGAGGGCGGCACAAGTTTTGCCCGTGCTCCAGAGAATTGGCTGGTGTCACCAGCTCCTCGACCTTTCAGCTCTGGGAAAACATCCACTCATGCTGACCTCTTTCTCCCTTTCTGTCTTTAATAATTCTCATAATTCTTCCCCTTCTTTTGACATCTGTTTAAAAATCATGCCTTTTCTCAAGTCTTTCCCTGGTCCAGGGCCAGCTCATTATGCAACGCTTCCTCCCTCTCCCTCACTTTTTCTTAAAATGGGCATTTTGGGGCTAAAATGTGTGATCGGAGGATGCCAAAGGGCGGCTTTTGGGGTGCAGGAGACTTTTGGCTGGTGTTTTATGGCGATATCCCCAATGACTACCTTGATATATTTTCAGAGCTTTCCCATTTACTACCCATTGTTCAAAGTGTCCTATCTTTGTCGTCTCATGATATGTCCAAAATGCAATAGGTGCTCTACTTAGTCCTTTCCGCTCCTAAGGGAGAAGTGAAGCTCGATTTGCTGTCGGACCCATTTATGTGTCTTTTGGGCCATCCAAGGTTATCCTTAGGCCATATTTTGAATGGGCTGGTCTTTTTCGCCGTCAGCTTTCTGTCCAGCTTTCACAGCTCTCCATTCATTTGTTTGCAACCTGAACAGAGGCACTTTTGGTAGAGTCCTCCGGGTTGATTTGCAGAGACTTGCAAGTGCGTTCTCTATAAAATAAAGAGCTAGGGTTCCCTTCTTTTTCTGCCTCTAGTCCCAGCTCCTCAGCTGTCATCTGCTCCTTCCCCTGAATTGCAGGTTGGCTTTTGCTTGTTGCCGGTCTCCTCTCCTTGTTGTAGCTTCACAACAAGTTAGTGCAAGCCATCTGGGCTCCAAGGCATGGCTGAGCCCAGGCAGAGAAATCATTTCCAAATGAGCAAAAGGGGAGGGTTGGCCAGTCTTCCCAACAAAACAAACCAACAACAACGGTCTTTGATGCAGCCCAAATGCCAGAAACGCTTTGGGTAGGGATGGCGCTCGGGGATGAAATGCAGTGGGCCCTTGGTTTGGTTCTAGGAGCCTCCATGGGTACCAAAACTCAGGGGTGCTTAAGTCCCATTAAACACAATGGCTTTGTAAAATGGCATTCCTTATATAAAATTGCAAAATCAAGGTTTACTTTTGCTTTTCAATTTATATTTTTGGGGGAATATTTTCAAGCCATGTGTGTTTGGATCTGTAGGTAAAGAATCCATGTATACAGAAGGCTGAATGTAATGGCTTCTCTGTCACCTCAAGCAAAATAATTCTTTAAAATCCTATTGTTTGTTGCAACTGCAGTAGATCCATTGCATCAGTATGATTTGCAGGATTTATTTGCCAAGTCCCTTGCTTCTTATTGGAAGACTTTGTTGGCAGCAGCTGCATTATATTCTATACTGAAGCATGAAATTATGCAGCCTTCCAGATGTTGCTGGACTCCAGCTCCCATCATCCCCCTCTCCAGTGGTCAGGCATTCTGGGAATTGCAGGCCAAGAGCATCAGGAGGGATGTTCCAGATGTTGTCGGACTTCAGTTCCCAGAATGCTTCATCATTGCCTTGCTGGGGCTGATGGGAATTTGAGTCTTCACCAGTGCTACTCTTTAAGCATCGTTCCTTAATTTGTCATCAAATCCCCTATTTTCCTTCTTTTGAAAAGCTGCTATAAGTGGAACATGAAGGGCCTGACATTTCCATATTTTTAACAGGGAGAAGGTTGAGGGGGAAAGCCTTCTACAACGTCAATGGAAAGGTCTACTGCGAAGAAGACTTCCTTGTAAGTAAGATTTTAGGGCTTTCTCTCCTTTAATGGGGTGGTTTGTGTGTGTTTGTGTATGTGTGTGTTAAATGATAGCAATATGCATTTGTCTGGACCACAAAATGGCCACTGGGGCTGTGTCTACGTTGCAGGATTAATGCAATTTAACACTACTTTAACTGCCATAGCTCAGTGCTATGGAATCCTTTGTTTTGTAGTTTTGTGACATAGGTTTAGCCTTCAGCATCAGAGAGCTCTGCTGCCCCACTAAACTATAAATCCCAGGATTCCACAGCATTGAGCCACGGAGGTTAAAGCGGTATCGAACTGCATTAATTCCGCATTGTGGCAGCCGCCAATGAATACTATGCTATTCTCTGAGCAGCATTTGTATGAAAAATGGACACCAGGTGTGTTCTTGGGAAGACCCACATAAGGCTTCCATCTTGACGTTTCCACTGATGTGGGATTTATCTCCATGTCCACAAATGCCAGATACATTGGGTTTGATGATAATAGGGTCAAAAGCTTGGCATTCTAGGATTTGCAGCTTTATAACAGTCTTCTCTGCCAAAGAGGAAGCCAAGGGTAAATGTGTGCTGAAGAAATCTTGCCGTGAAAACATTGGAGGACATTGCCATCTAGGAGCTGACATAGTCCAGTTGGACAGCAGGACTTGGGTTCGAATCTCTTGCTCAGCCATAAGGACCCTGTAGTCTAGGTCACACTTCCCCAAACTTCCCCAAGCTCTGGAGACTGTTATTTTGTTGTCCAAGGCAAGGTTTGTTTTCTTCCATGCAAATTGTTATCTGTCCGTTTGGTTCCTGTGTCCGCCAGATTGCAGGGTGCCTTTCAACAGAGATTTATTTTTAAGTCTGCCTCCTTGCACTCATAATAAATTATCCCAAACCAGACATTTCTCTTTCCAGTTTGTCCATAAACGACGGCATAATTTAGACGCAAAGGAAGTTGGGTTTGCTATTTTTAATCAGGAGCAACTTGGCTCCTTTCCACCCAGATGCCTTTCGAGAGTGTGTTCAGAAAAGCCACGTCAAAACTGGTTGACGTTGTTGGCAAAGAGGTATTTAGAAAGCCTTTTCCACAGATTTAGCCCAAACAGTGAGGACCAGCTTCCTTGACCTCCTGGGCCACCTTGGTATATATGGCATTTCCAAGTGATCCTGCCTCTCCTTTGGGTTTGCAGTCTCAACCTCTTGCCATGCAGACTTGGAATTAAAAGGGTAGTTTTGGGCTCTTTTGCAAACCTTTGGGATTTTTCGCACTTCCCTCCGTGTTGGTTGTCAAGGGCCGATGTGGTGTAATGGTTTGAGCATTGCACTGGGAGACCAGGGTTCAAATCCCACTGGGTGATTTGGGCAAGTCACACTCTCTCAGCCTCAGGCACTGACAATGGCAAACCTCCTCTGAACAAATCTTGCCAAAAAAAAACCCATGAAAGGGTCGCTTTAGGGTTGCTATAAGTCAGAGACGACCTGGCCAAGAGGTGCAATTCTGTGTCGTTTTTACCTACCTTCCTGTACAAAAGAGGGGCATGGATGGCATGGAGGGGAGACATAAATGGCTTTAGCCCCTTTTTCCTCCCCAAAAGAGTTCCCTCTTAATCAATAGAGGCTCCTTTGCCTTCTTTATCAAGAAAGGACCGACGGCCAGATGGTTCTGTTCAATCTGTTGTGAGCAGACTGCCGAATTAGCCCTGCCGATAAGCCTTTGCCGTCTGCCCTTCCATTTAGAGCTGCCCACCTGTTTCCCCCCAAAATCCCTGGGGTCCTGGCCTCCAAAAAATGGCCGCTGGCCAGATGGCCAGTCCTTGAGCCTTTGTCTTGCCTTGCAAACAAGGATTGCGTTTTCCCAATGAGGGGGAGCCAGCGGGGTTTGAGGCTTAGGACTCTGGAGACCAGGGTTTGAATCACGGCTCAGCCATTAAAACCCACTGGTTGACCTTGTATGAGTGATACTCTCTCGGCCTCAGAGGATGGCAATGGCAAATCCCCTCGGAAGAAACTTGCCAAAAAACCCTCATGATAATAGCTTTAGGGTTGCTGTAAGTCGGGAGTGACTTGAAGGCACACAACAACAACAGATTGCTGCAACCTATCTGCTGCAACTTATTGGAAACCATTGCTTTTCCATTTGCACCTCTTCTGTGTTTTCCTGGGTTGAGAGGTTGCCTGCAGGCATTGCTGTGCATGGTGCATAGACACAAGTTGCATTTTTCACAAATCACTGGCTGCGGGGAACGCACACACACACACAAACGCACCATGTTTCCAAGGCCATCCAGCTGGACGTGGGTCCCACTTTTTCTACTGCCCTTGTCCTGCATTCCAGGCCTTATCTATTAGCTTTCCTTTGGTTTTTTAAAGCCCATTCCTGGCATGCCTCCAGTTGGTTCAGATAACCAAATGCTGGCCTTTAATGTTGGTTAAGTCGGAGGGAAGGCAGGCAGGTGGTAGTGGCATCATTGTAGTTATATATCAAAGTAGGAGGAGGACAGGGAAAGTCCGTCGCATTGCAAATATGGGATTAAACATTAGCCGGCTGGAATTCCAGGCAGGTCGATGGGGCGTTCGGAGGCCTTCCTGGCACAAAAGTCCACTCAGAAAAGGGAATTTGCAAGTTGGAAATGAGCCCAAAGGTCATCTACTCCAATCCCTGGCGGTCCAGCTCAAGGCTCTTTGAGACGTGGTCATCCAGCCATCGGCCCTCCATAGAAAACGGAGTGAGGTTGCGTGGTCATTCAGCCACCTCTGTGTAAAATCCTCCCAACAAAGAGATATATCAAATATTTAAAGATGGCTCCATCACATTTCTGTCAAAAGGTTTAACAAGAGATCTCCCTGAGACTGCGTCCACACTGCAGAAATAATCCAGTTTCATGCCACTTTAACAGCCGTGGCTCAGTGCTATGGGATTCTTGGAACTGTAGTTTTGTGGGACATTTATTTAGCCTTGTCTCAGACTATTCTAGGGTCGTGTGTAACAAGATTTTGAGCAAAAGCAATATAAGAAAATGAGTACAGTGACACTCTTTATTTGATTTGATTTGATTTCTCTCTCGTTCCTGGACAGTATTCAGGTTTTCAGCAAACGGCAGACAAGTGCTTCATTTGTGGACACCTCATAATGGAGATGGTAAGACCTTCCTTCATATATCTTCCCTTTCTGAATTCCCAACAATACCCCAAGATAGAACAAAATGCTCTGTATTTTACTGCTGTGGTGGCTGGTGCCTTCTTGGAGTAGTGAATCCGCTCTGGGCTCTAGTCCCAACTGTAAAGGAGCGATTCCAGCATGCAAAATAAATTGAGCTGGGATTCGAACCCTGGTCTCCAGAATCAGTGTCCAAAGCTCAAAGCACTACACTGGCTCCAGGAAAAAAAGTACTATAAAATGGCAATGCGCCATGTATTTTGTGCCTTTTGGTTGGCTGATGGCCTTTGCTATATGGCCAACACGGCTACCCCAAATATGTCTCCAAAATCAGAGGTAGCATCTTAACTTATATCAGTTTATTTGTTTTATTTGATTTTAATTATATCAATGATTTTTATCTTGATTTTTTTTTTCCTCCCACGATTGGGATTCAAGGCGGGTTTAATTTAATTTAATGATTTAAAAAGACAGAACGAAAACACTGATCTCAGAAGGTAAAAGAAAAAAATACTTAAATATGACCAACATTAAAATGTAAGTTAAAGACAGCATAGTTAAAACCAGGAGAAACCATTAAAAGCTTAAGCCAGCACCCAGCACACGGCGCAAGTAAAAGCCACCCATGTTTTTTTAATTGCAATTAATTTTAACCATTGCTAAAAAAACAACAACCCCTGGGTTAGGACTTCCTACAAATCAAGCTTGGGGAAAGTTGCTTTGTTGGATGACAATTCCCAGAATCCCCCAGCCAGCCACCATCCAAAAAAGTAACTTTCCCAAGCTTGCCTTGAGTGTCCAGCTTCTGGAGTCCCAGCATTTTTCAGGAACAAGGGAGCCCCCCAGTGGCAGGTTTGGAGTCCTGCAGTCTCCTTCTTTTCCAAAGAGAAGGATCAATTAGAACTCGCATCCCAAGTAAAGGAAGTTACAGCAGGTGGTAGTTCTTTCTCTAGGGTTGTGCTTTGGAAAAGACACGCAGAATATTGATGCAAAGACAACGCTGAAAAAACGTTGAACGTTTTGCTAGGTTCACGTTTTAGGATTGCATCAATCCTGTTACCTGCCAGGAAAGATTCAACAGCTAAACATGCTGCCTGAATTTAAAACAGTATTAAAGTCCTATCTCTTCTGACAGGCCTACTAAGATGATTTGAATCTTAATTTTATGCTGGAGGATTTTATGCTGAAGTCCGATCCCCGTCTTTCATAATGACTGGGGATGATGGAGATTGTGGCCTGTCCCCATCTGGAGGCTGCTATTATTACAACCTGGCAGCCTCCAGGCGTCTTGGCAGCACATGCCACTTAAATGGTTTTTGTTGGTTTACATTCTGAATTTGTTTAAATCCTTGAAGATCAGATTCGTAGCCTGGCATGCAAAACACAACTCCACATTTCCTCTTTTAATTGACAAAATAAATAGGATTTCTCCCCAAAATAAATACTGCGTGGAATTGTGTTGCTTTATTTCTGCCCTGCCTTTTCTCCAAGGCCAGGGGTTTTGCCTGCAAGGGAAGCAGCCTTGCTTGATCCGTCGTCACCTTTTGGCTTCTGCCTCTTTCAGATTTTGCAGGCCCTGGGGAAGTCCTACCATCCCGGCTGCTTCCGTTGCGTCGTGTGTAACGAATGTTTGGACGGCGTCCCCTTCACCGTCGACCTGGAGAACAACATTTATTGTGTCAAAGACTATCACACGTGAGCATGCGCAACCCTGTATGATGGCGCTCTGGTTTGGAGCGTACCAGTCAAAAACCAAGCTTCCCAATATTGCAGCGCCTTAAGATGCTGCTAGACGATCCTTCCTCTCTGTCTGCCGCTTTTGTGTTTTTCAAGCAAAAGCATGATCTGCTTTTCTTTCTTTCTTTCCAATTTAGGGTTTTTGCCCCAAAGTGTGCTTCCTGTAACCAGCCAATTTTACCTGCGCAGGTAAGAGACTCCAGGAGCCTTCTTCTCCCTATTCTTCCCTTGGCATTCACATATTTTTTACGCAAGAGAGACCATTGCTAAACCACGCACTTCCCTTTACCCTCCTTCTCCAAACCAGGGTTCGGAGGAGACGATCCGTGTCATATCGATGGACCGGGATTACCATGTGGAGTGTTACCATTGCGAGGTAAATCTCCGTCTTTGTGGTTGTGATGGCTTTTCTTGTCTCCAAGTCTCTCTAGTTCCTTTTTCACACCGGAGTAAGATCAAATCCATTCCCAGCCCAAAGGAGAGCCAGCCACGTCTCCATGAGATGCCTTTCCCCCCTTTCATTGCTTTCTTATTACATTCCCTAAGAATATTATAATACAGTTGGTCTTTGTTTATCTGCTGGTGTTTGGTTCCAGGGCCCTCCATGGATAACAAAATCCATGGATGCTCAAGCTCCATTAAATATAATGGCAGAGCAAAACGATGTCTCTTATATAAAATGGAAAATTAAGGTTTGCCATTTAGAATTTATACCTTTCAAAAGAATATATTTTCAAGCTGTAGATGCTTGAATCGGTTGATTAAAAACCCATGGAATAAGGAGGGCTACCTATACTATATTGTTAGTATGCAAAGGGGTCTTGCAGCACCTTTGAAGTTGGTGGCATGAGCTTTCATAGACTTGAATCTACTATCTATCTCAGATGCTTGGAGTAGAAAGATAGAAGTTGGTGGCATGAGCTTTTCATAGACTTGAATCTACTATCTATCTCAGATGCTTGGAGTAGAAAGATAGAAGTTGGTAGCATGAGATTTCATAGACTTGA
>NC_056529.1:2164886-2210596 GCF_019175285.1 Sceloporus undulatus | reverse complement strand
GCCTACAGTACTTACTTCCTCAGATACTGTTATTATTATTGTTATTTTAAAAAGTTGTTGTTTTTCCCTTTTAGGACTGTGGCCTGCAGCTGAATGCCGAAGAGGGCCGCCGCTGCTACCCTCTGGAGGGGCACCTGCTTTGCCATGGCTGCCACATCCGGCGCCTGGGCCTGAAGGGCTTCATGGCGCATCCTCCGCCCAGCGGGTACCCAATGCACATCACAGAACTATGAGGGCCTTTTCCCTTCGCGCCCGTCAGAGCCAATGGGAGGGAAACCTTTTCGGAGGGAGGGGCAGAAGAGCTCCGCAGACAACCCTTTCTTTAATTTATTGCTTCCAAGACTGTGGAGGGAGGAGGGTTTTCCCAAGGGTTCTGCATCGGAGCGATCCATCGGCTTCAGCAATTCCTCCCAAGACAACAGAGTACTTGAAAAAGGGACAAACCGCACCATTGCAGTTGGAAATGCGGAGCGGTTTTCGACATTCTTCCTTGGAAGGGCTTCTTAGGATCGTCTTTAGGAGGTCTCCATTTTCCCTGGCGGACCTTTGGAGTCCCTGAATGGTTTTTAGCGTTCACCAGCAGCGCTCTTCAGGAGAAGGTTGCATTTTAGGCTGCGTCTCGTGCCAGTTTTCTTCTTATTCTTTTAAGCCGCTTCAGGAGCCCCAGAAGTCATTCCAGGAAGGAATCAAGGTTGGGTTTTAAAGGGTAATCCAGTTAAAAAGGCAGGTGTTTTCTCTGGGAAATCTTCACGGACTTCAACCATGGTTTTATTAAATGCAACGCCAGCCAGAGAGAGAGAAAAGGGGAAAGCACCCAAGCTGCTAGTGGCTTCTATATTTGCTTCAGGGGGAAAAAATACCTCTTCCAAAGGGATGGAGCACTTAATATTTCTCCCCAAAATACAGCTATTTATTTGAGAGCTTGCTTTCTTCTTTTTTCCCTTTCAGTTTTGCATTGATTTGCCTTTTGCATTCACGAAAAAAGCAGGGCTTTGTCTTGTGTATTTTACTCTGAAGCAAAACAGGGAAAGAATCTGTACAGGATTCGCACTGTGTCCTCTACTGTTATGTAAAATCCCCAAAGGAAGAAATCGCAGAAATAATAAAGAACTTGGTCCCAAGAGAAGTCTGAATTAGAGCAAAACCCATTAAAGGGAATTGTGTTAAATTGTGATGAACAGGGATTTCGGTGAGTCTTCTCTGGGATGAAGATTCAAATTGGATTTGGCCCATTAATTAAAACATCATTATTTCAGATCAAGAAGGTGCGCATTTTGAAATTTTGAATGTTGGTAAATCCATGGAAGAGCTTCTTTCAATTAAACCAAAACTCTTTAACAAAGGCCTGCAAACGCTGGTTTCTTCTGCCCCAAGTTTGATTCCTCCTTTGATTAATACCAGAACGAGAGTATATAATTTGACTTAAATTAAGTTTTTTCCCCTTGAAAAATATATAAATATATATATATTTTCATTTTCTTTAAAAGAATATAGTTTCCTTCCAAGAACTTGGACCAATGTTGATTTTTTTATTTTGTAGGAAATATATAAATGGCTCGGTTTGTGTGTGTGTGTATATATATATATATATATATATGTAAGATGTGTCTAGTTTTAAATGCTGCAAATACGTTAGTCGAAACGGATGTTTGTATATATCTTTCTCTGGCCTTTTTAGTACAGTACATAGATGTGACTTGTTGGGGTTGTGTTGTTGTTGTTGTTTTTGTAATGCCGTTGATTTTTCCTTCCTCGGCGAATAAAACGTTGGGAAATGTAGATTTATTTATCTAAAAGAAGAAGCAAGCGGCGAACGTCCTCTTAAGTTATTTTGAATATTAAACGGTCAGAATTTCCACTTCGCCCTTTAGATGTTATTCTCTGCTCTTTGCAATAAAGGCGCTTGACAGATACGCCTCGGGTTTCATAGTGATAAATGCTGATAAGAGACGAATTGGTTTGTTATGGGACCAAATTATATATGTTGTTATGCCTATATACACTGGACCTCCTAAATCGGGAATGCGAGGAAGGAACCACGCCTGAAAGTAGTTTGTTTCAATAACTTTTAGCAAGTACATGTCTCTAAAGGTGTATCCGCACTGCATTAGATGCACCAGTTTCATACTTCTTTAAGCGCCTTGGCTCCATTCTTGGGATCTGTGGGTTTTGGTGAGGGATGGAAGCCATAAAACCCTATGAGAAGAGACTCATAGCCTAGAGACGGTTAATAGGGGACTTGTTTAAATATCTGAAGGGGGTTTATATTGAGGATGGAGCAAGCTTGTTTTCTGATGCCCCAGAGAATAGGAAGCAATGGAGCCATGGAACAGAAATGACATAAACCCCAAAAATATCAAGGGAAATTAACTTTACTGACAAACAGGAATTGGCTTAAATCGCTAAAGTACTAAGTGGAAGTTCCTCAAAGTCTGTTGTTGTTGTTGTTATTATTATTATATTTTCTTATATCCCGCCTTTCTCCCAACATTGGGAGCTAATTATTATATCATTGTTAGTTACATTCTTGATATCTTTTTGGTTTGCGTAATTTCCGTTCATTATATTAAGTCGCTGCGCTTTGTAGGTCCTTCAGTTACTTGTTTGTTCGTAATGTATTTGGTACCTATATGGTTTTCTCCGAGTTTGTTTTTAAACTATGCCATTGGGAACTCTTAAGTCTCAAACCAATCAATCAATCAATCAATCGGTTTTTTCTAACTGCTGTTCCTTTTTGCCGCTGCAGAATGATCAGCTGGAGCAGAATCCCATTCCTTCCCAGCTCAAGCTTTATTTTGTTGGAAGACATGCAGAAAAACCTGTATTTCTCCCCCACCGTCCTCTCCATTGCAATGCTGCTGAAAAACGTCCAGCTAGACAGAGAACAAAGATGCAGAAAGGAGGCACAAAAAGACCTTTTTAAGAAGAAGCTTCTTTGTCAAAGGCTTTGCTAACTAATACACTGATCCCTGGATTCATTTTATGGACGTAAAGATGCCACATTATGACCGCCGTACGGGAATCCTAAGGAGAATGCCAATGGACTAACTGGAACTCTACTATTTGAGGTTTCTACCTCAAACAAAGGTAACACATTATTTTTCCCCTTTTAAACTGGTGCATTTTATCTTAACAACACCTAAATGTTTTCCCGGAGACTTCCTAAGAAATTCAGGGCTCTCTTCCTAACAAAGGGGTTTGCAAAGGATTTGAGGCAAAGTGGATCTCAAAGGTAGTAGCCTTTTGTCTTGCAAATGGGATTTAAAGTTTATTTCCTAGACTGAATCTCCCAATATTCAAAAGGCCAGAAGGAGAGGGGTCCACCTGGCATCTGAGAACAACAACAAAATGCCGACCTAGGACTAACATCTTCAATGTTGGGTGGGGTTATTTTAACCCCCTTTTCCCAATATAGGCAGGAAGGGAGAGGAGATCCCGGTTGGCAAGGAAAGGGACCCCAAAAGCATTTATTTCTTTTAGAAAAGGCCCTCTGGAAGGAGCCGCTTGGGGTCCAGATGTTGGCCAGCGATAAACTAGATTGTTTTAATTACTGTATATACTCATGTATACAAGTCTAGAAATGTAGGTCAAAAAATTGACCCAAAAAACCTGAGTCAACTAATCCACTGGTCAATGTCAATACTGTATCTTAAAAGAAGGAACCATCTCCTGGTGAAAAGCATGAGTATGTGAAGCACTGACCCCTTTTACTCTCTCATCCATCTAGTCTTAAGAGTAAGCGCAAAGAGTTATGTCTGCTGGAATTTTGTACGTTCTTTGGCACTGTTTTGCTTTGCTTCATCCTTTAGATCCTTCTTTTATAGGCCCCTAAGTTTTACCGTTGACTTATCCATGGGTCATAGCGAAATCCATAATCTTGGCCCTAAAACTTGCCCTCGACGTATACAGCAGGTTGACTTATAGTCAAGTATATCTGGTGTTTTCTTTGCCAGCAGTATCTCGCATGGCTCCCGCTGGGCGCTTCTGTCCTTCCATCCTCCCTGATCAATATTTGCCGAAAAGGAGGCCTTTGCTTCCTGCGAAGAGGACATTGTTCTTGGTGTTTGGAAAGAGAGCCACGGCTGCTGGGATGTTTGGAAAGGTAGCCGGGGCATCCTCCGAAGGAATGCGGGAGAACACAAAAGACAACACACAACTAAGATGCAAAGGCTTCTCAACACTTATCCCTCCACCATCAGAAGATCTCCTTTATAGATTAATAGATTTCAGGTTCAAATAAATGCGCATATATATATGTACACACACACACCCCTGAGTGCCAGAATGATTTGGTTATCTTTGCATGTGAATGCACCCCTTTTTCTCTCCCTGAAGTTGGGGAGACTTCCCTGGTCTTCCAGCCTTTGAAGCCGGCGTTCTGCGCTGCCACCTGCTGGACGCTTCTGGCCACTGCCTGGTTCTCCATAGAGGCAAAGGCAAAGCCCCTCTCTGCAAACCGTGGCAAGAAAACCCATAATAGGTTTGTCTTAGGGCCACCAGAAGTTGGGGGAAATAACTTGAAGGCACACTACTACTATTTGTATTTCTCTGGTGGTTTCCCATTCTTCCATTTCTTATACCTCTCTTCAATTTCAACTCGTTTCAAAGTTCTCTGTACATTCATCCTGATTTTAAACACCTCTCACATTTTCCCTACATTGACATTCATAGAATCATAACTGCATCTTCTTGCCTTCAAGAAATAGCCATGTGCCATGAATTCTCTTCCCTTTCAGCATTTCTGACCATGGGCTCCCACCCATTACTTCCATCAGCTTCCTGAATTCAGCCTCCTTGGAGTCCAGTATGCGTCTGACTACACTGGCTGCCCCTTTGTGGTTACTCCTACCTGAGGGTCCCACTACTACTACCACCTTGTCAACTGGATCATCTCTGTTGGTTAGAATATAATCACAAATAATTGATCCCCTTGTTGCCTCTTGCACCTTCTGGACAAAGAAATCATCAGCAAGATTAAGAATCTGTTGCATTCTTTTGGCAAGCGTTTGACTTCCAACAAATATTATGGACTCCCATTACTATAACCTCTCTCTTTGAATATTTGGTCATTTCTTTTAGGGAAGCATTATTCAAACCTTAAATCTGGATTTAAAGCTTTAGTGAGGTTGTTGTAGTTTGTCTTCCCTTTATTTACCCAAATCCTCTAAGCCTAAACCATGATCTCCCCACAGCTCTACACATCCTTGCTATATAAAGCTGCTACTCTTAATTTTCTGTTTGATCCATTTCTTTGGAATAGGTTTTACCTCTCTTTTACTATATTCCAGACTCATCTCACCAGGCTTTAGACTGTTGAATCATGTTTACCTTCCTGGAGTGGAACACTGTGCCATACAACACTATCAATGAAAAATAAACACAGACGCAGAGGTGTTTTTAGTTAATCCTGGTATAATCTTGTACAGGTAAGGCTGGGTTTCTCAACGCTGCAACTGGCTCACTAAGACACAGTGTGGAAAAGGGGTTTTTTAACTGCAGACTATGCATATCTTTTGTCTGACGTCACACAGTGGAATGGGGAGCAGGCTGTAAAGAAGTGAGGAACACAGTACCCAAAGTGTGATACAATTCAGCTGCCACAAACAGCCACTAAACAACAAGGTTTCGAGTCTCACGAGTTAAGAAAAGAATAAAAGGTTCCCTCCTCTGTGACTCTGCTCAAAATGCAACAAAGCTAACCGTCAACAACAACGAAGAGGCCAGAATTGGTGAAAAGTGCTATCTCAGTAGACTTGGCTAACGAAAGCAGCAACTACAACATCGATCTCGGTGTTTGGTGTCCGGATTGTCGCCGTACGCCTCTCCTCCAGCACTGGCGGCTTCAGGCCCGGTGTTTCTGGATGAAGCCGATGAGTCCGTTGGTGGAGGAGTCGTGGGACGTCACGGGGGCATCGGAGGCCAGCTCAGGCTCGATCTTCTTGGCCAGCTGCTTCCCAAGCTCAACGCTGCGTTGAATAAAAAGTGGAAAGGGTGGGGAAAGGAAAAACACAGGCTAAACACTTGGGAACACTTGTGCTGCGTTCCTATCCCACGTTTCCTCAGAGCCACACATCAGAAAAACACCTGGGGACCATGACCACTGGCCACGGTGGCTGAGGTTTTGGGGAGCTGAAGTCCAAAGCATCTGGAGAGGTTGAGAAACATGGCTTTAAAGCAAGTGCAGCTCTCCAGGTCTTGCTGCCCTGCAATTCCCAGCATTCCTCACACATGATTTTACTGACGGGCTGCTGGGAGTCGCAGTCCAACATCATTTGAAGGGATGAACAATCCCCATCCCTGATACTGAGATGACATGCCAAGAGATTACAGCCACCCTAAAGTCAACAGGGGAACCCAATGGCTGAGTGTGGATTTCAACCCAGCTCCTTGTACAAAACAAACACAATTAATTGCCAACCACCAGAAGAAAGAGCTGAACCAGCTCAGGGAAAGAGCGCCTGCCTTGTTTGCATCAGGCGGGCATGGGAATTGTGCGCCCACCTTGTGTTGCTGAAAAATGAGGTGACAAAAATAATCCTTTCTACCACGTTGGGCTTCAGATGGAATCCAATGAGTTGGAGTACAATTTTATGGTTACTACAGATTTTTCCAATATTGTAACACGCCTCATTCTGTTGCAACCAGACTCCAGTTTGACTTATTAGGAGCTTCTTTCATCCCTAGGAAATCTGCTCAGAGCTTCGGAGAAATTACGTTTTTGGACTACAACCACCCCAACTTTCCCCAGCGAGCCATGTCAGTTGCAGTAGTTCTGGAAGCTGTCGTCCAAAAAGGTCTCCTTCCTGCCACCTTTGAAAGTCTGCTGACAACAGGCCAAGACCCAAGTAACTTAATTCGTCCACTCAAAACCAAATTCAGCCCACATGGACAGTGATTCAGTAAGAGTGCAAGGCAGAAGTGGGGTCCCCCCTCCTAGGGAAACTGACTCGTTTTACAAGGAAAGATGACCCCATACATTCACAAGACCGACTTACCCCCACTGGTCATAGCTGTTGATATCCCACACAACTCCTTGGACAAAGATCTTGTGTTCATACATGGCTAGAAGGAGGGAAATTAATAAGAAAAAAGGAAACACCTTGAATAGCCATCCTTATGGGAAAAAGCAGTCAATAAATGCAAGAACTGAAGAGAAAATTAATTACCAATTAAGGCTCCAAGAATGAATGGGTTAAGTTTAGTAAACATAATGGAATTGGTTGGGCGGTTGCCTTCAAAGACCTTCCAGAAAAAAGACAAGGAAAGAGGTTATTAGTTACTCCGTGCCCATCTTTAAGACACATCTGTCGGATAAACCTTGCCTTGGAGCACCACACACAGCTTCTGCTTCTTAGCCCAATAAAGCAACACAACAAGGCCAAGATGGCTTCTGAAGTGAAGATGTTACTTAAACTACACTCGCTTCCCTGCCCAAAGCTGAACTAAAACTTAAGCCCACTTTCAGGACTTGCTCCTCCTCTTCATCCTGCTCAGGGTTGTTAATCTCTGTGAAGCACAGAAACCTGGCCACTATAGAGACTCAGCATGACTGGATGACCTTTACATAGTTTTCACTCATGGTTCCCACTGGAAGGCCACTTGTGATCAGTCTGCACCCAGGGCCTAGGATTCCAGGGAGAGCTGGCTGTGGGCCACAACCCACATACCTTGTGGGGAAGGAGCTTCTCCAGTGCATCTCCACTCAGCCCAGAAGCCTGAAGCTCTTTGCGAGCCTCATCCGCTGTCTTTCCTTTCATCAAGGCCTCGGTCTGAGCCAGGAAGTTGGCCAGAAGGATCTGACGGAAGAGAGACAGAGGTTAGGATGGAGTGCCTAACTGGCAGACTACCTGCTTAAGCAAGCAAAATGCATCCAGCCACAGAGGATGTAGCAGAATAAGAAGGATTACAATCTTGGCTTGAATGTTAGGACTTTCCAGTAAAACATTGGCTATAAGCTGGTTTACCTTATGATGCAGGCCATTTCGGATTGGGTGCTGCGTCTGGACCGGGATGAGGAAATCGCAAGGAATCATGCGAGTCCCTACAAAAAGAGGAGATGCGAGTGAGAAGTCGTTTTAGCAGCAAGAGCGGTGCATCTATGCCTTTCCAGATGTAACTGGACCAGCTGTCTATAACAGTGTTGGTTTAAACTGATAGGGACTATAGTCCCAACAAGGTCTGGAGGGGGGTGTCCCACCCTGAAGATAATCAACTGATAAGTTAAACCTTCTGAACAAGTTCTACGTTTCTCACCACTTGTAGTTCTGTAGCTTTATTTTTTATTGACTGTTGTGCCAACATCTTATTTATCCACAACAAAGCATGAAAATACACCTGCTTAGCTTCACTGAGTTTAGTGGACTGTAGCATTAGACAACTGACCATGTGAAGGAAAACAATAGTGCACCCTTTTTTGCTATGTAACAATCCACTCGATTCACCACCTGCTGCCAAGAACCTCCCATGCATACAGACACACAACCTCCTGGGTAGCATTCCTAAGTTTGTGCAAACCTGAATAGAAAATGCAACTCCTTGTGATGCCAGCAGGAAGCCACAACAGGATTTGGGCCTAAGCTTCCATTTTCATCAGACCTCTCAGCTACTTCTAACAATTACAGTTGTGACAAATGCCTGTTTGTCTGTTTCATGTTATATGCAACCCTTTTTACAGCAAACTGCCCCTGGCCATCTATGCCCCAAGAAAGAGCAACTGGATCTGCCAAAATGCTGAATGACCTCTGACCACTTTTCACCGTACCTTGATGAATCAGCTGATAGAAGGCATGCTGGCCGTTGGTGCCAGGTTCACCCCACACGATCGGGCCAGTATTGTAGTTCACCCGGGTGCCCTTCTTGGTGATGTATTTCCCATTGGATTCCATGTCTCCCTAAAGCAAGAGTGCAAAAGCAACAGGCTTCAAGTTGGTCTTTGTGCTCCTAAACCATTTCAAAGAGAATGCAAAACAAGGGGAGAAGCCCAATGCCATTTTCCCCACTGTACCTGCTGGAAATAAGCTGCAAAGCGGTGCATGTACTGGTCATATGGCAGGAGTGCATGGGTCTCTGTACGATAGCAGTTGATGTACCAGACACCTAGCATGGCCAGAATCACAGGGGCGTTCTTCTCAAGGGGAGCAGTGCGGAAGTGGTTGTCCTTTTAGGGGGAAGGCAGGAAGAAACTCAAGTTAATGAAAGAACAGGCTTTTTACTAACACCAGATCAAAGTCCCACAGAAGGAGACTCTTTAAGGAACATCCAGATACTCACCATCCAGTGGGCTCCAGCAAGTAATTTCTCAAAGTTGTCAAAACCTGTGCACAAAATGAAAACATTTGGAGTGAAAACCCCACCTCCAGAACATACATCAAACACCTACAAAGTAACACTGCCCTTATGCTTTCTTGGTAGACTTGCTCAAGTTGCTCAGACAATAAGGATCCAAATATCCAATATGTCTGTACATTTTTCGCCACTGTGATACCAGAGTCCTCAACTTAGAAGGAAGTGAACGGAAGGGAAGCTGCCCTCTGTTCCCTGCCAGAAGGAAACTACACACTGCACACATACTGTATGTAGTTGTGATCATTGTGTGCCTGTTTGCTTCTTCATTATCTAGAAGACATCCATCACTTCCACTCCATGCATAAAAAGGTGTTAAGAAAACTTCCACCAGAGCAATCTGGAGAGAGCTCTAGCACACCTCAGTTAGCAGAAAAGCCACCAGTGCCAGTGCAACAACAGGAGAGTGTTGCCAAATCCTGCTTAACTGGTAGGAAAGCAATACAAGCTTTTCTGCACAGCTGAGTTATTTTAAAGGAAAAAAAAATTATGCTCAGAGGCATCAATGCAACATAGTATTATGGTGCCAAGAGATCATATGGAGTTGCAAAGACTTCTGGGTACTTACCAATGTGCAGAGCAATGGAGAGGCCAATGGCTGACCACAAAGAATAACGTCCACCAACCCACTGAAAAAAGAATGAAGGGAAGGGAAAGGGGGGGAGCCATGATTTATATGACAGTTAATGGTGTTTAGGAGTATATATAAGAATATTTGCTTATTCTTTAATTTCATTCCATTTTTATTTCTTTATTTCCTAAAGAGCACCTGGGAGCCCTAAGGGCTGGAAACTTCTGCTCTAAGCACTATATTGCAACTGTTCTTTGGTGCTGGAATGAAGATGGCCATTTCCCAAAGGGCCAGTGGGCATTCAATAGGTACGGGCTGCAGATCCTCAGGGCAAAAGAGGGTCAATTAGGGAAACTCTCATTGTGCACATAAAACAAAGTGGATTCTTTTGACACGCACGCATACTTTGCAAGGTGACCCAATGGCCTTTGAGCTGAGAGAGGTAATGTTCTCTTAAGTTAATTCTGCTCCTGAAGTGAGACTCCCTGTGAAACATGGGACCTTCCCAGCTCCTCTTGCTGGACAGCCGAGTTAGGATCAGACCTTTGCAAAGTTCCTTTACTGCAACTCCCAGTATCTGGGGATTCCAACAAAGCTTTCTCCAGGTCTGATTGGAATGGGTTTTGTGCCATTCTGTGGACTGTACGGTGGACTAACCAAATGCAAAAGGCCCAGGCCATCTGACATAAGAGCAAGGATTATGTTCCCGCCACCAGAGCCCTGAGGGAGGCGCCTGAGAGCTTCAAATTCTTCCCCTGTGAAGCAGTTTCGGGTTGACTCTCAAGACTGAAAGTTCATCTGGGCTTGCCTGGCCCCCTTGCAAGAGATGACATTTGACCTTTACTGACCTTCTATGCCAGGCTTTCCCATCGGGCAAATGTTACTGCTTAGAATAGCCCTGAGGCCAAGCCGGTGCATGGACTGTCTCCTCTTACCCAACAGCTGTCCAGACTGAAAGGGCTTTGGAGGCCTCCACTAGCCTGACCTTTCCCAAGCCTCACATTTTGACATTCAGCTCACCGTGAGGATCCTCATTGCTCCGCACCTTCTGATACGCTGGAGGAGCAATTTGGATCTGCAGCAGAGCTCCTGGAAGTCATTTTTGGACTGGAATTCTCCAAACTCTGCAGCCATCATGGGCTCTATAATCCCCAGATGGTTTTGCACCTTTCTCCCTTCCACTGCTGCCAGTGGAAGGAGAGCTTGAGAAAGTTTTTCAAGCCACCACAACTGCAGAATCCCCCAGAAAGCACATGTTGCTGCATGGACAGATCAGTGAAGTGTTTCTGGAGTTGGTGAGATGGACAGCAGGCAAAGCAAGTTTAAAGGATGGGAGGCAAAGTTCCAGGAGAAGATTTGAGCAAGATTTGATCTTGCACATAATATCTTACTTACATCCCAAAACTCGAACATGTTCTGAGTGTCAATTCCAAAATCTTTAACTTTAGGCTAAGAAATAAGAGAGGAGAAAGAAACAGAGTTATATTACAACCTTGCCTGGTAGGGAGCTCTATAATAGAAGACACTTATACACAGAACTCATTTACAAGTCAAAAGGCTTTCACAAGTGGGAATCTATCACCACCAACTGCTGAGAGTTTTAAAGAGGGCATTTGCAAACCCTACAGAATTTACTTTTGGGAATATTTTTCTAAGCTGCTTCTGGGGGGGCTAAATGGGGGTGTGGAAGGATGAAGCACAAGAGGGTTAAGAGTCATGGCTCTGCCACATCCTATTACTCTGATCCTCTGCCCCGAAAACAAAGCTGTTTCATAAACCAAATAGTTCAACACACAGGGCCACTTACCCCATTGGTAGAAAGGGCTACAAAATGCTTGGCCACAGCAGAAGGCTTTCAAGGAAAGAAAATGGGAAGAGAAGAAAACTGTTAGATAAATGACGAACCATTTCCTGAATAATAAATATCAGGCGGTTTTATTCATGCATTTTCCTTCTACTATAGGTTTCTGTATTTTGCAATCTCAGGAGGAGCAGGGACATCCAAACCCTAGCAAACGGTTCATCCTTGCCTCTTTGTTTATTGCCACAATTTTCCAATCAGATCTAAACCTCTTGGGAACCAAACCTATTGGATCATTTTTTGGGGGGGAAGGGCTCATCTCATTGGAGAGGTGGGACATACAATTATTATTATTATTATTATTATTATTATTATTATTATTATTTCTAGGGCCTTCACTGCTTTCAGAAATGTAAACTCTGCTAGGATCAGCCTGGGAAAAGCAAGGTGTTTTTAAATTGCCCCACTGAGCAATGCTTTCCGGTCCCATCACCAGGACATAGTGCCCCATACATCAGAGAAAAGAGCCAGGAAGAAGGTAAGTTACAGTAGAGGTGTCCTTTTAGAAGAGTTCCCAGAGAATTCTGCATAAGGGAGCCTATTCATAGTTCAGGCATCTGCCTTTGAAAAGGCCAACCTCGTCTCAAGTACAACCTGGTTTCAGACTGCAAAGGAACTGCCAAGTATGAAAACAGCACTGGATAGCTCTTGTAAAAACTATCTCATGTTTCCTTGCAGTAGAACAGGCTCCAAGGTAGAGGCCTCCTCAAACATCTTAAACCCCATGCAAATTGACACAGGATCCCCAAAACCCAAAGGCCTGCCAAGCATGAGAACGATCCAACCCAAGCAAAATTCTTCCCCTCTCCAACATGAACCATGGTTTCCCTCAAAAGCCCCAAGTTTGAATTAAACATTTAAAAGCAGACTGCAGACCATGTTTCTAGTGGGAACCATGATTAGCATTTGTGCGCAGAACCATGGTTAAGATAATGACAATTCTGGAGCCTGGCTTCTGGATAGCAGTAAGCTTGTGTTATGCCTGTACTGGGCATTATACAAATTTCAGCTACAGTTCAAATGACAACCACCTACAACAAACAGAGTCTTATAGAATGTGTTGTAGGTGACATGTTTTTCTTGCCTGTCCACCATAAGATTAAAAATTTGACTAAGCTGAAAACTGTTACAAAAGCTATGCTATATACTCCATTGAAGTCAGTAGCTCTCAAACTTTGGAAGTCTCAGCCAGCATGACAATGGTCAGGCATGCTAGAAGCCTAGGACCACTCTCCTTTAAGGCAGATGCTGTTGGACCACAAGTTCAGCAATGGCCCTCAATGCTAATGGTTAGGAATGCTGGGAACTTCGGAGCACCGCTGACCCTATATCAAATTTCATTAATACACTTTTGACTTACATCTTTAGCAGCATGAAGGAACCACTCTTTGGCCGTCTCTGCATTGGTGATAGTTTCTTGAGTGGTAAAAGTCTGTGTGACAAGAAAGAAAAAGAAAAAAGAGTATTAAACTCCTGGCCAAGAAATGTATACAAGATTTAAGAGGCACAAAATATAACAAAGCTGCTACCAAGACCTAGAGCCAAGGTGTTCCAACTGATGCACCCACAAGCCAGGCTTGTAGGTTTTAAACTCAGCTGAACTAATAGGACAGTGGATGATACACTGAACACCTCATAGATTTGATGCCAAGTGCAGCCTGTGCTTTACTGTTGTTCCGTTTATGATCTCATCTTGGAAACGGCAAATGAGATTTTCAGGGCCTAGAGCATGAAGGGATCTTCTGTTGGGTTGGCTTTGTTTCGTTGCGTTAATAAATCATGTACCCGGCCTGACAGCCTTAGATTCCCACTGGGGAAACTTTACAGTTTTTTTTGGCTCTCATTTGAATGGCTGCTGTACGATAATTGGACAGATTTGGAAAGGGATGAATGGCATTTTTGGAGTTTCCATTATAAACTAGCCTTTTGTTGAGTGATGGAACCGTACTTGGGAGAGGGATGGGAGAGGAGGAGAGCATGATGTTGGTCCTTAAAGCTACATTTGAATGGCTGAATAAACTCCAATAGAGGAGACTTGACCCTTATAGACCTGCATGACTGACCATGTCTGCATTTCATAAAGCAGGCAATTTTATTTTCACTAATGAGTGCATTGAATTGTATGAAACCCACAGAGAACAAATATCCTCATGTTTAGGTCCGAAGCAGAAAGGAAAGTAAACTTTGGCTCAACTACGTCTGAAGTTTTAGAATGAGTTGTCACAAGAAGGGCTGGTCTGTTGGATGTTCTCTGGTTCGTGTCCCAAGGTAAACGTGTGGGACTTGGTCAAAACCATGGTAGCTTTCACCTGAATAGTATTAAATTACAAATGACTCTTCCTTATGCCTTTTCTCCCACTTTATGTTTCTCAGTAATTAGTGTTCAGAGGTTTAGCTCCTCAGTTACTGAAGGCCGTAGCTAGTCCTCTTGACTAGTGGCCCTTGACAGACCCATCCTCCAAAAATTTATTGAGTCTCCTTTTAAAGTTCTTCAGAGTTGTTCTTGACAGTGACACACTTGACGAAATCTAGTTGAATAAGTTGCAAAATATAACTCAAGACATTGATTACAAGACTTCCAGCCCCCCATATTCATTATAGAAGCTCCAATCAGCAATTCACAAGTTAAATGTATGTCTTCATATGGAATCTTGAGGGTCCATCCTGCATGCTTCTTTTTAAAAGCCATAACCCAACTGAGTCTCCACCGGTTTTGAGCAGCCTCCCTCACTGTGTGCTCATGGAAGCCTTTTGTTCTCTCATCTCTCTCGCCTGGCACATGACCAGCCCTGTCACAGCACCTCAGTGCATCCTCACAAACAGGCTGGGAATAGCAGCCCTGCAATGGCTTCATCCTTCTGGTTCACAGGACACACACAGACAGGTCACTTTGGCAGAAGCCGCTAACGATGGGGGTGAGGACGGCTATGTCTCTTGGCCGGAACATACCTTGGATGCAATGATGAAGAGCGTTGTCTCCGGATTGAGCTCAGCCAGAGTTTTGGCAATGTGAGTGCCATCAATGTTTGACACAAACCAGACGCGGGGCCCTCCCTTGGAATATGGTTTAAGAGCCTCAGTCACCATGAGGGGACCCTGAAGAATGGAAGAAAGACCAGTAAGAGCTACGTTGGGGCACTTCCTTGGTCTGGAGAAGTTGGTTACGCAGCAGGGAAACTCACCAAATCCGATCCACCAATCCCAATATTGACCACGTCCTTGATGGCTTTGCCAGTATACCCTTTCCAGTCCCCACTGCGAACTTTCTGCAACACAGAAAAGGGCATTTGGATAGGAAGTTTTTCAGTAACTGGGATCCCCCCCCCCCAACTGTGCCCTATTATTTGCTTAGCAAAATTCCTGATCCTTTTCAGTCAGTTTCAGAACAATTCTGGAACCTGAATTATATGTATTACTAGGGAAGGGACTGCATGCCTTAATGTTCCCTACCAGCCCCGCAAGTCAAGTTAGAATTGCTCCCCACTAGTTACTATTCCTCATGCAACAATCCTTTGGTTCAGTTCATTGGTTCTTTCTAGGTACCTCTACAGCAATTCTCCTCAGGAGTAATGATTGTACAATTTTTGTTTAAGAGAGATGTCAGGTACTCTTAACCCTTGCACAAATCCTCAAGAAGAAGCACTACTGAACAGATGGCTGTCCAAAAGGGAGCACCTGGCCTGCAAGCTTTGTTTTACCACTCCTAAGATGTACAGAGATACTAAGTAATAAACCTCACTGATACCAAGTTTGAGAAGAGATCTCATCATACTGTAGTCTGACCTGAATAGACTAGAAAGCTGGGCCAAAGCTAACAAAATGAAATTCAGCACGGAGAAATGTAAGGTACTGCACTTAGGGAGGAAAAATAAAATGCAGATATAGGATTATGGGGGTCACCTGGCTGAACAAGAGACCTATACATGTGAAAGGGATCTAGGAGTCCAAATATGCCACAAGTTGAACATGAGTCAATAGTGTGATGTGGCAGCTAAAAAGGCCAATTTTTAGGCTGCATCAATAAAAGTATAGTGTCTAGATCAAGGGAAGTAATAGTGCCACTCTATTCTGCTCTGGTCAGGCCTCACCTGGAATATTGTGTCCAGTTCTGGGCACCACAATTAAAAAAGGACGTTGAGAAACTGGAGCCATGTGTGCAAAGGAGGGGGACTAAAATGGTGAAAAGTCTGGAAACCATGAAGCCCTATGAGGAATGACTTAGGGAGCTGGGGATGTTTAGCCTGGAGAAGAGAAGGTTAAGAGGTGATATGATAGCCCTGTTTAAATACTTGAAGGGATGTTATAATGAGGAGGGAGAAAGCTTGTTTTCTGCTGCTCCAGAGAAGAGGGCCCGGAGCAACGGATGCAAACTACAGGAAAAGAGATTCCACCTCAATCTTAGGAGGAACTTCCTGACAGTGAGGGCTGTTCGACAGTGGAACACACTCCCTCAATGGAAATTGTGGTGGAGTCTCCTTCTTTGGAGGTCTTTAAGCAGAGACTGTCAATGGGGATGCTTTGACTGAGATTTCCTGCATGGCAGAATGGGGTTGGGCTGGATGGCCCTTGCGGTCTCTTCCAACTCTATGATTCTATTTTGTGAGGAACTGCTGCTATTGTGCATTAAACCCTTTGAAGAGAAAGTGTATTGGCTAAATAATTCATACCTGGCAGAAATTCTTCATCTTCTCCAGCACTGTGTTCACTTCTGGAACTACATCTTTGCCGTCAACTAATATTGGGGTATTTGAGCGATTCCTCAGAGCAATATGGAGTACAGCACGGTTCTGAAACAGGAAGGAATAATCAGACAGGGATGGAAGGCAATGGACATTTGTGCAGTTAACTATCAAAATCCCCAACCCACCCAAAATAAACAAATAAACCCAGAAGTCACCAAAGGTTCACTTCCAGTTTTGGGGAGAAAATTCCCAAGCAGCCTCACCCACCCACTCAACAACTCTAGAACCAAATTTAACATCTTCTTTGAGAGTATTACCTGTTCTCAATTTTGGCACCTCCCCAAAATATTCCAGTGGGGTGGCCAATGGTCACAAAAATAGAAGGGAAAGTCATGTGTTCAAAATGATACAGGTATAGAACAGAGACTCAAATCTGAGCAGAATGGAGCAGTGCACTTAAACTGTGGCAGCCTGGAGTGGGAGGGAAGTAATGCCACCTGCTGCCAAGCGACCACTGGAATGGGACTCCTTCCCTCCAAAATTGTATGAACCTCCAATGATGGACACAAGACACAGCCAGCACTTGCCACAAGCTAGCTGGGAACTATATTAAAAGGAATGGAAGGAACTTTCCTAATAATTTATAGCAATTTCCTAATTTCGGGGTTTTGTTTGGTCTTATGCTTAATGCTCTTCAACTCTAGTCTCAAGAGACATCTCAAAGGAGAAGTGGGTATCTTAAAAAGCTATAGAAGCTTCTTGTAACAGTCTGGTCAAACGACCATTTTGTTGCATGCACATAAGTGTTGCAAGATCAGTACTCAAGAAAAAGCTGTTTTTAGCACCTTGGCTGGAAGGGGAGCAAGATGAACGCTTCTGTCCAGAAGCCCCCCTCCCCCCAAATTTTACTCTTATTCTATCAGGGCTAATGCACCCATATCTATAAGTGACCAATTGCTTCTCCTTGGATTAATCTTCCCCCTATCTTATCCGGATTAGTTCTTCACTTATGACAGGGACTAACTCAAAGACTTGCGTAACTCCCTTAGAATTCAGGGGAAAGGAGAGAAAAAGCTAGGTGCATTACATCCATCATTTAAGTCACTTTGGTTGTAGCTTTTGCTCCTTACCCCTTCCTGCTGAAACAACTTGCCAATTTCATTGTACAGCTTGAAAGAGAAAGGTACTGATGGCGTAAACCATGACGATCTATATATGTTCAGGCACTAACAAATATGTCTCTAAAGTAACTTGCAAAGTTCAAGCCAACTTTTCAAAGGACAAGGCTACCAAGGTTCTATCTGTGACTCTGTCCATAAGTTGAATGCATCTATGTGTATGTGGACGGACACATAAAAACAGCCGTTACCTCGGTGAAGTTGATCTTTTCTCCGGTGAACATTTGTTCTCTAGCTTTTTCAACACCCCTGGATTTTGCCTGAAAATGAAGATTTAGTATTTAGTAAAGAGACCAGACAGCTTTCTAAACCCACCAGTCACATTACAGAAACCGGTTTCTCTCTTAACTCCCATCTCCTCATATTTTTAAACAGCTAGGCCACAATAAGCTAGAAATGAGAAATTATGATTTGGAATTTGTTCACAACATGGCATCTTATCAATTGATGTTTGCATGAAACAATTCGCTTTCCTCTTGCCTTCCAATGCACACGTTTTGCTAACTGCGCTTGGCAGACTGCCGCATGCCTCAAAGGTGCTATTTAATATTTAGGGGTTAATATGTGAGCTGCTATTTACCACTTCTATCAGCAGTTTCATCACTTCTTCTGTGATAAGGTTCTTGGAATAGTCGACCAAGATGTCCCCATGATCGGTGTTCAATGTCAAGCTGTCAAAAGAATTAGAAAAGGCCATTCTGTCATACAGAGAAACATTTTTCTCAACCATCACAGAGAAAGGTGGGCAGGTAAGAGCAACCCCATTATGTTAATACTAGGTGTTATTATGAAACTTCAAACCCCTGTTTTGCTTAGATATCCTAATGTTCTTTCATCAATGTAGTCATCCCCCTTTCTCACCAGATGCAAGTGTTTCACATCACCATAGTGGCCAGTTAGTCAATAGGTGGCCGGGCTTCCCCATAGTTACACAGGCTTCTCCTCAGATGGCAGGCATGCCATCCATCATGAGGACCATCTTTGAAGCCTCACCAAATCCCGTCTTCCTGAAATTCCCCAAAGGGATATGCCTCCTTCCCCAGAAGACCATTACTAGGTGGTTTCCTAGTATCTGTACAGGTGCCCTCCACCCCATTCTCATGGGATAGAATTCCTCCCCTAAAGCTGCTCCTTGGCTTGGTCCCATCCCATTTTGACTTTGGCCCTGCCTGAGACAGGAATGCAGCCTATGATACCTTTGGCCCTTGGATTTGAAAGAGGCTCCCCACCCTTCCTTTGCCAGCTTGGTACAACCTGCCAGCACTTGCGCCCTGCTTTGCTTACACAGCCTTTTTGCAAAAAGGATTTGTTTGCCATTAGGGAACAATGCATTTTGTATTCACACACAGAGAGAGTTTGCACAGAGAGTTCACCATCAGTGCACCTGGCTGCAAACAAGAGGCATCTTATCTATACAACCGGTCACAGCAAGTAAGGATGACAAATCATTTTAAATGGACACAATCATTTCCACAGGGCAGCAACGATTCAGGCCTTCTGCTCAGTTAAGGCAGTAATCCTGTTTGGGAATTACATAATTTAATCTTCAACTGCCCACGGGAAGCTTTCCAAACAAGGTGGTCTTATCTGGATTGTCAGGGCAAGAAGATCCCTTCTGCACTGGAGCCCAGAGGCAGAACTGAGAGCGACTGGAGAGCCACAACACACAGTTATTCCAGGTTTAGAGTATTTGTGATTAGCAAGACTGCTCAGGATATGAGTGGCTGCAGTGGCTACATCCACAGGTTACAGCACTAGCCTCCAAGGAGGAAGGGCTGCCAGATCTTTCTGGTTACTACAATGCAAAGCTGAACTTCAGACAATGGCAGCTGCCAGTAACAAATGCATTGAAGCAGAGGTGAGCAGTGTGGTCCTGATCCCTCCAGAATCGCCAGATCTGTCTTGTTCTGTCCCCTTTCGCTCCAGTCTCCAGGAGCAGCCATCCACCTTTTAAATAGGTCACAGTGTCTCCTTGTAACCTTTACTATGAAAAATACTCTATTTTTCATAACTAGAAATAGACCATGACTTCCAGTCTTGTTTTTCATGGAGGTGGGGCATTCCGGCAGACTGTGCAACCCTTCGGGACAGAAACCTGGGTCCATACCCACATCTGATCTAAAGACATGGACACCAGGGACCCAAGGATGCTCTCCAAGCCCACCTTTGGTGGAAAACACTCTGCTTGAGGGCTCGTTCCGCAATGCGGCATCCCACAAACCACAGAACCATTCGGGTAGAAAAAGATGCATCATAAAGGCCATGGATAAGCACAGCAGGGACTCAGTTGTCTCCCTTGGTCTTGTACATAAAACTTCATGTCCGTTTGCAAGAACTGGGGAACTATTTAGGCTGGCAAGAGAGTCTGGTTCCCAAGGGAAAAAACCCAAATCATGGATTGATAAGATGAATAGGAATCTCCTGTTACTTCTCCTTGTGAAGCCACAACCGAGTCTTCCCAATGAATTAGGGAGTCCTATCTGTTCTTACTCCACCGTTACCACCACCCTTGCTTCACCTAGCAGAGTATTATGGACATGGCTTTTCCCAAGTGTTATCAGACTGTAATTCCAGTATTTAGAAAGCTTCTGGTTCCCAGTTAGATCTCAAGGGCTGGTTAATACATTCCAACCAAAGCAAACAGGAGGTGTTTTAGGGTGGATCTTATGTTTGGTTTTGTGCTGGCAAGCAAAAGCAAGCCAAAAATCTTTTTTGTTTCCCAAGTCTTACAGCTGAATAAAGAGCTCTCGCCTGTGCCCCACTAGTCAGGCTTTTCTGTGGGCAGGTAAACAGATTCGATACTCCATGGCAAGAAGCCACTTTATCCCAAAAGCAGAACATATTCATAGGGCAGCTGTAGGGATATGATCTCATGGGTAGAATGACATACTCCCCGGTGGGTCAGGGCTAGCAGTCTTAGTAACTGCATTGTGACTAAACATTCCTAAGGAACTTACAACATAAAAAATGACTTGTACCTAGCAGTCTCTTCCATGTTAGTGAGGCAATGAATCCACTCTGGATTTTAGTATGAACTTTAAAGGCACTATCTAACATGCCAAACCCTACCTTTAAAATAGGTCCAGCCTTTAAATAGCACCTTTAAAGTTCAGACCGAAACCCAAAGCAGATTAACCACCTCAATGAAGTGCTTGAACTCTCTTGGCAAGGTACGATCCCCTTTGAGCTGTATGTATGAAGACAACCTTACTCAAAACCAGAAGACAACCTTACTCAAAACCATTAGATTATTTTTATGTGTAGATATTTTTCCTAGGTATTTTTATATGGGGGATCTTGGGAGATACAGTCCAAAAGGCGACTCTTCTGAGCTCTAATACAAACTCCCTACAAGAACGTGATGACGGAGAAAAGGCTCAAGTGATGCCACTACGCTTATGTTCTACTAGCAGCAAAGTCTTCACACGGCACAGCTTCCATGAATGAATCCCATCTTTGGATAAAGGTGGGATATGAATGGAATACATTAATAAATGTGAGAGTTTGTTTCACCCTGAATGACAAGGGGCAAAAAAGGTCAGAAGGAAGAAGAAAAGCCTCCGGAAGAGCGCTCTCTCTAAGACGCTACAATCGCTAGTAGTTAATCCAGAGAGTGGATCAGCTGTTCACATCTGCCAACAGATATGCTCAGGACAGCCATCTAGCAAGAAGATGCTAAGAGGAAGGAATAACATCTCCATTAGCCCCAGAGAGTAGCAGCCCATTTAAAACTGCATCTACTGAGTAACTGCTGAAGAGAGCTGTGCTGCTTAATCTTGGTATCAACCTAACATCAAGCCCAACACAGAAAGGCAAACAGATTCTGCAAGGCACACACCTCCCTTCCCTTGTTGTTCTTAAAAGGGTTTCAGTGTTTTTATATGAGGAGGTTTTGCTTTTGAATTTCACTGTAAATGTTTTTAATTTACTATTTCTAGAAGCCACTGTGTTTTGTAATGTCTTTTAAGCCATTCTGAATTCCTAGAAGAAAGAATATTTGGACTTGACACATAAGAGAGCATTATCCTACTCCAAAAAAGCCCTGTGAAGGAAGAGGGTTGCTCAGGAACACAGGGTCCGGGTTGCTAAAGAAAAGACATACTGGGAAGCATCAGTGGTAACGAGGCATCCAAAGGGAAAGTTGCACGGTCTGGATATTGAGATGTCATTTGGTTTGCAGAGGGAGTCTAGAAGCAACATATTCAGCATTAACACACTTTATTGCTGGCTTAAAAAAAATACTAATAAGGGATAGATGACCCTCCATTGCACAAGCAATAAAACCAGAAGAACAGCTATGTATTTATGTATTGCCTTGGGCAATTGTGTTCCTCTGTGCCTTCAGGCTCCTGTTTCAACAAGGTCTAAAATCCATCAGGACTCTTGGAAAGGCTGTCCTCCACCAATCTCCTATTTTTAACGTGGGAAGGTTAATAAGATAATTTTACAAATGGCTTCTGCCTGCAATGGATGGTCTCCACTCAACAGGCATAGATAGATAGAAAGGGTTACTTCCTCCTTCTCCCTGAAAAGGAAGCTAAAGCTAAGGCAACAGCCCCTGACTTGGCAGCAGTCCTTGGACACAAAGCATTCCCACCACTGTTAGTGAAGTGAAGCTGAGGATGTTACTACTGGAGTCCTCTCTCATGCAACCTTCAGGAAGCTGCCAGTGGTTAAGAGTGGTTGCAAACCTGGCCTAAGGTCACTTTAAGCCGCGCTTAAGCAACCTTTGCAACATGCTGCCAACCTGATGCAACTTACTACACATTCCTGTTGTCACCCAGGATATTGCTTGGCGTGTTGCTTTGCTATTTTGAGATGCGGCAGAGGTTTAACGTTCTTCTAAGCTGCCTCAGAGCATCATGACTGAGAGACAGGCTTAGAATGCTTTAAAGTTACAAAGCCCATAACAAGAGATGGAAGGTGGCAAGCGCAAGGGGCCATGCATGGCCCAAATCTCAGCCGTGTGAATACGTTTCCCCAGACTAAGGCAGACATGTCTTTGGATTTGATGATGCTGCTGTGCATGAAATGAAGCTTGCGCACATCACACCGTCAGAAAAGCGTTGCTCTCTTGCTCTCTCAGCCTCCCATGTGGACCGTTTTGGAATGCGCTGGGATTCAGGATTCAAGGGGGCTCAACCTATAAGATGATAATGATTATGATGATGATGATTCGGGGAGGACCCAGAGGGAACCCCCCCATGACTCAGCAAAGGCCGGTCCCAGAATGCCTTGCTCCCCGCAAAGGGCGTCTGTGCTTTGTGGCACGTAGCCTCCCTTCCAAGGAGGAGCCAAGGGCAAGCGCCAAAGGACCGGGAAAGGGGTCTCTCTCTGGCCCTCTCTTTGAGACCCTCCTCTTTCTCTGCAAGGGGCAGCAGCAGAGCAAAGGCTGCGTTCCCACGGGCGACACGCGTCCAGCCCTCTCTGCAAAGAGGCAGCAGCCCCTTCCTCATCTCTCCCCTTTGGCCCTCCTTTGCCAATGGCTCCTCTCTCTCTCGTTGGTTTTGCAACAATAACCCAGACACGCAACTCGCCCGCGTTCACACGTGCAGCAGGGGAAAGGAAAAGAGAGCATCACAGCCCAGACCCCGCTTCCTCAGGAAAGGCCCCTTTCGCAAACTCGTCTCCTTCTCCTTGACTGGCCTTTTGCGAGACGCAGCTAGAGCAAAGGCGGGCACGTTCAGACGTGCAACACGTATCTTTGTAAAGGGAGGGTGGAGCAGCACCAGGAACGGCCACTGCTCTCTCTCCTCTCCCTCGATTGCTCAGAGGACCCGGACACGCAACCCATCGGGCGCGTTCAGACGTGCAACACGGGTTCATTGCTATGATTCAGTATCCTCTGCCCTTTGGGGGCGCCTTTGCCAAGGCTCTCCTCCTCCTCCGTGGCTCAGGAGGACCCTCGCGGAGGTGCCCCTTAAGACCCCGCAAGAAAGGGAAAAGACACGTGTCAAGGCGGGAGGCAGAACCAGGAGGGCAGCCTGGGACCCCAACCCACGTTTTCCCCCGGGAGACCTTTCGCAAGAGCCCAAGCAGCCCCTGACACGCAAGTGAACGCGCGTTCAGACGTGCAGGAGGGGAGCCTTGGCTCGCACAGTCAGCGGCCCCTTTTTAGCTCGGGGCTTTTGTTTAAGGCAAAGAGGGGAGTGACAGGAGGGGACCAAGACGCGTGTCGCGCGCGTTGCACGTGTGAACGAGGCCTCGCCTGGTGCTGACCTGAACTTGCGGAAGCGCTCCTTGTCGTTGTCGAAGAGCTGCCTGAGGAGCAGCTGGGCGGCGTGGCCCTTGTGCCACTCGGAGAGCTTGTGGAAGGCCGGGTCGCTCGAGAGGGCCATGGCAGCGGAGACAGCCAGGAGGAGAAGGAGAAGGCGAAGGAGGCGAAGCCCGCCGAGAGCAGGCTTTTGAGGGACGGAGGCGCGGCCACGGACGGCTCCACCTTCGGGGAGGAGCGAAGGAGGCCCCGGCCTCGGCCTCAAGTTGGGCCTGCGCCCCCTTTTCCGCCTCAAAGCCCCCTTTCCCGCCTCCTTCTTATTCTGTGGAGCATTTAATTCCGCTCAGAGGCAGGCCTTGGCTCGGGCCTAGCCGTTAGTTCTCTCCGCCCGAGGGATGCTGGGATTTGCAGTCAGGGCCCCGGCGCAGGCCAAGGCCTCCAGCGCTCTCCGGAACTACGACTCCCGAGGTGCTTTGCGCCCCAAGGCCTAGTTCTCCCCACAGAAGGTTATTTTCATCATCATTATTATGCTCCTCTTCTCAAGTCTGGGGCTTAAATCCAGGGGCGGCTGACAGACAGCGGAGGACAAGGCAAACCAGGAGCGTAAACAAAACGACCGTGGGCGCTTGGGCCTGTCGAGTTGAATCATGGGAGTTGTAGTTTGGCTTGGTTCCTCTAGAACTACAGCTCCCAGATATCCCCGAGGGCCTGGCCTGTTGTCGTCGTCGTGCCTTTCCTGTGCGTCCTGTCACTTATGGCGACCCTAAGGCAAAGCTGTTATGGGCATTTCTGGGCCTCTGAGGCTGAGAAAGTGTGACTTGCCCAAGGTCAGCCAATAGGTTTCCATGTTGGAGTGCAAATTCGAACCCAGGTCTCCCAAAGTCATAGATACACTGTGCCATGCTGGTTCCTTTGCCAAGAGAGGGATGCCTCTACACTTGGCACTTCCATGTCTCTCTGTGTGTGTGTGTGTGTGTGTGTATATATATATATCTATCAGAGGTTTGTCTATACAGTACTGTATATATATATATGTGTGTGTGTGTGTGTGTGTGTATACACGCAAACACACATGCATACTTTTGCTCTGTATATATGTGTGTGTGTGTATATATATATATATATATACACACACGCGCGCGTATATATATATATACACACACACACAATTGTATATATACAGTATATATATATATATATATATATATGCTGCTAAAAACAGGGTTGGTGACTTGAGTGTCAGTATCGGGGGTCTTGGAGGACACTTCCCATCATCCTCACAAGGCACAGCATGTGAGGGAGGGGGTTGGAGGACACTTCCCATCATCCCCAGACCATGGAGAGATTGGGGGAGGTCCCCCTGCAGCCTGTTTGTGCCCTTGGACCCCTCAAACATCCTCGAGCCCTCCAGGGCTATGGGCTGGTTGGGGTTGATGGGAATTGTAGTCCCAAACTCAGTCCCTGCACTCGCAAAGGGCGCCACCCCTTTCCCTGTTGTCCTGGAGCGCCCTCTGGCGGCAGCAGAAAGGGCGGCTTCTCCCCTCCAGGCGCTCTCTCTCTCTCTCTCTACCGCCCTCCTGTGGCTAGCATTGGGACCACTGGCTTTTACAGAGAGAGAGTTTGAAAGGGCTCCTCGCTTTCTCACTCTGCACAACTCCTGGCGTGCCTCTAAACTTTCCTAAATCTACGAAAAAGCTCCTTCCTGCAATAATAGCTCTAGCAGTCTCCATAACTCCCGCTCCTAATGTGCCTCTAACCCTTCCTAGATCTACGCTCCAGAGATGGCTCTCCCGCCCTTTTAAACCCATCTCGGTTTCTGGCCCCGCCCTCTCTCACGTGACTCACCCTCCCTCTGCTTCCCTTGAGGCCCCGCCTCACTTCCGGCTCCCTCCCTCCGCATGTCTTTACTGCGCCTGCGCACCGGAAGTCCTCCCTTCCGGGAGGTGTCGCTGTGGCGCTTGGACGCGAGAGCCGGCCTTTGCCGGCGGACTTTCTCGCCGCTCGGGGCCGGTGGGCGCGTCGCCGCCTCCGCCTCCGCGGCCCCTACCTTCCTTCATCCCTTCGCCCGTTCCTTCTTTCCTAGGAGGCGCTGGCCGGCCTGGCGCCCCTCTTCTTCCCCGGCTCTCCCTCCTCCTCCTCTTCCGCTGGTGCTCCTGGGCCGCCGCTGGCGGTGGGGCTCCTTCCTCCTCCTGCTCCTCCGCCCGGCCTGCCCTCCGCCTCCGCCGCTCTTCCTCTCCGTGGCCCCGGTGCGGCCTCCCCCGGCCCTCGCCTCCGCCTCCGCCATGCCCGGTCCTGCCGCCGGGAGCAGGGCCCGCGTCTACGCCGAAGTCAACAGCCTCCGGAGCCGAGAGTACTGGGACTACGAGGCCCACGTCCCCACATGGGGGTAAGCGGCCCTGCCCTGCCCTGCCCTGCCCCGGGGCCCCAGGGAGCGAGGCAGGCGGCCTCCTTCTCCCGTCATGCCTCGGGGCTTCGGGGGACTTGCCTAGGCGCCTGGAGGGGCCTCGCGGGGAGATGGATGGATGGATGGATGGATGGACGAGAGGCAGCCTGGTGGGAAGAAGGCCTGGGGTCAGCAGGGCTGCAGTCCTTGCCCAGGAACCCCCGCCTTTACAGACAAGGGTCGTCCTCCTCCACCCCTCGTGCCTCGGGGCCAAGGGCTGGGGGTTTGGGGCTTGGCAATACTTGCCTAGAGATTGAGAGGTGCCTCTTGGAGAGGATGGGGCTGATCCTCATGGGAGCCCAGGGCCTTTCTCCATCTAGGCATTTCGCTTTCCATAAGGAGCTTCCTTCCTTATCCCAATGCTTGGGATCAGAGGGGTTGGGGTTTTGGAGTCCTTGCATAGACGCCTTGAGTTATCTTGGGGATGATGGGACCCATCTTCATGGGAAGCCATGGAATGCATGTTATGCTCCGCATGCGCCTCACAGACGCTGCCGGCATGTCATTTTGTATACAGTATTGTTAAATAACTCCTTCTCTGTGTGGCCCTGAAGCACACAATGATCTCAGATGGTTAAGTGTTGGGGATTTGGGGCTTTGGAGTACTTTCCTAGGACCTTGCAGGTGACTGGACCCATCCTCATGGGAACCCTTGAAAGTCTCCTGTCTGAGCTGCTTGGGGCCTGAAGAATTGGGGCTTTGGGGCTTTGGAGTACTTGCTTAGATGCCACAAGAGCCTTGGAAATGATGGAGCCCAAGGCTCCACTTGAAGTCCATTTATGCCTCATACATGCTGCATGGAGCTCCTTTTATACGCCACATCTTCAATCATTCTGTGCATCTTTCCCCCTTTCCTTTCCTTTCCTCAGAAGAAGAAAGCCCCTCGACAGGACTGAGCATCCCTTATTGTCCTAAATACTTGGGGCCAGAAGTCTTGGAGATTTGGGGTTCCCCCTCCTCCCCAGGTTTTAGAGTATCTGTATAAACACAACACATGTACACACTTTGTGCAGAAAACAAAAGCGTCTTGGCAATGGGACGTACACATGGAGGAAATGTATAGCTCCTATTTTAAATAACCCCGTGTGCGGTTGTGTATCTCAGCCACCGGAGGAGGCTTTTTAAAACCCTGGGTAAGGGATACTCAACCTGTATTACTCTTTTCCTTTCAAGAAGCATCTCCCCGGCGGCTGTTGGTGTGCAAGGATGGCAGTGAGAGGAAAGAGCACACATGTAGAAGTCACTCTGTGTGTATATATATATATATATAAAGACACATATCCTCTTTCTCCCAAGACATGTGCTTTCAAATTCATCCCAAACTGCTGCCTCGTCCTGCTTTAAATTATACAAAAGCCCAGGGAGAGGCAGATTATAAATTATTATTATTATTATTAAATGGAAAATAGGTATTTTGTGTGCATTTATGAAGGACATGAGAAAGCAGGATGTAATACGAGAAAGTGCAAGCCCTCCTGCATTCAGAGACCCGCATTCTCCTCTTCCATAATGCTCTACCCTTTTTATCCCTTCACCCAAAAAGCATGGATTTATCTCAAGTAATGCTTACTTGCCACTCCTCATCTATATCCTCTCTCTGTATATAAACACAGAAGAATGATGAGAAAGCACTGTATGGGAAATTGCAAACCCGCCTTGCACTCAGAGACTTGCATTCGCATGTTCCTCAAGGCTTCACTCCTTGGGTCCCTTCACCAAAAAGCAAGTGTTTCATCCGGGAAACACTTGCCTGTCCTCCCCATAGCATCTTTATTTGTTTAATCCGATATCTTTATCTGTTTAACAGGTAGCCCTCTGCTCTGCTTCAGCCGCACATGCGCCCAGGATGCATTTCCCATTCATCGCCCTCTTCTTTCCACACACAACACACACTCCTCCGTCTTTTCATGTGCAGGCAGTGTTACCCAACACCGCCCATAATTGCCTGTCTTGAAGATAGAGGGATGGCTGTGGCAAAGGAAAAAACGTCCTGGGAGAGATGTGGCGAGGAAACAGCTGGTTTAAAGCCCTCCAGCTCTTCCTTTAAGTGGCTGAATTAAGAAGGAGAGGGCCTGTTGGAAATGCTTTTGTCTAAAGAGACAGGTGGAGGGTGGGGAGGAGCTGTGATAGGACAGTGTTGCTAAACCTCTGGCCACACCTGTGGCGGGGTTGCACATGTCTTTAGGTACGTACTCAGAGGAATGCATGGTTTTTTAGAGAGGTGTGACCCAAGCAGTGGAGCGTTCAGGGAAATGTGATTGCGTATCTCTTTGAGTCCGGTGTGAATTTACACTTTTATCATTGCCAGTGGCAGATTGGGAAGTGGGTTAAGAGACACTTTCACACACAGTTTTGCTGTCCTGACTCCCTTCCCCAAAGATTTACTGTCCAAGGAGCCCACTGTATTCATTGAGAGCCTTGGGTGAGCATGCCATTGCTTAAGAACTCTTGAAGTGTTCGCCAGATTTCCTTGTTTGTTGCTCATAGATGGACAACAAGTGATTGAGGACAGGTAGCCTAATGGTTCGGAGCCTCTTTTCCTAATTTGTTTTGGACTTATTGAGGAGGTGGCTGTGAAGTTTGTTTTTTCCAGCTTTTGCGATCTATGGAGAATGGGAATGTGCAGAAGACGAATGGTCTGTTTCCACTTGTTTGAAGGTTGGGTGTGTTAGCAGGTGCCCTGGCCCTTTAGTTTCAAAGGTGTTTGGAGCAGAGGATTTGGAAAAGAACCTCAGATTAGTCACTTCTCAGCTGTTTCCTCTTTACTGTCTGCAGTAATCAAGACGATTATCAACTGGTTCGGAAACTCGGCCGGGGGAAATATAGTGAAGTCTTTGAGGCTATAAACATCACCAACAACGAGCGAGTGGTTGTGAAAATTCTTAAGGTGAGTCTTTGCTGGATGCTTGTTCATGGTTTTCTGAGCAACGGAGCTGTGGCAAGTTTACCCCTAAAACTCTGTACTGGATTCTTCTTGTACTTGACTGTCTGTATCCTCAGTGGTTTTGAGTTTCTGTATCTGGAATGGATATTGAGGTGCCGCAGTATCCGGAATCTGTCAGATAGTGTTATTTCGCTGAATAAATCTCCCCATCTGTCTCAAGAAGGTTAAATTGCAGTTGGAAGCCACTGGTGAAGGAACAGCATCTTCCATTGGTGATGCGATAGCCCTCTCCAAGCTGGCTTTGTCCAGTGGCAAGACTTGCTTGGTAGGGTAGATGTTAAACTATGGCACCTGTCTTGTAAAACCTGCACAGACATCATCAATTAGCCTTTCCCCTGGTCTCAGCTGCAAACTCCAGGTGATCATACAGACGGGTTGCAAAAAGGAGGCTTGCTGGATATTCCTGTGAAGTGCCATCTGTTGAAAAGCCCCGTGACATGTACAGGAGTAGGCAGTGCTAGGAAATACTGCACATCTTGATGCCATCAAAGCCCCTCCCAAAGTTCTCATGGCCTTGTCTGGATCATTGGCTACCTTGCTCCAAATTGTGACAGCTGGAGGGATGACAGGGCTGTCAAAGTCTGCCCTGAAAGAATTCTCCCAAATGAAACCTGGCCTGTGCTAGGGCTTGCTTGGTCGCCATGGGCCGTCCTGAATGCCACTCAGGCAAGTTCATGGAGTGAGGAAGGACGCTGGCGGAGGAGGGACTGATGGCCCTGTCCTGCCTTCACTCGCCTGCTTTGTTCCCATGTTAGCTGCAGAGGAAGCCAGGTCTCTTCCTCAGTGACCTTTACGGAAATACTTGAGGCTGGTGAAAGAAGGCATGGTGTGTTTGGCTCTCACCCGCCAGCCCTCCGGGTAGAAGGCCTTTATTAAATTCCTGAGTGGATAGCAAGTGACTCTGGGGGCTACCATGCAGCCAACATCATCTCAGGGAGCTAGCCTCTTAGCAGCCTTGTTAAAGAAAAGCCAGGGCAGTAACTTTTATGGGCTTGTTAACAAGGCTGCTGTTGTGCCTTGTTGGAATCCTATACTGTAATAATACTAGCCAGTCTGAGATTGGGCTCCCTGCCTGTGTTGCTCCTTCCCACTTGATTCCATCCCCTGTTGTTCAGTGGTGTTGGCTTCCCTTGTAATGGCACAACTGGGAATGGACTGGCATTGCTGGTCCAACTCAGTGGAGCTGCCTTTGCCTTGTGGTTATGCACAAGACCTTGCTGGAAAGTATTCCACAGTAGCTGATATCAACTGTTGGCTGGCTGTGGCAGTAAAAGCGAGGCATGTCATATTCTCAGCAAACACTAATGTGGATCAAAAGAGTAAGGTATAAGCAAGGAAGTCCCTGATTGAAATCTTCTTAGGCACACAGTTCTCCCACCGTTTTTGGTGGGTTTTTCTGGCTAAGTGGCCATGTACTAGCAGAGTTTCTTCCTGACATTTCGTCAGCATTTGTGGCTGGCATCTTCAGAGAATGTTTCCCACCCTCAGTCCCCTCCCTCCCTTTTCTGTAATGAAGCTAAAGGCTACTCTAATCTTAAGAGTAGTTGTAAGGATGACACGGTACTGACAAGAAGCACTTACAGCACTTGGGCAAAGCGCTCTCTACATGTTATTAACAGCTTCTTAGTTTTGTTTGAATTGGGGACACTTCTCTGTTGATCACCTGCTGTTTGACAAAGGATCTTGCCTGGAGGTTATTGCTAGTCCCTATGTTTTTGTTTTGTGGGAAACTTTAAATGCCAATTATACTAGGTTTACTAGGCTTTTGAGGGGAATACTGAGTTAAAAGAAACAGCAGACAAAAACCTGTGCCTCTGTCTTCAGGTTGTGACTTGGTTCCAAGATGATAAACAAGAGAATAGTGTCAACAAAATGTTTTTGGATCTACCTTCAGTTTCTCCTGTTTTTGAGAAACGCAAGTGTTTGATTTGAAAAGAGAGGGAACCACCATAAGATGCCCCCCCCCCCAGGTCTTGTCATGTGTCAGAAACACACATTCTTTTGTCTGTGGCTGAATGTTCTTTGCTGCTTGCATGCCTCTGAGCCCAGCCTTGTTTTTCTTCTTGGGCAAAGCACATTTATACAGTTAAGCACTTTTCAGCATCTATTTCAGTCCTACTTGGGAAGCGAACAGGGGTCCCTGAATTCCAGGATTTTGCTGGCATGCGTCTTTCTTGGAAAGGTTGCAGTCTTTGCTTAACCTTGCAGGCTTGCAGTGATTTCCAGTCATCAGGACAACTTCGTTTATCTGCACATTTCTTGGCCTTTCTGACAAGTAGCAGATGAATAACTCATGCAAACTCTCCATACTGGCTTGTATTGACAAGCCAGTGTTTTTTTCAGAATACCAAGCTTTGGCTATAAAGGAACTCTGTGGGAGCTAATACCTGCCCCTTGGTTCTCTTTGCATTCAGTAGGGAAAGGGAGGTGCTGTATTGTCAGGGACTGGAGGATAATGAGAGGATAGGTCTTCACTAAGTCAAATCCTGTCGTTTGACCTCATTTTCAAGAACAACAAGCTGATCTCAGCCCGGTACATACCTGTGATCCAAAACAAACTCACTTAGGAATACTGTATGCTTCATTGCAGTCAAACGCATTTGTGTCTACATGGATGGATTGCAGATTACAGTGCTTGCCTTTGATCGCTGCCTTGTTGAGAAAAAGGATAATAATGCATCTTCATTAGTTAAAATGATTGTTTTGCGTTCAGACTTTGCAAAATTAGGATGCTTCTGTCATACTTTTGTGAAAACTGTTAATTTTGACTGGGGAATGACTTTAGTGTCAATTTGTTGTCAAGAGAGGTGGCAGAACCAACGTCTTTTAAAAACAATGTATATTAATCAGCTGTATGTACTTTTGGACTAGCACAGATAATGTCATGTTCCTGGTCACAAACAAGCGCTTCCTCATGTTTGCCTTTTGGTTCTCTTCATCGTGGTCTCATTCTTATTATGTCATGAGATGTCCTGCAGGAACAAGGCCATATACATCAGATTTGCCGCCAGGTCTTGAGCAGGCATAAAAATACACTTCCAAGTATGTCCCAAATTGTTTTTCACCAGCTTTTCAGACAGGAGAAAGAGTTGCCTGTTTGCTGTTCCTGTCAGTGCATCCTCATTTGCCTTATCCCACGGGAGGAGGTTCGTCAAGAAAGAGATTATTGAATCAGAGGCAGATTCTGTTTTCCTTTAAAGCTGGAATCCGATAATTCTCGTTTGTTAAGTTGCTGGGATCTAAGCCTGCTGCCTTCTATAGCACCAAGCCACTGATGCACCCAGATTTGTATCTATCCTGCTGAGCAGCTACTCTCCAGGGTTGTTCCCCAGATTTGTCAGGGGTTGAGGCAAAGACCTTCCGCATGCCAGGCGCATGTGCTGTCTCCCTAAGGCACTGCTTCATCCCCCCAAAATAATTCCCTTATTAAGAGTCTTTGTGAAAATATCTGCAGCCGTTTCAGTATCTGTCTTCCCCTTGACTTGTCAAGCCTGAGTCTTTAATAGACTGTATTATTGTAAAGTGGTTGGCCAATGGTTATGCTTCCATTTGTCCTAGTCTGGAAGTGGCATTAATGTTAGTGATCTGACCGGTAGCTACTTGCCCCATTTTTGTATAGCTGATTGTGCATCATCGCCCCAGCCTAGGTACTGGGTACAAAGGAGCATTGAAAGAAACCTCACTTCTAATCACTCTTGTGTATTTAAGCCAGTGAAGAAAAAGAAGATAAAACGAGAGGTTAAGATTTTGGAGAATCTGCGTGGTGGAACCAACATCATTAAGCTGATTGACACGGTCAAGGATCCGGTGGTAGGTGCTCCTCTCTCTCAGTGGGACTGGGGTGGTGGGGTTTATTGTTAGAGATATGGAGGCCTTCATGTACAGATTTTAGAATTCACCCAATGTGCGGCAGGTAGAACATTGGTCAGGATGGGGCTTTATAACACAGAACCTTAGAATATATGGACAACATGGTGAGAATCCATGCTGGAGGCTTCAGCTGTTGGTGTATCTTGTGTCAATGAAGGCTAAACTGGCTTTGCTTCTCTTTATTTTTGAGTTTGAGGACTCAAATGTGCGTGATTCCAGGGAAATCTTAGGAATAACTGGGGATGCAGGTTATGGGGAAGTGTGGTTAAATTGTAGATCTTTCTCTCTTCCAGTCAAAGACTCCAGCTCTGGTGTTTGAATACATCAATAATACAGATTTCAAGGTGAGTCTTTGTATTGGTACATAGAAGAGTTGCCATAAGTGGTGAAAGAAGGACTCCTTCTTGTGGAAAGATGAACTGTGGAGTCTGTTGGATAGTTCATGGGAAGCAAACTGCATATAAAAAACTGCCTTTGCTTGTGGCTTTTGTGACACAGGTTTGGAAAAAGTGGTGCAATGGAAGTTGATTGCATTTCCTAGCGACTCTGTCTCAATATAGCAACTGTTGCCTTGCAGCATTTAATGCCATGCTAATCTCTCTGCTATGATACTCTGTTTACAGCAGCAGTGTTGATGGGGATGGCAGGGCCTGCTTTATTTATTCATTTATTTATTTAAGTGGGTAGAATGAATGCAGTACATACGGAGAGAAGATTTGGGAGGAATGAAAACCCTAAAATTAAGCTTTGCGTGAAATGGAGGCGAGGCTCTGCAACTGGGACAGGCTCCATCTGCTCCCTGATGGCTCTGAGTGTCTGGAGTTTAGTGTCTGCCACAGAAATTATAAGCAGCTTTTGAACTGATTTCTTTTGAGAAAGATGACAGGAAATCAGAAACGCTTAGTATAACTTTCCCTCTTTGGTTGGTGTAAAAAATAACAGTGTTCTAGGTCCTCAAAATGGAGGTAAATTAGGACTTGCCAGTGAGCTCAGAAGAAGCTGGCAACTATTTAATTGGACCCAAAAAATCGCCAGTAAAATGGCAAACAAGAAGGACATATGGGTGTGTATAAGAAGCCATGGATTCCAACACAGGGGGGAAAACTGGTTGTGAAAAAATTATCTGGTGTTTTAAAAGAGCATACATTAGTTGGGAGTGTTGGAAATATAGTGGGACTTTAAGAACCTGTGAGATACATTTATCACCAGATGTAGTCCTATAGAAAGAAAGAGTTGGGGAGAGTAGATTGGGAGTGACTGACGTTGGCAAAATGCACTGAGTCTGACAAACCAGAACACATAACAGGCGCAAACTCCTCTCACTATGCAGCATAGTTGGAGGAGAGAATCAGCTACAAAAGTAGTGTAATGTGTATAATGTGCTCCACCTGACCAAAATTCAGAGAAAAAGAAATGAGGGATATAACCCAGAGGGGTTGTAATAAAGGGTGACCCTAGCTGCTTTCACATTGACTGTGTAAAGACACATCCAGGTCACAACAAAGAGGCAGAATTTTTAGCTATAGTCAGTGGGCCGTGAAATGCCTTGCTGGTTCTGTGACTAGTGCCAGGAAGTTTTAAGTCAGGTCTCCTGACTTAATCCTGGTGCCTAATGTAAGTGAAGCTGAAGTACTTGGGAACAGTGAGCAGCAGTGCTGTTGGATTTAATATAAAATGTAAGAGGGGAATTGTCCAGGAATGCCAGCATGATCTTGTTTAATTTCAAGTGGAGGGGTTCTCTTTATTAAACAGAATTTGAAATGGACTGTCAGGACTATTTTAGGTTCTTGGTAGTTACTCCGAACTATGATAAAGGGAACTTGGCTAGAGATTACAACATTTTTGAGGAAGGGTGCAAAGGGGAGCTCAAGAGGATCCTGTCTGGGGTAATTAGCTGAGTCGAGGGAGATAAGAAGACATCCTTTAATAAGAAGGCTTGTCAGAATGAGGCATCTAAGTAAGAGCACAGTTCTGGTAAAACAAATGTAAGTTGACAGCGGGGTAAGGGGAATGTAATTTGAGGAATAGGCTGCTAAATAGATTTAAATAGTTGGCCCATCTAGATGTTATGGGACTGTAATTCCTGTCATCCCTAGCCATGATAACCAGCAGTGAGAAATGCTGGGAGTTGAAATCTAGCAATATCGAGAGGGTTGCAGGATTCACATCCTTGCATTAGAAGAATCCCAGGCTCTGTTCAGACATAACAGACACAGAAAATTGGCATGGAGCTTGTTGGATGATGAAGGATGAAAAGATGTTGTTCCTCTCCAGCCTTTTTGGAGATACCCTTGAGTGGCAACAAGCGTGTGGACCGAGGTTATTCAACAGGCTTGATATACTTGGATTACTAACCGGTCCTGAACATGGTCCTTCCTAAAGGTCCTTTCAATAAACCTGACCGTCAAAGGGTTAGACGACAGGTTCTTTTACAGAGCTGTGGTTGGTTAAAGAGGACACACCAAATAGGACTGAATGGACAAATTTGGTCTCCCAAGAGTTGGTACTGCAGTGGATAGTACTTAACTTGTTAATGCAAACTTGAGTTCAGGAGTCAGCTGTGTTGAAGGTCAGTTACAGCTGAGACCACGTTGCGCCCAGGATAGTGAAATCAAAAGAGGGTTTTGGAGAGTTTCAAAGGCATTACTTGAAGCAAATGCTGATGGGATTCAGTATCAGTAGATGCAGCAGAGGCAAGTAAAACTGGAGTGGAGGTTCACAACTGATGTGATCTGAACCAGCACTGGATCAGTGACAGGACCTCTGCTGCATTCAGCAGCTACAGGAGTGATGAGGGAAGGCAAATGGCAAGTTGAGGGATTGTTGGATTCCAACCGTCTTGGGCTTTAGAAGTCAATAATTACACATTGAATTGGGATTGGAAGCAGGCAGGCTGCCTGTGGAACTCTTTCAGTTCTGGAAAGAGGTGCGTTGAACAATGAGTGCATCTACACTAGCAATATTGCAGTTTGACACCACTTCATGGTGCCACCCTACAGAATCCCAGGACTTGTAGAAGGCTAAAGATCCTGTAAAACGACAAACCCCAGGATTCCATAGGATGAAGCTACAGCACATAAAATGTTGTCACACTGCATTATTTCTGTAGTTTAGATGCACCCTTAGCCTGTCTTTGTACTTTGCAATGGATAATCTTTTTGTATGTTGGGAAAATAGTTCAGGCTTGTTGGTGGGATGTTTTGGGTCAGAGGTAAAACACAACTTTTACATTCCTAGATTGCAGTAGCAAAGAGTCTCAGCTCTTCACTCAGTGTCCCCAATTCTGGTCTTAACCTCAGCCTCAAACCAATGGGATGGCTAATATTCTTTTAGTTTCCACCCTTTCAGTAGTTGACATTGCAATCTACATTGCAGGGCCGTTGTCAGAATGGCTGGGCTGATGCCTCCAGTGTGCTTGAAGCACTTAAGAGGGATTCTAGATAGATTGCTGCCTTGCTGATACGTATTAGCATGGCTTCTCTTCTGAATTTTGAGTTCAAGCCATTGCAGCAGGAGTAGGTTTTGGACATTTGGATGCTTTGTAGAAGAAATTGTTGTGCTTGACTTCATTTAGTCCACGGAACAGCGAAATGGCACAGAAGGCGATGGGAGCAGGGGCAAGAGGTATGAAGTTTTACACACACCCCAAAAAGTGCAGCACTGATTTCTTCTTTTTCTTCTTTTGCTATTTTCAGCAACTATACCAGATTCTGACAGACTTTGATATTCGGTTTTATATGTATGAATTGCTCAAGGTGAGTATTTGAATAGCAGTTTGGAAAGGTCACTCCTGGCACTTGGGATTTTCAAGTTTTGTCAGATGGGGTTTCGTGCAGCCGACGAAGATCAAGTTGCAGCTTAGGACCAGACTGGAGAGTTCTGCTGCCCTCTCTGCCTTTCCCCTGCCAATGCAAAACCTCTCAGGCTTGGCTCAGAGGCACAGTGAAAGCAGCACTACCTCCACAGCAGGACTGCAGAACCAAATATTGTATGGGGGGACAGAACTAGAGCCATTATTCCCCCTTCTCTACATTAAAGCCAAATACAACAGGCTACAGATTGTACCTGAGCAACTCCCAGACTTAACATCTTCTGGATAAGCAGTCTTGAGTCTGGGTCACCCCTAAAGACTTATGCAAGGTCAGAGGACAAGCAGGCTTATAGTGTAACAGCACAGTCAATGGAAAGAGCCATCATTGTTGCGTTGGCAAGGACATCATTTGGAGTATTTTTCAAAGCCTGTGTCATCAGAACTGCCCTCCAACTTGTGTGAAGTGCCACAGAGCTAGCATGGATCTCTTAGTCTGTTCTGCTCCCTTATTTATACCCTGTGTTTTCCCCAAAGATAGAAATCAAGGTGGCTTGCAAAGCTAACTACAGAGGTTTTCCAATGTTATTTGGGAAATAAAGATCCCTCTATTCCCTCCAAGAACCATGGTTCACTTTTAGAACAAGGTATACATCCCCTGAGTGCCTGGTTTTAGTTAAAAATGAGCCTTTGATTCCTTCCCGCTTAACCTGGAAGCGGATTTGTTGTATCACTGGCTGTCGAGTTTGGATGGTGAAGGAGAGTGGCCCTTAGCAGGTTCCCAGGTGGAGTTGGGAAATTGGCTCCCTGGCTGATAACAGTTGCCAATGTGTGTTATAAAATGAGAGAAGGAAAAGAAAAAGAGTTAAGAGGAATATTCAGCCAGCAATTGTTAATGTTGTCTGCTTCTTAGGAAGGCCAGCTATGATGCTGGCAGATGTTTTAGGTCTTATGAGCAGCTGGAAGGGAAGCAGCTCAGAGAGTGGAAGAGGCATAAATGGCTGCTGTCTCAACAAAGACTGGAATCTCTCCTTACCTCTCATTTTTCTCTCTCTTCCATCATAGTAGAAAGTCTGTTTAGTGATTGTTGAGGGAGAGGCAAGGTTCATGAGCCTGCCTTCCCCTGCAGTTTGATGGCTGAATTTTTCTTTACATCTGGCACTAACTTCTGTGTGTCTTTCTCAGGCCTTGGATTACTGTCACAGCATGGGGATCATGCATAGAGATGTCAAACCTCATAACGTCATGATAGACCACCAACAGAAAAAGGTACAAACACACACAAACGCTAGGGGAATGTTTTGCCATTCTGTGTTCCTGTAGTAGTACCAAACCTCTCCCATTCTCCCTACTCCCAACTTCAGAGGTCAGTGTGGATTACTGGTCACCAGGCGCTTCAGGTGCACAAAGCTGTTGCTTATGTATGACACACTGTTTACTGATCTTCCCATTGTTGCCTGCAGCTTGATTCAGAGCCATCCCCTTCTCTAAAAATATCTTGCCGCATATCTGTTTTCTATCACTCTGTTTGTTTTGCTGTTACCTGGATGCTTTTAGATGACTTGTGACTTGATTAGCAAAACCTTCCTCCAGCCATTGGACTGCTATCACTGTAGGGCTAAAGAAGGTACAGATGCTGAGCCTCTAAACTTACCCTGGCCAGCAGTTGGTTCACTTTTCCCAGAGCGGTTTCACCCATTGCCTGTCTCCTTTGTCTGCAGTTGCGCCTCATAGACTGGGGCTTGGCAGAATTCTACCATCCAGCTCAGGAATACAATGTCCGCGTTGCCTCGAGGTACTTCAAAGGGCCAGAGCTTCTCGTGGACTACCAAGTAAGACTTGTCCTTCTGTTTGCTCTTCAGTGCTAAAAAGGAGTGGGTGCCAATAAGAAATTGAGGAGTAGTCACAAAGCACAAGCAATGGTGATAAATGTAATTAGTTATGTTTGGAGGGGAAACACAGCTATGACAAAGTTACACTGCCTTTTGCTCAGTAGAGGAAAGATGTGATATAATAAACAAAGAGCATGAAAACCATAAGGGAATTAACAGAGTTCAAGAGATGCTGCCTGGTTATGAGGGAATGTTCAGACTAGGCCCAACTGTAAATGTACACTGCGTATACCTGATCTGAAGCTGGGCAATAGAGATCTGGGCGTTTTTGGGGTTGGCAACAGCCAATAAAGACAGGTCTGTTTTTCTTCAGTCAAGAGGGAGATGACTGTGGAGATCCATGGGATTTTGGTTTTTTCTGAAATGTCACTTTCAAAGCTGTACCTCTGCTGAACACAACAATAAAATTTTTGCTTAACACTTGAGGCTAGTAGCAGCTAAGTAACAATGTTTTAAGAATCCAGTTGAGTTGGCATTGCAGCAATCTGATTACAAGATGTAAGTCGTTTTTGTTCATTGCTCTTCTTCTCCCCCCAGATGTACGACTATAGCTTAGATATGTGGAGCTTAGGCTGTATGCTGGCCAGCATGATCTTCCGAAAAGAGCCTTTTTTCCACGGTCAGGATAACTATGACCAGGTGAGGCGAAACAGAACAATTTACAAAGAGGTTGTGGTGAATACATGCCTCCTTTCTCTTTGTGCAGCTACTGACAGAGGACAGATCCCCTTGAGTCATGTTGAGTCTGATGATTTTCTCTTGGAAGATTGGCTTTAAAAAAGGTCCCAGCATTATCTTGGGGACACTAGTGGCTCCTTTTCCCTTGGGGCTTGAATGGGCAAGCATTGTGCCCTTGACAAGGCAGGGCTTCAATGGACTTGAGGTCTGGTCCTCTTTGGGACCAGCCAGTTGCTATACGTTTTGTCGAATCAGTGAATAAATGGGAGAGGGGACATCTTATATGAGCATGAGAAGTCCATCTTGTTTGGTGTTATCTACTTCTGATAGGCATGGCTGTCTAAGGTCTTGAGCAGTAGAAGGGATCTCTTGACCACAGATGGCAATGATTGATCCTGAGATGCTGTCCCTACAAGCCCACTCCCAACTCGTACTTGACTACAGTGTTCTCTATCTCCCTGTCCATGGGAACTAGATCTTGTCTCAGCAACAAAAGATAGCTTTGAGGGAAGGGGCAAGAGAGGACTGAAATATTCTTCCTCCCTGCAGAAACTGTGCTCTGCCAGGGCAGCTGTTCCAGGCCCAGCACTGCTAACCTGCCTTTGCCGGGTTCTTGTCTCTTTCCCCTGCATTGGCAGCTTTGGAGCTCACCTTGTCCTGGTGAAACTGCCACAGCTGCTGTCCCGGTGTTATTCCCCCCCTCCCTTTCAATCAATACACACCTAGGTTTTTTTTTATTGCAGTTGGTTCGCATTGCAAAGGTTCTGGGTACAGATGAATTATATGGTTATCTGAAGAAGTACCACATAGAACTGGACCCACACTTCAATGATATCCTGGGACAGTAAGTTTATTGTGGCATGCATGATTTATTGTGTTTACTGGGATAGGGGAGTGTATCATAAACCATGGGGCCTTTCCCTGCAGAAAAAGAGCAGACCCAGCAGGGAGCCTCTTCTTCCTTGATGGGATTGTGGTGATGGAGCTGGAACAGCTGTTGGCCAGCCTTTTCTGTTGCCTCTGGGCTCCTGTCATTAAATGCCATTATAGGCATCTGCTCTTGACCTCTCCATGATCTGGGAGCATTAAGTTTCAGATTACTCAGTAGTACTGTATCCCGCATCTCTTAGTTTGTGGTGCCAATACATGGCCGCATATAAGCCATGTGCATGGACCACATGCATCCCTGAAAGTGGGGTTTTGTGCTGTTGTTTTGTGTATCCAAAACAATGTTTATTTTGTGGCTTTTAGAAGACAGAGCAAAATCTCCATCCTCAGAGTATAAGTCATGCAGGAGCACTGTGTGTCTGCTTATGGCTTAGAGAGGGGAAAAACCAGAAGAAATCCGTAGACTATTCTTGACTCTCTTTGGATGAACATTTTTTAAGTTCATGGTTTGGTAGACAAGTTTTTGGTGACCCCAGCTCTCTGGAAACCCTGCTGGTGAGACAGAATCTGCTTGCAAAATACAAATATTTTAAAAAATGCCCACGAAAACACATTCATGTCTTTGTGCTGACTTTAGTGGTAGTTCCATTGCAGGACTAGGAAAGGAGCAATCTTGACAGTGGGGAAAACGAAAGCAAGCTTGACATCCCTGCCTAATCAGAGATACTCTCACAATGTGTGCCTAAAATATGAGAGATCCCCTGTCTGAGATTTCTCCCCATTGTCCATCTTCATGCCCACAAAGTTGCTTCTCTGTTTTGCTTGTAGACATTCACGGAAGCGCTGGGAGAACTTCATTCACAGTGAAAACAGACACCTGGTCAGCCCTGAAGTCTTGGACCTTCTGGACAAACTCCTGCGATATGACCATCAACAGAGGTTGACTGCCAAAGAAGCTATGGAGCACCCTTATTTCTGTAAGCTTTTGGGGGGTTACCGGGGGAGGGGGGGAGAGCAAAAGACGGGGCTGAGCTGGAAAATCAGCAGTGGCTTGGTTGGGCTTATTAGAGCCATCTCAAAACTTTTGTTTAAAGAGCAGGGACAGTCTTGCGCATTAATACACTTAGCTGAACAAGAGTCTTACAACATCTTGAAGGTCCAAACATACTTTGTTTCTCTTTCAAATTGCGACAAGACCATGTTGCTACAGCAGACTAAAAGGTAACCCTAGCAGAAATGTTTAGGCATGTTTGGGGGCAAAAACACCAAGGCAACCATCTCTAAAAACTCTCTCAAAAATGTTTCCTTGGATTTATAGCCTCAGTTTTGAGAAATGGTGAAGGGTCTTCCATGGGTGCTTTTTGTGAGGTTTTGCAACAATCTTTTAAAGTATACCTATATTTTGAAAAGCTTGTGCCTCTCAAAATGAGATGTCAGCACCTCCTTCTCCCGGTTGCTATAGGCATTCAGAACCATAAACGGTGGCAGTTTCTAGGCATGTCTTTCTACTCCATAAATAGGATTGGATTACTACCCTTACAATTTAGCACTAAGATTTTCTGTAGCAGTGCCTCTTGCTGCCCAGTTGATTTAATAAGTCTGCCACACATTTAAAGTGGTGCCATGCAGGAATGTTTTGTAGTGGTTTCAGTGTTGGACTATGACTCTGGAAAACCAAGGTCTGAATTCTGCTCAGCCACTCTTGGGCAAGCCAGCCTCCAAACAAATCATGCCAAGAAAACCTCATGATAGCTTCACCTTAGGGTTGCCAAAAGTCAGAGATGGCTGCTTATCTTCTGACTTGAAATGTCTTGATCCAAGCTACTGGTGTGGATTATTAGTTATGCAGGGCCAGTGATGGGACACTCATGTGCATCTTAAAACATTGGTGGTCGACTGTGAGGAGAAACAGAGGCCAGTTCCCCCACCACCACCACCCCAAGCCTTACATTTCCCCACAGCAAGCCCAAACCCCTCAATTTGTAGTCCTCTCAAAATGGCAACCAGAAGTGATGTAACATCACTTCTGTTGCACTTGGGGTGGAGGATTGGTCAAACCCAGTAAAGGAGTGAATATAAACATGAGATACAAAATGAGAGAACTCTTAACCACCAAAGTCAATAAATAAAGAATATACCTGAAGCACATATAGAATATGCCAAACAATTGTATGGTAAACCTGAATGTAATATGTAGAATAATGCACAGACAGCAAACAATAAATGTGAAATAAATATACAGTGGGCCCTTGGTATCCGCTGGGGTTTGGTTCTAGGATCCCCCGTGGATACCAAAATCCATGGATGCTCAAGTCCCTTTAAATACAGTGGCATAGTAAAATGGTGTCCCTTATATAAAATGGCAAAATGAAGGGTTTGATTTTGGGAATTTATATATATTTTAAATATTTCCAAGGTGTAGGTGTTTGAATCTGTGGATTAAAAAATGCATAGATACGGAAGGCTGGCTGTGTAGCTTACAGTGCACAGTATATGGGAAATACCTGCGCAGGTGAGCCTGTGTGCCCCGGCCTATAACCGTCCCTGTTCTCTCCTTCCTGCAGATCCAGTTGTGAAGGAGCAGGCCCAGCAGCCCAGCTCCGACAGCCCAGTGCTCACCAGCAGCCTGACAACAACACGATGAAGTTTGGGGAACGACGGGTAATTCCAGAGGTTTACAAATACAAAACACACACACCCCTCAGTCACCTGGGGAAGGGAATGAACCAAAACCCCGTATTCTCTGCAGAAGCCTCGACTTGAAGGGAGGGTAGGGCCTCCTCGCCTTCCTCTCTCTCTCCAGCACTTGCGGCTACCCTAACCTTTCTCTGTGTGTTACCAAAGTCCTTATCCAAATGGTTGTGTGAGATGTTACATGGATTCGAGGGTGTGGTCCGAGGTTGGAACTACTACTACTGGCTCTGAGTTCAAATCTGCCATTTCCTACTCTACTTTTCCTAGCCTGCGATTTTTCTCTTTTCTTCTCCTGGGCGGCCTTCTGGTTTCTCCCCGCCCTGACCCCGCACACGAGGATATGTAGCATGTACCCCACAGAAGCAAGCCCATGTGGGGTCAGGTTCTATCAAGAAGCGGGTGCCAAGCCTGTAAGTGGTGGATGTCACCCTCGCTCTTGTCACATCCGATTTTGGCCCTTAATCTTCGCTCCTGCCCCCCTTCAGTTTAAACAGCCAGTCTTGGAAATGGTTTGAGTCAGTCAGTCAAACTATAATAAGATGCTTCAAAACACTGTTGGGAGGCAGCTTGCTGTTGGGGTAGACGGGTCGAGTGTCCCCCCCGTTCCCATCCCTTTCTTTCTGGGGAAGTGCCTGCCTTAGCAAGGGGGAAGGTGGTTCTTTCAGGCCAAAAGAGCGCTTCCTCCTGTGAGGTTTGTTCCAACGGCTATGAAGAGCCAACCGCGGGCATTCCCATCCGTGAGCAAATTTAGAATTGCTTTCATTGCAGCCACTTTGAACACGTGGAAGAAGCAAAGAGGAAGTGTTTTGGGGATGAGGAAACCAATGGGGAGTTTCGGAAGCCAGGAATAGCGAGGGCCATTCCGAATCCATGTGCGACGACGGCCTTCCTGAGGTTCAGATCCCTGGAGCATTTTTACGCACCTGGCCCTGCGAGGGAGTGCGGTCTCCTCTGCAGGAAGGGCGCGTCAGGTGCTCCTTTACCTGGTTATTATTTTTCCTTGTTGGGTCTCTTACGAGCGCCAGAGTTCGACCCCCGCCTTTTTTGGGGGAGGGGGCATTATACTTTGTGATTCTGGTGACGTCATAAACCTAAATCTACGCGTTTTTGTCACCATGCCTAAATGCAGATATTTTTTTCTTTCTATTATTACTTTGTCAAATATTTAATTTTAAGAAATAAGGTTAGACTGTTTCTATTTGAAGCATCTGTTTACATTCCACTTCCCAATAACAACATGTTAGCATTGATATCAGGTCAGATCCATTTGTACAATTCACTGGAACCAATAAATCTCTCTATGTACAAACTTGTGTCGTCCTCCTTCTGGTCTCTGGGAGTCCTTTGGGAGGAAAGAGTGCTTTCAGGGGCTGAGGTCTCCCATTGGGGTTTAGGAGGAAGCCATTGTCCATCTAAAACGCTTGAGCAGAGGGCTAGATGCAGATGGCCATTGCTGAGGTTCCCAGTCAGTGGCCACCTTGGAGGACAGGATATAGGATCCTGGGAATTGTAGTTTGGCAAGGTACACAGCCTGGTCTGTCAGATGTCATGACAGTTAAAGTCTTGTCAAAGTGCTTTAATTCTGTAGTGTGGCTACATCCTTGGACCCTGTTTCGTATTGCAGATGGTTGTAATGGGGCTAACTGAGCAAAGAAAGTTTCAGACCCTTGTGAATAAGCTGCATTTGTGGGATACAGGGGTGAGAATCATGTGCCCTTCCCCATGTGGCAGGACTACAGCTCCCAGCATTCCTCACTTTTGCCCTATGCTGGCCAGGGCTGCTGGGAGTGACAGCCCAACTGCTTAGGAAGGGTGGCATAGTTTCCCCACTGTTTGCATTAATGCATCTGTTTCTCTTGCAATGCACTTTTAATGATAATTTATTTTTCCTTCAAAGTCTGTACCAAAGAGTTTTCCTAGAGCTGAGGTCCACATGAATGTTTCCAGTAGATGAAGCTGTTGCTGTTTGTTTGAATATGTTTGTGGCAACAAGCTTCTAAACAACACACAGTGCAAAGCTGGGGTCTTGGGCTGGGATCGGCCTTGTAGCTTCTGTTCATGCTTCCCTGGCCTCTGTCTGTCTCTTTTTAAGCCACACATCCGGTGCAGAGGTTGTATTGCAACTCCCAGAAGTCCTGAGCACAACATTTTCTGTGAAAGAGTGTGGCTAACCATGGCTTGAGATGAGAATTGAACGGGGGCATTCAATGCCAGGGTTGCACTTGTGCCGAGCTGCCAGATTTTGACGCCAAGTGCATGGGACCAGAAAGAGCATGTTGAGAAGGCAGGGAAGGTGTACTGGATAAGAAATAAGTGTACTCTCCACATAATGTGGCATGAGATACATGGTCTTCAATGCCACTCTTGCTCTGCTGCCTGCTTTTTTCCTTCCTGTTGCTCAGGTTGTGTCACCTTCAGAGCCACCGCTGTCACGGTCATTGGCACATGCCTTGCGGAGGTCAGTTCTTTGCCGTTGAGGGAGATTGGTTCCTCTGCATGGCATTGAGCAGGAGTCCAGTGGGTCACCTGTGTCCAAAGCCCTCCCCTCTTTAGCATTGTACTAACTAACTGTTCTGGCTGCACAAAGTGCCTTCTGACCCCAGCTTTGCATTTGATGCTTGCTTCCCCTCTCTCCCTAGGTCTGT
>NC_056529.1:2114391-2164876 GCF_019175285.1 Sceloporus undulatus | reverse complement strand
CTGATGCTGTTCCCCCCAATTTTCCATAAGCAGAACAAGAACCAAATCAAAACGTCTTAATCCGCTTGTGTACAGAGATGGTGGTATGCGCAGCTTCCAGAGGTCACCCCCGGAAGCAGGGATGGCAGCAGCATTGGCAAGAATGGCGGCATTGGCAGTGATGGCTGTGAAGGCACTCAACAAGCATATACAACACACAAACCTTAACACTTCTGCATTTCCGAGTTCCCGTTGACCTCTTCCTGACCAAGAAAGCATGGAAAATGTGAAGGGTATGCAAAAAAAACCACCATTGTTGTTGGCTTAGGTGGCACCCTGCGCCCGGTCCAACGTGTCTCCGTTCTGGCAAACTGGCCCTTGATTTGGCAGGCTGGGGTCGGGGAGGAGGCTCTGGCACGATGGACAGTTCTATATTAAAATTATTATATATTATTGAATAAAAGTTTTAAAAGGAAACGTATGGAGAGAGTCTTATGACCAGTAAAAGGGCTCAAGCTTGACTCAGGCTTGCATCCTTCCGAGGAGGTGGCTAAAATGAGTTCCCAGATTGTTGGGGGCAAATTAGCTTACAGTTGTAAACCGCTTAGACACTGCTTAGGCGGTATGAAGCGGTATATAAATGAATCTTGTTTTGTTTTTTAAGGGCAGACGAAATCGTATGAGAAGGGGCTGCTGCTCTGGCATTAAAATCAGAGACGCGTTTTTGAGGGGCTCCCCTCAAGATAGTCTTCCTTGTCAAGCCCTCCAGGGTTGGGGCCTCCTTTGCAATTGTTTTTCACTGAGGTTTCAAAAATCAGTAAACTTAGCAGCCGTTTCCTATGAAAAACTATTCTAGTTCAAGGCTATTGCCATCCTAGAATTCCCTTCTCATCTCTCTGCTCCTTCTTCCCAGCGTCCAAAAAGCAAACCCCAAAACGGGAGAGAAGAGTAAAGGAACTAGTAAGACAAAGCAGAGGACAGAGCGATATTAATCAAAAATGTAATAAGGACCCTCAGTTTTGTTTGAGAGTGCGCAAGTTTAATCTTCCGTTTTCCAAATCCTTTCCCCTTCTAATCGGTTAGAGACCCAGCAGCATGGCTCATGTTTCTTCTTCTTGTTTTCACATTCAGATTTTCAAATGATGGATTTCCTGTTGTGTTATTGGGGGAATTGGGGTAAAGGGGGTATTCTTGCAGCTGCCAAGGGGCTGTTGAAGCCTAGCTGTGGGCTGTTTTAGTAGTTCTTTTCACCAAAGCTTTTTGCATAAAGATGGGACAGGAACTCCATTGGAGTATAGCAGGGGAATTTTGATTTGTAAAAGCAAAGGGTTGTGATGATGCTCCCTCCGAAGTCCCAGTGCTCTTCAGGATGTCATCCACTTGAATTTTATTATTTGAAAACAACAAGAAGGAAGAAAGAAATGAGTCGTGCCTTTTGGATGTTGGGTCTTGAGGAGACCTGGGGTTGCAGCAGAGGCAACTCTCCTGGTTAGAGTTTGCAGAGTACTGACTCCCATGCTGCAAGGGCCATTGCTTTATTTCAGTTTGGAAGAGCTTTGGTAACTTTGGCAAGGCGGGGGGGATGGTAGAACGGGGTAAAGCTTTCCTTGGAAAGAGGCATCCCAGACTAAGGATGCTGGTCTGGGCTGTGGGTCTCTGCTGCAGGAGAGGAATGAGGGAGGTCATGGGGGATGGAGCAGCCACCAGGTGGGGCTCTTCTAACACCATGCATCCTTCCCACAAAGAGCTACTGTATGGCAAAAATAAGCTTCAGCTGCCTGTAAGACATGCACTGCTTTGTGCTTTTCAATTTAGGGCATTGTTCCCTTGACTTGCCCCACTTTCCGTCAAGTCAGATAGGGTTTCTTCCCATATAACCCAGGGCCCTGTTTGCCCAGCCGCCTTCATGCCTTCCCCTTCCTCCCTTGGGGTGACCTGAAGTATCCAGAACCTGGCAACCCTTCCTGGCAGGCAGAGGGAAATTAAGATGCGTAGAGTAGGCTAATGCCCATGGGTATTTGCTAAATTACCAGAAGTGCCTGCAGAGGATCCCGTTGGGCGGCTTGGGCCTTGGGTTTATTTTAATTATTTTGATTTCATTTATATCCCACCTTTCTCCCCAGAGGGGCCCTGAAGCCAGGAACTGCAGCAGTGCCAGTAGGGCTTTGGCATCATCTGCTGGTATCTATCTTATCTCCTAGCAGATGTTGGCCTTATTATTATATTTTAAGAACATCCTAGATAACCCAAAGCAACCCCAAAGCATTTGGGAGGAAACTCTTGGAAGAGGTGCTGACCCTGCTTAGCTTCCAAGTTCAGGTGAGATCTGGCTTGCAAACAGGTTAACTCTGGAAGTACATGGAAGGACCCCTTACACTTATGTTTGTCTGCGCTAAGTGGTAGGAAACCCTTCAAAATTCGTCCGGAGTGTTCACAAGGAAACATTGGGACAATTGAGTGGAAACATTGGGTCAATTCCTCCTGAACTCATCCTGTAACCGGAAGCGCTGGCGTGTGATTTGGTCCTTTGTGCAAATGGGTTTGAAAAGGGCTGGAGAGGGATAGGTTTTCATTTCGGAGGGATTGAGAAAAAGAAACGTATATGACCCAGGGTTCCCATGTTATTCTTTCTCTCCTTGGTGTGTTAAATGGAGGAGGAGTCCGTATGTGCCCTGCAGTTAGGAATAGTAGAAACCCTACTCTTAGGAATTCCTGGGGCACCAACTTCCTTTAATTTCTTGCCTGATGAAGAGAGGAGGAGAACCAAGGCGTGCCCAGCTTTATGTTTTCTTGAGTTGGGGCTGCTTTTGAATTAAGGCTTTGATAACCATAATATATAGATAAATATGGTAGATGTAGTAGTAAGCTGTTATGGGGGAGGAATGCTATGGGCCCCTATCTGGTATAGTTTAGGACTTCAGTGAGACTTAATCTCTTCCAGTAGAGACATGTTTTTGTACTGTTGGGGTTGACCTAAGGACAAAAGCTGCAGTGCCGTTTGGGAGCTTGCATGTGTTGTGTAACTCTGAAGCCATAAAGTTGCACTCAGTGCTCCTTGATTAGGATTTTTAGGTCTCTTTTTAGCAGGGATGTGTGTCCCTCTGGGCGTTGTTTGGGGTGTGACTCTCATGTGCCTCGGCCAGAATAGCCACAGAAGAGGAAGGCTGGGAGCTGCTGCTGTTCAAGAGCATCTGGAGAAGGGCTGGGCAGCAGTTCCCATTCCTGCCTTGGAAGCGGCTGGTTGAACAGTGCCCCTCCTTATTGCGTCTTCTGATCTGGGTTGCATGGGCTAGCATTTTGGAATGAACAGGGTGTGCATTCAATGCGCTGCTTGTCTGGTGTGGGGTTGTGGGTGTCTTTTGTTGTGGGGAGGATTTTGCTCCAGTAACTGGACATGAAGAAGGTGTATGCAAACTGGACAAGGCCCTGATTGTTCTCGGCATCGGGCTCCACAGCTTGCGCCCATCATCTCCCCTCGATCTTGGCACCCTGCTCTCACTTCCTGGTGCCCCTCGTCCTGCCACCCTTGGCCACCTGCCAGCCCCAGATGGCTGGCCAAGCCATGCCTCAAAGGGTCCTCTCTTTTGCCAGAAGGGAGCCCACGTCTGCCCAGTGGCCCAGGGTCCTTTTGCAGGCAAGGCCTCCGAGTGGGACATAAAGAAGCCTTTCTCTGCAGCTCAACAGAGACGGAGGGAATGGAGAAAGAAGATTGGGATCCTCTTCCCTTTTAAAGTCAGGGAGGAAAAGGGGAGGCTTGCTCTGATCGGGTGTAATTTACGGCTGCAGCTGCTGCCAGGTTTGCTCAGCTCTGGGTTGCAGCCAAGGCGGTGAAAGCAACACCAGCTGCTGGTTGCATGGAAAAGAGGTGAGAAAATGGGTTGGAACAGGGGCAAAAAAGGGCAGATTCTTCCCAAACCCACAGTGGACTCTTCAGGGCTTCTTTCCAGTCCCGGGAACTGATCCATCTCAGAGGTGCTTGTTTGGATTTCGTTACAGAGCCCAGTTGGACACTCTTGTCCACCTCTCGTGGCTTGCAAGGCCTGGACGCCTTCTGGCAAAGCTGGGCCAGAGCCTTAGTCCCACCCAACCAGAACAACAACAACAACAACTTTATTTATAACCTGCCCTTTCCCTAAGGAGGCTTACATATTAAAAAGATAACAGTATTCTTTGGTGGTCTCTCATTCCAGTCTAGCCTGCTTTGCTTCCAGAATCAGGCAAAGAGCCCTGCGTCAGAGTGGTCATTCTGTAAACAGCATGCCCTGCAACTGCCCTCTTTTGCCAGAGACCGACCCAGTTAATAAACCTCTGACATCCCAATTTCTCAGCTGTTCTTAAAATGTCCCACTTTCTCCCTTTGCCTCCAGTTGACTTCAGTTGCTGCAAATGGACTTAAAAGTACAAATGTAGCATGGGTTCAATTAACTCTGCAGGAAGGAGAAGAGGGGTGGATATGGACAGATGTATCATATACTATGTAAGGTACCATATTTGTTGTGTGCTTTCAAGTTGTTTCCAACTTAGGACAACCCTAAAAGTGAAAAGAACTATAATGGGGTTTTCTTGGCAAGTTCCTTCAGAGTGGGTTCGCCATTGCCCTCCTCTGCAGCTGTGACTTGCCCAAGGTCTGGTGCCACAGCAAGCTGCCCTTCACAGATTTCCATAGCCTTGAGCCATGGTGGTTAAAATGGTGTCAAACCAAATTGATTCTGCAGTGCAAATGCAGTCCAAGATGGTACTTGGCCAGTTCAAGCGCAAGGATAATTCCAAAGGCAAACTCTGATGGGAACTCAGAATGCCTTCCTTCCTTCCTTCCTTCCTTCCTTCCTTCCTTCCTTCCTTCCTTCCTTCCTTCCTTCCTTCCCTCTCCCCTTCTTTTCCAAGATGCACATCTGATGCACAGACTGCTGCTTCAATGGCGCAATTGGCTTTTGGTAAAAGAGGCCCCCAAAGAGAACTAAGCTTGCTGTGTTCTGCCTTGCAGTGAGGTTTGTTCCAAAGGGCTTCATTTCCTATGCTTTGTGGGGATCAGGGGAACATGGGGGTTGTTATCAAATTGCCCATGATCTCACATCCTCTGGCGATGTCCAGAGTTCACCGCACAAGGCCAGGGCAGCTCTGGAGGCTGCATCAATGAGCGCATGGATGTCTCTGTCTGGCCTCTTAATGGGGGTCAGCAGCACAAGTGGCTCAGAGGCTTCCCAGATGGACAGCAAAATCTAATTTGAGCCAGCAGTTTCAAGAAAGCCACAGCTGCAAAAGAGAGAAAGGCAGAGAGAGGCTTTTATATCCCGGCATCTTACCATGGGAGCTTAATGGTGGCCAAGCAGAGTGGGAAGAGCGGGAAGGCAGATCCCCAAAGGACCCCTGCTTTTAAAGGCACCCAGCAGTCACAGAATTTAAATTTATTCTAGTGTAGCTACGCTGGAGCACACCAAGTGCAGTTATTTCACAGCCACCAAATGAATTGGAGGAAGCTTCCCACAAAGCACAGCTAATGCGCTATTCACCTCAAAGAGCATGGATGTGTGATGCATGTGTAAATACACATCCATGTGCAATGTGTGACTGCGCTCAATGGCACCAGGCATTCAACCTTGAGATGAATGCGCACACTCTGCATTTAGAGGAAAATGACCAGCCGCTTCCATGGGGAATTGGTGGCTGTGCAAGAAACCCACAAATTGCCATCTTACCTCTCTGGTTTGCCTGCTTTGCAAGTCAAGAGTAGCCTGGCTGGGAAGGATCTGGGGGCTTAGGTAGGTATCTAAGCTCCCAGACCCTTAGGTAGGATCTGCCTAAATCGCAGGGCCACCCTGAGGTTCCCAGAGAACATTTGCACCAATGATCCAGCTGTCTTCCTCCTCAAGAGGCAAATCCCCTCGATTCAACAGTTCTCTTTTAGCAGAGATTAACAACAGGGTTCAACTCACAACTTGCTTTTCTACACAGACACATACTTGCCATTCTTGTCTTCACTTTTTGGGAGTTTTCATCCCAGACAGATTTCCAGACAACCCCAAAGGTTCATCAGCATTCAGGCTGGGGGACGATGGATAATATGTCAGTTGAGATTGACAAGGAAGGGCATCATCCCATTTCACACGGACACAAGGAGGGGAAAGATACAGTTTGTGCCATCAAAGTCCTCTCTGCTTGTTCTGGAACAAATTTATTACACACCCCATGTCTTCAATCCACATTGCCGCCCCTGGAATCCCTTTTAACCCTTGGTTTCAGGGTCCAGGGCCTACAGCTGTTTTCATGCCCAGTCTGTTGCTTTTGCAAAGCCCCCAAACCCAAATCTGGCAAACCTCCAGCATCTGAGTCAAAATGGTCTCTGAAAACACGTTGTTTTGCAGCAGAGGTTGGCAACTCCAGATGTTCTTGGAGAGCAATGCCCAGCTGCCTTCTAGCCAAAATACAGCTGCCTGGTGATAGGAAACGATAGGAAAAGAGTTAAATTTTTATCGGATGTGGTTCTCCTTGCATTAGCTTGGCAGTGAGACTGGGGAAAAGAGGTGAAAATCGAGGATAGAGCAGGGAGTGTATTCTGCTTTGCTAACTTGCTTGCACACAGCCCTCACTGCTAATGGATTTGGGTTTTTTTATTTTAAGTCTTTCCCAATCTCAGGGAAGGCAATGGCAAATCAATCTTTCTCAGGGAAGGCAATGGTAAACCTCCTATGAAGAAGAAGAAACTCTGAAGCACACTAACAAAGTGAGGTTGGAGGCGTTCATGGCCAGCATCCCTAGTTTTTTGTGGGTTTTTTTGGGCTCATGGCCACATAGCCCGAAAAACCCACAACTACACATTAACAAAGCCCATTGTGATGGATAGAAAGTGGGGGATGTGGCAGAATGGGCAGATTGGCATCCAAAAGCTCATAAAAGAGCAGACATGGCACCTTTGGGGGAGGCATCGCTGGACCTTACAGTTCACTCCGACTGATGGCAACCCACTTGTAGGATTTTCTTTGCTATTCTGAGATTATTTGCCGTGCCTCTGCTCCAAGGCTGAGAAAGGGGCCCTTGTCCCACTGAACAGGGATCCTGACTTATTTTCTGTTAAGGAAGTCCTGCCTGGGGAAGCATTGAGTTGGTTGACCGAGGTATCCTTGCCTTCTCTTGGCATCCTCTAACACTTAAGCCAGCCTGGTCTAACTGTTGGCTTTATGTGTTTTCTTTTTTAAATTGTGCTTTGTATTTTAACATGTACCCAACCTCAGGCCTTGAGGAGAGACAGGAAAGAAGTAATGATAATTTTTGTGCCTTTTTCGGGCTGTATGGCCACGTTCTAGAAGAGTTTATGCCTGACGTTTCACTAGCATCTGTGGCTGGCATCTTCAGAGAATGTGTAGGAATGATAGATTTGCCTTAGGATCTCCGTAAGTCGGACACAACATGGAGGCACATAACAACAACAACAGCATTCAATTCACAGCTAAGTCCAGAAACAAACTAGGCAAATCCAGAGCCTCACAGACAGGAAATTTTCATTTACTAAAAGCACAACTTAAAACAGACACTGTATGCACATTGAAGGGGAAATGAGGTCCAGGCTTTGAAACATTCAGAGTCAGCACAAATGTGGGGTTTTATTGGCAGCCTGTGAAAGATGAAACTGATTTATTAGCAGCTCTTGAGTGTGGGAAAATTAATTGACTTCCAGTCTTTTCATTAGCAGATGCATTGGCATATTCAGCATAGAGAAGGCACCGTCTGATAGCAAAAGCATTTGGCTGAGATCTATCCCTCGCCAAGTGAACCCAGGGCTGCGTGGCATTAAGAGGCTTTGGGGTCCTGCCAAGCCTTGCTCCTCCTTTCCTTCCAACAATCCCATCACCAAACACAGAAGGGGTTATTTAGGGAAGGAAGGAAGAAGAACTGGAGGAGAGATTTAGGATTAGGACACTGAAGGAGGCAGATGCCCTGGCTATCAATACCCCAAAGCAGTGTGTTTCCTCCTGGGCACCTGTGAAGGGATTATGGCTGGATGCAACTGCCCCCTTTGACCCATCCAGGTCTGCCCCAGAATCTCCAAACAGTCCTCAAAGGAAAAGGTGCACAGACTCATGCAGCGATTCCCAAACGTTGGTCCTCCAGATGTTTTGGACTGACTCTCAGCATCCCTGATTGCTGGCCAAGCTGGCTGTGGCTTTTGGAAGTTGAAGTCCAAAACACCTGGAGGACTAGGTTCAAGGAGGACAGGGCCTGAATGCAAGGAGAGACCTTGGCACTCGTGTGGGGAAAGGACACGGGCGGTCCAAGCCCTGTCCATGTGGATAATGGAGCTTAAGAACCAACGGGGAGGATGGGCTCAGCACTCTGTCACCCTTTCCTCGCGAGAGCAGAACATGGCTACGTACTCTTTACCTGCAAGTGGCAGAAAGGATGTTTAAAAAAACACATACAAATGTTAAGAGGGATTACAGCCCACCCAGTTGCCCTGGAAATTCATTTATGCAAAGCCAAGGCAAGCCTTTTGGACTGGGATTGCAGGACTACGGTTTTCAAGCCTGAAGATCTTATGGACAAGAACAGGAATGGAGAGCACCTGGCCTTTCAGGTGGTGCTGGTCTACAGCTGCCACAACCCTTCACCAACTGGCTTGTTTGGCCAGGGCTGATGGGCACTGCAGTCCAACAGCATCTGGAGGAGTCCATGCTTCGCAGCCCTATGCAAGCAAAGCTTCTCTAAGGGGCATCCCAGTGAAAAGAGAGAGGAAGGCCATAAGCAACAACTAGCAGCAGAATCTGTTCTACTGGTGGTTCTTGCAAATACTACAGAAGCCGGCTTCTCTTGATGCGGGATTTATAGCTGCGCCTCTCACCAAGAGGTGATCCAAGCCAAAAGACAAGAGGCAAAAACCCTGCCAAAGCTCTGTGCCAAGGCACTCGGAAGTCACACAATCGATGCAATCTGTCTCACGTTTGCTTGTGCGGCACAATCTCGCCCAGCTTGCAAGTTGCAAGGAAGGCAGGAAGGATGTCTGTTGCAGGAAGAAAAGCCGAGGGGAATTGCGGAGTGGGGCGAAGAGGCTGTGGCAGGTGATAAATGCTACATGGGGTTTTTTTGTGAGCGAAAAGCAGTCTCTTTGGAATGTACAAAGTCTGTCCGGAGACAAGAAACACAACGGATGGCTCTCTGACTCCTCCATGCATTCAGGAGACTGGTTTCTTTTGCCATTGCAGAGAAATTTGGTTCATATTTGTCTTGTGAATGGGGTGGGGTGGGGTGCATTTTATTTGCTAGTGGCCCAGTTCCCATAATCTGAATATTATTATCTCTCAGTCAAGGACTCAACCTCAGGATTTGCCGGGGAAAACTCATCCCAGGCGCAAGTGAGTCCTCCAGCTTCCAAAGCCCAGATGTTCAACCAGTGACCTTTCTTGTTTTTGGGGGAATGTGGTTATTCCCTGCTCAAAGAGGTCAGGCATTTTGGTAACATCTGGCTGCTTAAATCACTAACTCCAGGCAGCTGTGGCTAGCAACTCCAGGCAGAGATTTTTTGAAGGCCAGTCAGTGATAATTCTTTTTTCCCATCCTCTTCCAAATAGCAAAAAGACCCAAGTAGCATCCAGGGAAATCTGCAGACCGGCGTCTGCTTCTGAAAGATAACAGCAAGGGGTTTGGGGAGGACAGAGGCTGGCAGGACTGGGAAGAGGTAGGAAAGGGACAGCAGGAGTAGTAGTCACACACCAGGAAGGTGAGGCAGAGAGCTGGGCAGAGACTCCATCTTCTCCCATCTCCAAGCCCAGTTTGAGCAATTCCAGCAGTAGTGCATCACAAGTTATTACAGTAGGAAAAAAAGAAAAGCGTTCCAACTTTTGCTTTGCAACCAATAAGGCTACTGGGACGGGGTGGGGAAGACGCCTCCCCCCCACCCAAAGAGAAGGCATTTTGAGGATGCCGGTCACTCCGACCTCTCCCGTGGGCACCTGGCCAGACCATTGCCAGAACAAGCAAACAAAGGCATATTTCCCTCAGAGGTCTATCACGGTTGGCACTTGAACAGGAAAGGAACCACGGACTAAAGCATCTGCATCTTTTAAGCAACCCAAGAGTCCTGCTTTGGAGAACTCAGGCCTCTAAGTGCAACATGGACAAAAGAGATCCTTGTGCCCAGTCCAGCCGGAGCATCTCAAGGCTCAGTTTTTCCAAAGGGGACAGAACACACTTGCTCAGGCTTGCAAACCACAGCGTGAACCAGATCCCAGCGGGGAAATGGGGAAGGGAGGAATCCATAGGCTTAAACTTCAGTAGCAAAGATGAGAAAGGCGTACATCAAAACTGGGGGGACGAGAGGATCCCTTTTTGGGAAGGGGACAAGAGAGATCTCACAGGCAGGTCAGTGAGTACTTACCTCTACTTTCCTCCCCACCGTTGATGCAGGGGGGACACTGGACCTTCTTTAAGGCAGCCAACTTTGGCTGAGGCATGAAGGTAGAGAGGCACAAACCCACCTTCTGCACAATAATCTAGACCTCCTATTCCAGGAATATCCATGAGGTCTGCTTTCAAGCAGGGAGAGGAAAGGGCTGGCTGGACCTTACCCCCCAACAGACCCTCTGAAGGTCCTTCTTCAAGTAGCCCCTGGCTCAACCTTCAGGCCAAGGAAACAGGAGCACAGACCAGTCACCTGCTTGGATGGATGGAGGGAGGGAGCAAGGAGGGCCGCCCTGCCCAGAGGGGACGCCCGAGGCTTCAGACCCACTCCTGCAGGGATCGCTTACAATAGACGAACATGCGGGGCGGCCCCTTGCGCTGGAGCTGGACCATGACGTAAACCAGGCCCATGATGCAGAGGAGGAGGACCAGTAGCACCGTCACCATGATGACACTCATGGTCAAAGGGTAGTCGTTGATGTGCACCACAATGTCCACGTCGCTGGGGCCGTCGCGAGGGGGGCCCCGTTCCTTGTTTCCATCCACACCATCCCCATAGTCCCCTTCCGTGTCCATGGCCCCCTCTTCCTCCTCCTCCTTTACACCCGGGCGAGTGTCCATCTCCTCCTCCTCTACGTCCACCATTTCCTCCTCCTCTTTGCCCTGTCCAGGGCCGTCCGGATTGAAAGGCGGTTTGCTGAAATCGGGCCACCTCCGGCCGGGGTCAGGATTGGCAGCCACTTCCTCGTGACATCCCATGAAATCCCGCAGGATGGACTTTGGGTAGCCGGGCTCTGTTTTCAGCCGCTCGTTGTCGAATTTCCAGTACATTCGGCCTTTGTAGAAATAAGTGTAGGCTGGAAAAATAATAAAAGAGAGAGGTTCAGGGAGAGTCTCCGGTTTTTCTAATCTTTTGATTTGTGGAAATATATGGATGAAAGCATAATTTCTGGCAGTTGTGCAACACCACCTTGTTAGTGAATTGCAGTATTGTGCCATTAAATCTGTACTGTCCCTGCTTGCGCATCTCTAGGGTACAAGGTGCGGCAGCACAAACACAAAACCCTAAAGAGCAATATCTCTGTTATATAAAGGGGCAAAGGTTTGATCTGCAGGCATAAGACCACTGATGCCAGTGCACCTCATTTATAGGATGCAGAGGAATGGAAACATCCCTCTGAGGAATTAGGTTCCAATCTACTTCTTTCTTTAGTCTCAAAGGTGAGGTAAGATCCCTTTGCAGACTGATTTTCCAGACTAACACAGCTATATACAATGGGCCCTTGGTATCTGTTGGGGTTTGGTCCCAGGACTCCCCATAGATACCAAAATCTGTGGATGTTCAAGTCCCAGTAAATACAGTGGCACAGTAAAATTGTGTTCCTTATACAAAATAGCCAAATCAAGGTTTGCTTATTGGAATTTATATTTTTAAAAAATATATATGGATGCTTGAATCCATGGATAAAGAATCTGTGGATATGGAGGGCCAATTGTATTTGAACTCATCTATAGGATGTGGGCCTTTTATATCCTATCTTCTCTCAGAGGATCTTAGTGTACAATAAAATCAGCTTGATTTTAAATGGGTCTAGAATCCTTATGAACGTAGGCGAAAACTGCTGTTTACATCTTCTCAGTGGCACAAAAGGGTGAATCTGCATCCGATAGACCCTGCAAGACAGCTAGAGATTCAGTTTGGCAGTGTGAGGCTGAGAATGGACTGGGCAAGCAATCCTTGCAACCTGCTAGTCCTGTTCTCATAGTTGTCATGCCTGCCTCCCCAGTTCAGTTTCCTTTCTTCACATCTGCCCTACATATCCCCAAGGGGCCTTGCCCAGGGCAGGGGCTTCATCCCAGCCCTTAGGACCCATAATCCAACCACAGGGAGCACCTGTCTTGGGACAGTCCATTGCTTAATGTGTAGGGAGGGTATTCCTTTCCCCCTCCCACCCTTGGCTACTCACTTGCATCCGGACTCAGGAAGACCCCTTTTGGGTTTGGGGGGACCCCCGACCACACGCTGATTTTCCGCGGGTAGCCTTGGTCAACTGTGTGGCTCTCCTCATTGAAGCGCCAGTACCTGTGGAAAGACAGGAAAGCACAGCCACTCACTTTCATTCATCCATTCATTAAAATTATTTACACTAATGCTTCCCAAACATTTGGTCCTCCAAGTGTTTGGATTTCAGCTCCCAGAACCCCTGAACATCAGCCCAACTAGGACTTCTGGGAGCTGATGTCCAAAACACTTGAAAGCTCAAAGTTTGGAAACCAGTGATTTACATAGTTGTTGTTAACGTTCTGTGCCTTCAAGCCAAGTCCAACTTATGTAACCCTGGCACTGGCCCCAGCCTTAACCAGGCACCTCCACGCTGGCTTTGAGGTCCAGCACCCAGATCCCTTTGCAGGATTTTGGTCCAGTCTTCAGCAGCTACTCTTGGCTCACCCTAACCCTAGTCTTGACTCTGCAACTGGGTTTCCTCAAAGACTGCACCCTGTTCGTTCCCAGCTGTGGAAATTCCCCCTGGGCTTTATTTAGTTCCTTACAAAGTCATTAAGTTATGTACTTCCTTGCAAAGCAACGCAGGAGCTAAGTGTGTGGTCAGCATTTGGTTACAGAACTAAAAACTACAACAGAACTACACAGAGAAGTCAGAGCATGGAGTAAAGAAGGAGGATCTGTCTTTGATCGAGAGATGTCTTCCAGAATCTGGCCCCACTTCTGCAATTCCCCCAATGGAGAGGTCCAGGGATCCCCCAGACCCATGGAGAGCCTGTGGCTGGTTTCCGCCTGCCTGCCACCCACCTGTCTCCTTGGAAGAAGAAAGTGTGCCCTGTTGGTTCCCACCAAATGGCAGCGTCCACTTTGTCGTAAGGGATGCCCACCCCGTAGCTGGTCAGGGGCTGCGGGTACCCCGGTTCCAGGTTTGCCTCACGGAAAAGCCAGTACTGATCCCCTGGGAAAGAGAGAGATGCAAAGGGATGGCACTCCATGGGCAGCTGGGTGGGTTGCAAACGCTCCTTTAATCATCCCCCTGCCTTTCGTGCTCAGACAATGTGGGCTTTGCAATTTACGGAATTTGGCCTCTTTACATCCAAAGAAGGTGATCCCTTGGTAGCCCTTTAACTTATACATATATAGATAGCTGGATAGATAGACAGACAGAGATACTAGTTTATCTCATCTGTCTGTCTGTCTGTCTGTCTGTCTATCTTATGTTAAAATATTAATGATTTAGTCTGGCCTTCTTTTGACATTGTGGCCAGTCCTTGGGAAGCCTACTGTTGGGACATGGCTGCAAATGTGCCTCCATCTTGCATTCTCTGGAGGTGACAAATGACCACCATGACCAGCAGCCAACCATGGTTCCCATCGTCTAGGGATGTAACCAGTCTCCTTTTAAAGCCATCCCAATACCCATACCTTGTGGCAGTGAGTTCCTCCATTTACCAATGCAGCCTCACATCATCCAAGTCCATGTTTTCCATGGCTCTTTCCTTGCCCAAAGCTGCTCACCTTTGAAGAATGCAAACCGTCCGTCTTGCCTCTCGTACGCGGCGTCAATGTTTCCAGGAAGGCCCCTCCAGAAGTACCCCACGGGCATCGGGTAGTTGTCCAGCACCCGGTTGTGGCGAACGCGCCAGAACCAGCGGCCCTGGAAAGAGAAGGAGAAGAGAATGGCTCAGGTTGATTCCTTCCGCCTCAGTTCTCCTCAAGCCAGGCATACCCAAATGGCAGAATTTCTCCAGCGGCTCCCTTGCAAAGCAGGGAAACCTGGATTTCTGCAAAGAGAACAAAAGGAGGCTCCTTTCATCACTGGGATTTGCATGCACTTGGTTTTCCTAATTTGGACACAGACTCTATTTTGGCCAGCATCAAGGATGATGGGTCTCTGCAGATTATTTCAGGATGGTAGCTGCCCCCATGATAACAGTCTTGCAAAGTTGCCTCTTTTAGACTTTAACTGCCAAACCTCCATACCCAACCAATTCACACTAAAATCCTAGAACTGGAAGAGTCCCCCAAGGGACATCCAGTCCAACCCCTTTCTGCCATGCAGGAATACACCGTCAAAGCACTCTGGACAGATGGCCATCCAGCCTCTGTTTGAAAACCTCCAAAAAAGGAGACTTCACCACTCACCAAGGAAGCAGCGTCTTCCACCATTGAGCAGCTGTTACCCTCAGGAAGTTCTTCCTAATGTTTAGGTGGAATCTGTCTTCCTGAAGTTTGCATCCATTGCTTTGCACTAAAACCCAGAGCGAACTGGCCACCCCACCTCCCATCCATGGAGGAGCCACAGAGGGGCTGGGAGGAGAGGAACGGAGGTACCTTGAACACGAACATCTCCCCGCGCAGGACGGTCACTGTGTCAAAGTCCCCGTCGCAGATGTTGGGCTCCGACTGGTCAGGAGTGCCAGGCCTTGGGGGCTGGTCTGGGCGGCCAGGGGGGGCAGGGGCTGGCGGCCGGGGGGGCTTCTGGTCTGGCTTTCGGGGCACCACAGTTGGCAGGGGCCTGGTGGGCTGCGGTTGGGCCCCCGAAACACCTGAGCAAGAAAGGAAAAGAGGAGAGAGAATTGAGGGGAAGAGAACGGTTGCGGGACACACAGTGGCACAGGCATTTTCTTATTTATTTGCAAAGATTTATACACTTCAATCCAAAGGTCAAAGTGACGTCTCCGAATGGCCTCAAAGAGACATATTGGGGGTTGTCTGAAACTCAGGTGAAGCTCATCCTAACAAATGGTCAGTTAAAAGCATGAACAAATGGTAGTTGACATGCCAGTGGATTTATTATTTATGTATTGGATTTGTGTTCCAGGAACAGGCTTCTTTGTGCTTTAAAAAAATATTCTCCTGGACCTAAAATAATAGCCAATTAGAGCCAAAATATGATAAAATGACCCCCTCAACACCTCTTAGAGGGTCAGGAAGGCATTGAGGGTTTTAAAAAATAGTCTGTTTGGGGGGAAATTGTTAATGTTTTTGACCCAGGGAAGCTTTGGAGCTGCATGCCACCCTTTATTGGGCCAATGCAATACAAAATAAAATCAAATACGTTGCAAGCTTTTGAAGCTCCACAGTGAAGCCAGCAAAGTTTTGCAAGCTTGCAACATGTACTTTTTTCATTTGATTGGCCCAATAAAGGTATCCCTGTATTCTGGATTTTGGATGTTCTTGTAGAGTTGCTCCTATGTTATCCTTCACATCCATCTCTTGGTGGCATTTTGTTGAGATAAATAAAGTCTGTTAGGATATCTGTAGTTACTTCTGAGTAGTCATCAAGGACTAACCCACTCCTTGGCTAAGCAATGGCCTGGAAGACAGCTAGCAAACTGGGGCTCAGACACAATTGCTTCCTCGAAGGTGGAATCCTAAGCCTTACACACATATGTATGTGTGCACACAGATGCCAGCGGGTCATGGCTACTCACCATAGAGCTGCTGAATGCCCCGGCGGTCATCGTCTGGCAGCTGGAAGTTCTCTGTGTCCATCCACTGGTAGAAGGGAGCCATGATGGCGCTGGGGTTACTAGAGTGCTCTAGCCCCAGGGAATGGCCGAGTTCATGCACAGCCACCAGAAAGAGGTTGTTTCCTGCGGGCAACAGACCAGAAAGTGATTGGAGAGAAGGGAAGGCCAAGGAAGACTCAGGTGCCCACAGTCCAGCTGGGGCCAAGGACCGCAAAGACCTCTCCTGGACCCCCCTCCATTGTTCTCAACAGGGAGGACATCCATCTGGTCCTAAACATCCATGCGCTATGGCCCTCCATAGAGAAACCTAATTGCCTATCACACCGCAGGAGATAGACAGGGAGGATCTAGGAAGTCCTATAATGATTGGGTCCAAGCTAACTGGATATCTATATCATTTCGCATGGATCCAGAGAAATTTGCAGGAAGCCCCTCCCCTTGATCTGGCCACCTCCAGAGGTACATCTAATGGGAAGCACAGGAGACAGGGCTTCCACTTGTACTTCCATTCTTGTAATGTCTTTGCCCTCTGCTCTTGTAAGTCTCCCTAATCTCCCTCCACTCCACCAAATGCATCTGAAGAAGTAGGTTCAAGTCTACGAAAGCTCATGCTACCAGCTTCTTTCCTTCATTGAGTCTCAAAGGGGTTGCGAGATCCCTTTGCCTACTTTTCCTGGTGTTAAGATATATCCACACATATATAAAGATTGGCAACATCCCCAGACAATAATTTATTGGAAGGATTGGTGTATAATGTTGAAAAAGCTTTAAAGATATATATTTTAAAAGGTCATCAGAGAGTGACCCAATTGTACAGCCATTTCATTTTCCAAGCTGGCGTCATCTTTGTGGCAAGTGAAATTTAGGAATGCCAGACAAGAGACCCTTACCAGAGACGTCTGCATTCTCCAAGGTCCAAGGCTCATCCAAGTCGAAATGGGCATCACCTCCCATGCCAGGCCCCGGGAAGTAAGCGTGGGCAAGGAAGCCTCCAGCTCCGTCGAATGGGGAGCTGTCCCTGTGGAACCCGGAGGCGAAGAGCACCATGATGTCAGCTTCCTTCCTCCTCTTGCGCCCGATCTCCTCGTAGGGGATCTCCTGGAAGGCCAGTGGCGTGGCTTCCTCCCAGACGCGGAAGGCGCGGCGGACGGCATCATGTGAGTGGAAGCGGCCCAGCTTCTCAGTGTAGTTTTGGATGCTAGTGGCAGAAAGAGGGGACCGAAAAAGAGGGGGAGATATGACCCTCAATGGGGTGGATGGGGAAAAGAAGCCTTGGGGTCAAATCCTCCCTCAACCGTGGAAATCGATTAAGTGACCTTCGGCAAGTCACACTCTCTCAGCTGAAGAGAAATGGCAAAACCCCTTTGAAAAATAAATCCCATGGATCCGTTGACCTTAGGGTACCCATAAGGCAGAAACAATTTGAAGGCAAACAACAATAACAACAAACTCTGCATGTCAGATAAATGGTTAAGCATCTTTATGCAACACTGGATGAGGCACAGTTTAAAGCACAACATTTTGAAACATGCAAAATGGGGCGGTTGAAGCTGAACCCTACAGCGAGGCAGCTGAACGCTCTTACGAGACCGACCCATCACAAATACACAAACACGCACATCTTTACATACCTAAAAGTCAGGTGGCTTTGGGTCCACCTCCGTCCAGTGAGTGCGTACCGTTTCCGCCGCATGTTGGCCTTGACCTGAGCACCAATTTTATCCGGGACGCCACAACGGGGCCGCTTCATCCACCTAAAAAATGTACACCAATGAGTGAAGAGAAGCCAGACAAGAGAAGGAAAGAGAAGAAGAAAAAGCTTAGAAATAGATCTGTCAGGAGCCTTGCAGCAATTCTTTCAATGCACATCACGCCCCATTTCCCCACATTAAGCGCCATTGTTGGAATGTCACCCTTTTTGGAGCAAAAAGGAGATGGAGAGGTAGGCACATCAGAAGGTCGGATGTTCCTTCATGGCGCCATCCTTTACCTACTGTACCTTTTCTTGCCAGGCATATCTTTGCCCACAAGGTCACATTCTTCTCCAGGTGCCCTTTGTGCAAAGACAGAGGGAAGGAGACAGGGGGAAAAGAGAAGACTTACGCTGCCGTCTCTTCATCCAAAACACCCGTCACCGTTATGCCGTAGAAACTCTGCATTTCGGAGATGGCGGAGGAGAGGATCTGAGCGGAGCGCAAGGTGGACATCTGAGGGCTGGATGGTGGGAGGTAGCCATAGAAGCGCAGCCAGGCCTGCGGAGAAGCCCAGCGTCATGAGGCAAAACAGAAAAGGCCAAATCCCATCCACAGAGAGAAAACCTCCCCAGAAGGGACTTGGTTTTCTGTGATCATTCTTGCTAAAAGGAAGTCCAAACTTTTTGTGTGGAATTTTTGGGTGATGTGGCCATGTTCTAGAAGAGCATCTGTGGCTGGCATCTTCAGAGAAATGTCAGGAACAAACTCTTCTGGAACATGGTCACATTGCCTGAAAAACCTACAAAAAAATCTATGGATGCCAGGCTTTTCGGGGAGATTTGGGGGCAAAAAGCCATCCCAAAATCAATCTGAATTAAACAAATGTCTATATGGGGGGCTTGGAAGGGCTTCTGGGGGTGGCCCACCCTTGAATTTGTACATTAAACTATGAAACAAGTCCAGTGTTGACTCCACTGGAGGATCCCATTCCAGAGGGGCACTGGATCTGCTCCGGTGTTTAGTCCAGCCTCCAAAGGAGCCCTGCAAAGTTCTAGAGTCTAGACGCTCATTTTGAAGACTTGAAATGACAGGTCTCCCATTGCAAACGCCAAATGGCACGCTCTGGGAAGGAAGAGGGGTCAAGGGGAGTCCCTTCTTCCAGTGGACACAAAGGTCCAGTGTGGACTCTCAGCCCAGGAGCAGATCCTGAGTGTGGCCTGGCCTCTCAGCCGGATCCTGAAAGGGAGAATTGTCTGCTGCGGAAAGAGCAGCTGGCAGCGAGTGGCGGACATCCTTTGGGCACAGACTCAGAACCAGAGACAGAGAATCCTTTTTCAGGGAATTGGGGACAAAGTGGAACAGAGGCATCGCTTCAGATCAAGTATGCAAGGTGCCAAATCCCATCTGGTCTTGGAAGCTCAGCAGGGCCAGCCCTGGTTAGTCCTTGGATGGGAGGCCACCAACGAATCCCAGGCGCTGGAGGCTCTGTTTCAGAGGAAGGGACCAGCAAAACCATCTCTTGAGGATTCCTTACCTAAAGAAACTCTGTAAGGTCTCCATAAGACAACACACAACCTGAAGGCACAGATGCAAACACCCCTGCATTCGGGAACTGAAGCTGCCCCATTCCAAAAGCTTGGAAACGTTACTATGCTGCTTGCTTGGGGGATGCTGGGAGTTACAAGGCCAAAAAAGGAACTTTCTCAAACTCTGCCCTTGTAATCTCTGCTCCAACAGATCTATAAGGGCTAGAAACAGGTAAATCCTGAGGCCGGGAGACTCCAAGAAATCAAAAGTGGCTTATTATTATGATCCTGATCCTAATGCCAGGCGAGGCAAGACCCCAACTCACCTGGATCGGGACTTTCTGGTCTTTGGGGGGAGTGGGCAGAGGACCCCCAAACCCTTGAGCCCCTTCCTTCCTTCCTTCCTTCCTTCCTTCCTTCCTTCCAGAGGCTTTTCCCTCAGAGCTTTCCTTCTGGGATTTCCTAGGAGGGGAAGGGGCTTCTCCCAAGGAGACTGGGGCTCCTTCTTCCAGAGATGGAGGGTGGGACTCGAACCCAGGGCCTCTTTTGGAGCATGGTCCCAAGGGGGGGTCTCTCTGGAGATTTGGGGCAAAGGCAGAGAGCAGCCCCCCCCCCCTTTTCCAGGCCATGGTCCTGTTTGGGCTCCAGATGGAAAGGGCTGGGAGGGAACATCCAGGGCTCTTTGCAGACCTCCAGGCTCAGGGGAGCCTCCTGGCAAAGGCAAGGCAGAGAAGGAGGGACAATGAAGAAGAGGGGCCATACCTGCCCTTCCAGGCCAGAGGGCTTCCTCCATCCCTCCTCCATCGCCACTGGAGGAGCCTGGCCCATGGGGAGACCGAGGGAATGGCTGCCCCTCGAGAGACCCTGGGCGAGGCTTCTCCAGGCTTCTCTGACTCTGGGCCAGGATGCTTCCCCGCAAGGGGCAGGGCAAGGGGGGGTCCTTGGTGGATCTAGTCTGCTCTCCGGGGAAGAGCAGGCTCTTGGCTTGGGGCCCCTCTCCCAAGGGCCAAAGGGCCCCCCAACGAGAGGAGGACGGAGGGGGAGGCCAAAAGAGGCTGGGAGAAGGACTCCAAAACCCATCCTCCCTCTCCTGGGAGCTCCCTTTCCCAGCCCGCTCCCTGGGGGGACTCCAACCTCCATCATCCCCCAGCCACCCACCGGGTCCTGGAAGCCTGGATCCCCCGGAGTCGGGGAGCTGGCTCTGCCTGGGAAAGCAGGGACTCCAAGGCCCATCCTCTCCAGCCAGCCAGCCCTGCCTCTGCCGCTTACCTCGGGGTCCACTCCGCCGGAGCCCCTCGGAGCCAAGAGGAGCAGGAGGGCCATCAGGCGGAGGGGGCCCAGCGGAGCCCAGGCCGCCCGGAGCCCCTGGCTGCTGCTGCAGCCCATCCTGCCCTCCCGGCCGCCTGCCCTCCCGCCTGGGGGGCTCTTCTTCTCCTGCCGGGGGCTAGCTGGCCATGGCCGCCTTGGGCCGGGCTGCCTCTGGCTCCTGGCTCGCTCCGCCGCCTAATGGCCAAGGGCTCCAGGAGGAGGAGGAGGAAGGCCAGCGGGAGCCGGCCCCTTCCTTCTTCGGCTTTCCCTCTGGCCTCCAGCCAGGAACCAGGGCAGCAGCAGCAGGAGGAGGCGGAGGAGGAGAGCCCCTCTCTGGGGAGCTAGGGCTGGTTGACTCTGGGGCCCACCCCCCCTTTCCCCCCAGTCCTCTGCCAGCCTTCCAGAGCCCCCTTTGCCCCCACCCAGGAGGGCTAGCTAGGGCCTTTCGGAGGGGCCCTCAGCCCCACCAGCAGCGCCCCCCTCCATCTGGAGACTGGCATCCCCCCAAAACCCCCAGAGACAGGCTGCCCTAGAGACAGGCCCCTCTGGCCTGCAGTGGGCACAGACTGGCAGCACAGCCTGCAAACCAGCCAACCCACCTGGCATGATAGAAAGGGGGCTTGTTTTACAAGGCAGGAACAGAACCTTGCCAATAGAATCTGTCAGCCTGGCTCCCTCCCTCCCTCCTCCTGGGTTGGATCCCAGCTCCCAGCATCCCCACCTCAGCTTAGGGCCTTGGAAACCTCCATACAGCCCTCCCCAGGCCAAAGCCACACTGCAGCATTAAAACCGTTTGAGGCCACTTTAACTGCCACAAGACTCTCCTGTGTGGAATCCTGGGATTTGTAGCTTGGCAAGGTGCCTTTAGCCTGGTCCGTCAGGGAGCACTGGGGCCTCCCTAAACTCCAGATCCCAGGATCCCATCAGGACAGTAGAGCCATGGCAGCTGAAGTGTGGCTGCACCCCAAGTCTAGTGCGTTCTAAAAGAGAAAGCTAGCAAAAGGGGTCTGTAAATATTGTCAAGTGCAAAAGCATGCGAGAACATCGGACACAAGCCCTTTGGAGACCTCACCCCCTTTTAATATTGCTTTTTCTATTTTCAGCATCTCTAAAGCACTTTGCTAATGCAAGACCAAGTTTCCCAAAAGCAAGAGCTTGCAATAAGAATGAAAAAGAAGATTATCTTGGACTCATTACAAATTGGAGGCAACTGCCACCATCACCCTTGAGAAACAAACGCCTCAGGAGCCAATGCCTGGCCTTTATGTGAAGCAGAGGAGTCCCCAACAAGAAGTGCTGGCTTCATCCCAACGGTGTGCAAACAGAAACTGCCCAGGCATCCGCCTCCCAGCCTTCTTCCTTTTAATACCAAACTCGCCCCGGACTTTGTCCTTCCTCAGGTAAACAAGCCACTTGGTTGCTGCTGCTTTGGTGCAATTCAAGGAGAGAGAAGTGTATTCTGCTTAGGCTCTCACCACATTCTGACTCTGGGAATTAAAAGTAGCTCCAGTTTGGGCCCACTGTGTTTGTCGTTGTGTGCCTTCACATCATTCTCAACTTACAGAGACCCTAAGGCAAACCTTTCATGGGGTTTTCTTCACAGGTTTGTTCAGAAGAGTTTTGCCATTGCCATCCTCTGAGGCTGAGAGAGTGTGACTTGCCCAGAGTCACCCAATGGGTTTCTATAGCTGACTGGGGATCGAAATCCTGATCCTCCCAGAGTCCTAGTCCAACACTCAAACCACTCCACCAGAATGTTCTCATAGCAAGTCCCTCCTAGGGTTTTCTTGGCCAGATTTCTCTAGAGGAGACTTGCCCTTGCCTTCCTCTGAGGCCGAGGCAGTGTTACCCAGTGGGTTTCCATGGCTGTGCCAAGGAAAAAGGAACCCTTGCCTTCCACACTTCTAGTCCAACGGGTTAAGCATTACAGCACACTGCATGAAAGACAACAACAACATACCTCTTTATTGCACATTTGACCATTTCTTAAAAAAACAAAAGCAAAGAGTGATTCCAAGGCCAATGCAAGCTTTAGCGGGAAGTCCAAAGCTTCTCTCAGAGGAACTGTCCTGAAGCTGATATGAGGCAAAGCCCTGGAGACCGTAATCCCTGGCTGTCTCCCACTAAGGCAGCACCCTCTTAAGCTGCACCCCATGTTTCCCACACGCTGCCACTCATCCAAATAACCCACTGGCATGAAACAAGAGCTGCTAACATGGCACCCACCAGTGATGCATCCCTGAGATCACTGCCAATACTTGCAAAACAAGCCATTGTGATGAAGTCCGGGAGGGAAGAGGCTGATGCTGTCCAACCGTGGAGCTGAGAACATCCTCTGGGGCATCCTGCAAACCCAGGAATGGCTTCCATCCATTGCTTCCATCATGGAGGAAAGAGCAGAGGGCACCTACTTTTGGTGGGCATCTGCTGCTGGCTGTGCTGCTACCGCAAAGGGAAGGAGAAAAACTTATTGCCCGACTTGCAGCGGACTTCTGTTGCGGGAATTCGTAAGATGGACGAAGAGTCCTCAAAGCCATCCACTATCTCCTGGAAAAGCACAGAGGAGAGTTGAGTCACTAGCCAAAGGACAGCGGGTTTACAAATGAATGTGGGGAGCTTGGAGTAGGAAAGTAACTTATGTGTGGGCCCACCGGCTATGCTCTGAGTTGGTTACAAGACTCAGTTCATGTGGGGCAGCCTTGGACTTAGACAGCAGTTTGCAGCTGGGGATCATAAGATATCCTTGAAATAAATCCTTTCTGAGAGATGGTTCCTTTGTTCCTCCCCAAACAAGTACAAAAGATGCAGGTGAGTTACCTGGAGCTCACGAAGATACCGGCCTTCCAGGGCTTCAGAGTGATTTCCAACACACCAGGCCAGGCTGAGGTGGAAGGAGGGGTTCTGTACCAAAACAAGGAAGAGCCAAAACCCACAGGGAGTCAAACAGTCAGGCATCCCTGTCCAGCTGAAATCTGTGCATGGGAATATGAGCACCACCCCCTGCCTTTTCTAGAAAGATGATTATAGGACAACCCTTGGCTGGCTAAGCTGCATGGGGATGATGGGAGCTGTGATTCAACCCATCTGGAGGGTGTGTGTTAGGTATGGAAAGGCAACCCTAAAGCAAGGAGCATGAAGTGAGATACCAGCAGCCACAGACATGTCAGAGGAATTTCAGCTGGAGGGCAAACAACCTCTTGAAGAGACTACAGTGAGTTCAGGGTAACCAGATGTCATAACTGTAAAGTAGGACACTCACTTGCAAAGTGTAGAGACATTCAAGAACAGTGTAGGCCCTTGCAAAATAAAAGCTAAATTCATATAAATTCATGCTTCTCAGTCATGCTCAAAAAAGGAGGCAATTTGAAAATTCCTCCTGGACCTAAGGTTGAAATGCAGGAAATGTCCTGGAATAGTAGGATGTCTGGTCACCCCGAGTCAGTTAAAATGGCAAGAAGCGCTAGTAAGCTCTTACATACATCTCTACGCATGACTCTGATGCACTTAAGATCCAGTAAATGAGCATTTTGCTAGCTAATAAAACCAGCCTCTAATATTAACATAGCTTTTCATTCAGCTACAGCTGCCTGAGCAACGCAAAGGTCAGTGTGCTCTGCGGAGATAAGGCTGCTCAGCTTTGGAATGCCTGAGAAACTGTTCTTTTTTTAGAGTGGGATGGCTTCGCTCTTGGCCCATGGAAGTGCCAGCACTTTCAGGAGAGAAAAGGTATTTAGGATTTGAACACAAACTGGCCTGGGTCTCTGGGTGATGTCTGGTACACTGCTGGGGAGGGATGCTTCTCTCATCTGAAGGGATGTGTCTGTCGCCTTTGTCTTGGGGTGTTATTCCTGCTTCTCTTTCAGCATTTAGGTGTAACAATTAAACCACCGCTTTGTTGCACCTGTGGCCCTCACTCTGCAGATCCTTGAACTTGGCTGAGCTTGGATCAGGATCCAGAATGGTTACAGAGATTCTCCACCCCTCCTGGGATTCCTTCCTCTCCTTCTGGAAACCTGACTCTGCCTGAGCATTTTAAAAACCACTGTTACTATCTGGGATACAGCCAGAGGAGGTGGGATTATCTGTTTAAATTAGTTGACTTACACACACACACACACACACACACCAGGTCCCATTCAAGAGCCTTTCTCACTGGCCAGCAGCAAGACTTCCGTTGTCTTTCTCCCTGACTCCCCTCCTTGAAAAAGCACAAACCTTCACCTTGTAAAAAGTTGTCAGGCTAAACTCCTCCATAACTCTGTCTACTTCAGACACCAACTCCAAAAACTCTGGATGCCCCGAAGAGACCTCCAAGCCAATGAAGGTTCTGCAGAAAGAGATTGGAGCAATATTTCAGAGCAGCTCTTTTGGAACGAAAACCCACCTTGGCGTGTGTCTGTCTGTGTGCATGCTTTGCTCCAGAAAGCAAACAGCGGGGAACTGAAGGGAAGTGACATTCTAAACGCAAAGTAACAGGAGTTATTTGGAAAGGTGCACACTGTGGCATTTAACTTGTACCCACTGATAATTAGCAATAAATGACCTCTCAAAATCTAAAGAGGGGATCAGAGCATAGCTCCCCTTCCCCACGAAAGAGGCGAAGCTCAAAGTGGAGTCAGGAGAGACACAAAAGTACCACATCCAACAATTTTCAGCATGTCATCCTCAAAGGGAATGGTAAAGATCCATGTATATTGATAAAAGAATTCAGAACAGACATCAAAGTTCAATACAAACAAAGCAAGGGCTCTGTATTTCAAATTACTGAAACCACAGAGGACAATTACAAGTTATTATGGCTTTTTAAAACAGAGCCAGCATGTAATGGTTTGGGATCAGCGCTCTGGAGACTAAGCTCCAAATCTGCCCTCTGCACCAGAAACCCACTGGGATGATCTTAGGCAAGTCATACTCTCTCAGCCTCAGGGGAAGGCAAAGGCAAGCCTGAAGAAAGCTTGGCTAGGAAATTCTGTGATAGGTTTACCTTAAGCCGAAACAACTAGAAGGCACACAACAACAAATGGCTTTCAAAAATTTATTACCTGAACTAGGAACAGACACACCTCCTTTACAAACAAGCTGGGGCCAGCTGCACCCACAGGAAGTGTGTTGCTCAGCATTTGCCCCATGACCTCCAGGTGTGTTGCCATCTCCCTCCCATGCCTCCGGGTCAATGATAGAGAAGGCTCACCCACAGCCAGGAGGAGTCGAAGAGGAGCGGAGCTACAACTCTCTCAAGGGTAGTGGCAACCAATGTGTTCATGCAAGCATGAGAGATTTGTAGTGCAAAGGAAGGGCCACAAGTGCTAGAAGTTGAAGGGGAGACTAAGTTTAGCTTTGCTGGGGCTCCAAATGCCTGACCCCACTGCCTCTGCACCAACACCCTTTAAAGTCCATGGCGAGGGGCAGACCCACAGTCACTTACCCACCTGGTTTTGGTCTGGTTAGTGTAAACTTTCACTTGGTCTGCTCTGCAGATGAACCTGAAATGGGAGAGAGAATCTGTCTGAGCTGAGAAGATGAGAAGCACAAACAGTTGGCCCTCATTTAAATAAACTGTTTACTGTTTTATATTTTTAGAGGCTGTTTACCCTCTATATTTGTTGTTGGTGGTGTCATATGCCCCCAGGTCATGTTTGACCTAGGGCAACCTTGAACTAGGGTTTTCTTGGCAAGACTTCTTCAGAGGGAAGTCCCATTTGTCTTCCTTTGAGGCTGAGAGAGTATGACTTACCCAAGGTCACCCAATGGTGACTTTGGTCAAGTCATACTCTCTCAGCCCCAAAGGAACGGGGCACCTGAGCTCCTGAAGGCTCTTACTTGGGGAAGGAGACCAGGCGCTCCTTGAGAGACTGGACAAAAGGGTTTATCCAGTGATAGCGCAGGACCACAACTTGAGAGAGGCTGATGTGGAATTCGGTCATGGCGGTCAGAGAAGCCACGCATGTGCGCGCATGTGAGAGAAGGAGCTGCAGCAGATCCAGGAAATCCTCCTCAGCCTCATCTGTAGAGAAAGAGGGGACAAAAACCAACAGATCAGGGGGGACTGGAGGAAAGAGGAGCCTACGGATGACTCACAGGCCAGGAGCAGTCCTAACTACTTGAAGGCCCTTTCCAAGCTCCTACCGACTTCTAGGAAAACTCATGCTGCCAACTTCTTTCTTTCAACCAATCTCAAAGGTGTACAAGATCTCTCTACATATTATTATTGGACCTAAAGGCATCTAGGAAAGCTCCTGCTGCCAATGTCTTTCTTCCAGTGAGTCTTAAGGATCTCTGTAATACAGATTTCAGAGACTAACAGGGCTATATGTTTGTATTTTCCTCTCTCATTGCCTTTGATGGTGATGGGGCAGAGGGCCAAAGAGGCTTACAAGGGACGTAAACGTGTGTCGCCCAGTTGCCTGGCTCATGGGGGAAAGTCCTGAGGCGTCCTCCGTGTTTGCTGCTGTCGTCCTCCACCGCTTCCCTCTCCTCCTGGTCTCTGAACATCTTGAGCACACTCTCTGGAACATGGAGCCGGGGGGCAGATGCGCTGAAAGGCAGAGCAAGAAATGAATAGGAACATTCCTCTTTTCGAGTGGGAAAATAAAACCCCACGAATCAATACACACTTCTGACCAAGAGGCACCTATGCGCCATGAAGGTCTACCTGCAGCATTGGTGGCAATGACAATTAATGTCACAGTGTTTTAATAACAAAAAAACAACAACAATAACAATATGGTTTGTTTATATTTCCCACCTCTCCCTGCGGATTGAGGCAGGATTACAACATAACATAAAATTGCAAAGTACAATAAAAATATGTTAGACCCTGAACCTTCCCACCATTAAAATTAATACAAAATTCAATAATAATAATAATAATTTATTATAATACATAATATATTATATTATTATAAGAGTATTATTATCATCACATTATTATAAGAGTTTTATAATAAGAGTATTATTATTATAATTATACTTATAATTATATAAATTATATAATTATATTTAAAATAATAATTATTATTTAAATTATATAAAATATTTATAATAAAATATAATAAAACAAAATTATTATATTATTATTAGATTATACATAAATATTATTATATTATTATAATAAGAGTATTATTATAAAAGTATGATTATTATTATAAGAATATTACCAATTAATATTAGTAATAATATTGGTAATAATAATAATAATAATTTAAAAATCCCTCATCGATAATGATCAGATCATTCTGACAGCTCCACCTCGAAGGGGAAGAAGTCGTCCCAGCGCCGCCGCCGCCGCCCGAGGAAGAGGAGCCGCCCTCGTCTTCCGACCCCGAGCTGCTGTAGCCCACCAACGCCGCCCCGCTCATGGCTTGGCCGGCGAGGTCATTCAGGAAACACCGAGGTCCGGGATGCCGACTAGGCCTCAAATCGCGGTCCGCGCATGCGCAGAACCGGCCCTGAGAGGGCAAACCCCCGCCCATCGCCGATGCGCGCGCGGCTTTGACGTCACAGGGAGCGACGTCGCCGGCGCCTGCCGTAGAGCTATGAAAGTGGAGCCCCCGGGGGATGCTGGGAGTTGTAGTCCAGCAAAAGAAACGGAAAGAGTAAGAAGAAAGGTCCCTGATGGAAGTCTCTTTTTTCTGACGCCGGAAGAGCCCAGGCCCTTCCTCCTCCTCAGTCTCCTCCTCCGCAGTCCCCTCCTGGGTCCGCACCGGTAGTTCTCTCCGCGGTCCGGCAGAGGGCGGCCCCTTCTTCCATCTCCGCCGCCGCCTCCGCCTCTTCTTCCCCTTCCTCCTCTTCGTCCGAGGCGCCTCTGTCCCGGCTGAAGTCCCGCTTGCCTTTCGGGGGTCTCCCCTCCTCTCCTCCACTTCGCCCGGGGAAGGTTGCTCTGGGCCGGGAGAGGCCGCTACGCGAGGCCGGGGATCCGAGGAGACGACTAGGCCGCACACTCCCTCTTTCCCTCACGTAAGGCTCTCGGTCCTCGGCTTCGGACGAGACAAAAGACGGCTGCAGGGAGGGACTTGAGCTTTAAAACCCCGAAGGAAACGGGGCTGTTCCAGAGGGGCCCTTTAGGAAGGAGCTATCCCTCGAGGGACACGGGAGTGGGGCTGGGCTGACACGGGTCGGAGGCCCTGTGAGAATGCGGGACACGGGAGTTATTCTCTCTTCACCCCCCAAAAAACCCCAACATGTTCATCCAATCTGCGACGCCTTTTCAAGTGTCCCATAAATACAGAATGTATATGTATTTCCCTCCTTTCCTTGTATAATTGTGGTATTGTTATTATATTTGCTGTGATGTATTTGGGTAGCCGGGTTCATCTTGTATTTTCCGTCCCTTCGCTTTGTAACCCGCCTTGATTCCGCAAGGAAAGGCGGGATGTAAATAAATCATACTATTATTGTTATTATTGTTATTATTACAAGGATCATGGATTACCAGGAAGTGAGTTTGTCCATTTCCTCCGTAGCATATATAGAAGCAACATCATTTGGAGGAAAAAGAAAAAATCTCAAGTGTCTTTAAGAACAATTAGAATAACTGGTTTTATTAAAAATAAAATAACATTTATTTTTTGGAAAATAATGGAAGAAGAAGAGAAAAACATATATATATATATACACACACGCACACACACACACATACTGTATATGTTATGGAATTGGTAATAATAGAAACAAAGAGTAAATTTTATGATAGAACAATTTGTATATATACCAGTAATGAAATAATTTGATTCTGTGTCTTTAGATAAATGGGATATATATGTATGTATGTATGTATATAATATATATAGCAGTTGGCATGTTGCATAAATGATATAATAGGAAGGAGGAATCAAGTCAAAGAGAGTCTTGAAAACTGGGTGCTGAAGTTAAGCTTAAAGGAGGTGTAAAGATGGAGGAAAAGGTGGAAATTAATAATAATAATAATAATAATAATAATAATAATAATAATAATCTTTATTTCTATACCACTTTTCCTGGAAGATCAAAGCGGCTTACAAGTTCCAGTACAGATGTACCACACATCGTATTACAATATAACATGCAAACAGGAGAAAAGAGCATTACTTTAAAACATTCTATGGCCTGTTACAGACTGCCAAAATAAAGCTGCTTCGAGTCACTTTGGAGGTATGGTATTTCAATGATGCATGAGTCCTAAGAGTCTGGAAGCTTCACCAAAGCTTAGGACTGGAACGTGGCTTTGGTGTGACTTTTGGACTCTTAGGACGCATGTATCATTGAAATACCATACCTCCAAAGTGACTCGAAGCAGCTTTATTTTGGCTGTCTGTAACAGGCCAAAAAACATTTTAAAAGCACACAATCACAAATTAACGTCTTAAATACACTTTGCATTGGAGGATTAAGGGATAGGAGGGTAATTTTTGTTTTGTTTTTCCTATGAAGGATCGGGGGGTATGCCAAGCGGAACAGATGAGTTTTCAACGCTTTCTTAAAGACATCTGGGGAAGGACTGAGACGGAGCTCTTCAGGGAGTCTATTCCAATATGCTGGAGAGATAGCTGTAAATGCTCGTTGGTGAGTTACCGACAATCGCACCCTAGGATGTTCCAGTAAATGTTTGCCTGTTGTTCTGAGGGTGCGGGGCGGATTATGTAGGGAGAGGCGCTCCCTCAAGTAACTCAGGCCCAAGCCATATAGGGTTTTATAGGTAACAACCAACACTTTGTATTGAGCCCGGGAGCTAATAGGCAGCCAGTGAAGAGCTTTTAATAATGGGGTTATATGGGCCACTCTTGAGGTCCCAGTGGCTAATCTGGCTGCAGCATTTTGAACTAACTGTAGCTTCCAAACCTGGTACAAAGGTAGCCCCATGTAGAGCGCATTACAGAAATACAAGTGAGAGGTTACCAGTGCGTGTACTACTGTTTCAAGGTCCTTTCGGTCCAGACAGGGACGCAGTTGGCATATCAGCTGAAGCTGGTACCAAGCACTCCTGGCCATCGCATCCACTTGGGATGAAAGCTGTAAGGATGAATCCAGGAGTACTCCCAAACTGCAAACTTTATCCTATAGGGGAAGTGTGACCCCATCCAGGACCGGATGACAAATTCCTCTGTCTGGATCTGGGGTACCTATCACAAGTACCTCTGTTTTCTCTGGATTCAGCTTGAGTTTATTTTCCCTCATCCAGCCCATTACTGACTCTAGGCAGGCAACCAGAGGAGAGATGCCTTCCTTAGTCACTGTATCAGTCGGAGACATGGAGAGATAGATCTGGGTGTCATCAGCGTACTGATAGCACCGTGCTCCATGTCTCTGGATGATCTCCCAGCAGCTTCATGTAAATATTAAACAGCATGGGGGACAGGATGACGCCCTGAGGGACGCCAGATGTCAGCTCTCTTTTGCGAGAGCAACAGTCCCCCAGCCTCACCATCTGGAATCTTCCCGAGAGGTAGGACCGAAGCCACTGGAGCGCAGTGCCGCCAATACCTAACTCTCTCAGGCGTTCCAGAAGGATACCATGGTCTATGGTATCGAAGGCCGCTGAGATGTCCAAGAGCACCAGCAGGGTCACACTTCCCCCGTCGATGCCCAGACGGAGATCATCGACTAGGGCGACCATGGCAGTCTCAACTCCGAACCCCGCTCTAAAGCCAGTTTGAAATGGGTCCAGATAATCAGTTTCATCCAAGACAGCTTGGAGTTGGAAGGCGACTGCTCTCTCAATCAAATTGTTAAGTATGTTGGGATAGGAGTATTACACATCTGTTTATGTGAAAACGTAATACATATTATTTGGGGGGGGGGGGGAGAAATAGCTGAAGAATTCCCCTGTCTGGGATCAAGCATTGATCAGAATGGAGACTGCAGTCAGGAAATAATAATAAGAATGTATTGATTTATTTCATTTCTATCCTGCCTTTCTCCCCAAAGGGACCCACGGCGGCTCACAATAACAATTTTAAAAACATATTGCAATTAAAAAATAATAATAAAATGAAACATCACCAAAAAAACAATATAAAATTACAAATATTACAATCACAATGTCCGTCCCATACAAGAAGAAGGCTAGGAATGGGGAGGGCAGCTATGAAAGAACTGGAAAAGCTACCGAAGAGCAAAGGCATACAACTGAGCCCTAAAGTCAGAACCGTCCAGGCCATTGTATTCCCCATCATCCCCATGGAAAAGCGACTGAAGAGCAAAGGCATACAACTGAGCAAATTATATATAAACCCCTGTGCCTAACCTGAAATAGCATCATTCCTACCCTTTCTGGGCTTCCGCTCCCCTGCTGCCACACACTTTTTCTGTCCTTTTACTAGAAGTTTTATAAGAGGAAAATCATGAATGCGGAGGTGAATGGGCTTTCCTCTTTGTGTGAGATAAGACAAGATGGGCAACGGCAAGCTTAAAAGGGTAAGCCCCCGGCTCATCAAGGGGAAAGGTGGACTTGGGAGCCTCTCTCCTAAAGCACTTGGTAGAACCATTTGCCCCTTTTCACTGAGATGCCATTTGAACTATGCCCAACTCCCAGTGACTCAGTGTCCAGGTACTGTATTTATAGCTTGTTCTCCTCATTGGGCTCCTGGGTGTATAGGTGTGGCCAGATAACAAATGCATTACTACTAGGGAGAGAAGGCTGCGTGGAAGAGTTGTGACCAGTGGAAGGTGTTTTCAGAAGTGTTTGTTTGTTTGTTTGTTTGTTTGTTTATTTATTTATTTATATCCCGCTCTTTTCCCAGGGCTGGGACTCAGAGCGGCTTCACAGCATTAAAAAAACAAACAAACAAAAAGTACAATTAAAAACATTTTAAAAATAAATAAATAAATGACGTACATTAAAAAGAATGATTAAACTAGTCTAACATTCCAGCTTGTCCTTATAGTAATTCCTTAAAAGCCTGTTTGAACAGGTAGGTCTTTACCTGCCGGCGGAAAGCCATCAAGGAGGGAGCCGTTCTTATCTCCCTGGGCAGGGAGTTCCAGTCTCTAGGGGCAGCCACCGAGAAGGCCCTCTCTCGTGTCCCCACCAAACATGTTTGTGAAGTTGTTGGGATGGAGAGAAGGGCTTCTCCAGAGGATCTCAGAGTCTGGGCAGGTTCATACCAGGAGAAACGGACTGCCAAATAATGTGGACCTGAGCCATGTAGGGCTTTGTAGGATATAACCAGTACCTTGAATTGTGCCCAGGAACGAACTGGTAGCCAATGAAGCTGTTTCAACAGGGGAGTTGTATGGGCTCTGTAATCGGCGCCTGTTAACAGCCTGGCAGCAACTCTTTGAACCAGTTGAATTTTCCAAACACTTTTCAAAGGCAGTCCTATGTAGAGCCCATTACAGTAGTCCAAACGGGATGTAACCAAGGCATGTACCACCGTGGCAAGATCTGGCTTCTCAAGGAACGGGCGCAGTTGGCGCACAAGTTTTAAATGTGCGAAAGCACTCCTGGTCACAGCAGAGACCTGGGCCTCCAAGTTCAAAGCTGAGTCCAAGATTACCCCCAAACTGCGAACCTGTGTCTTCAGGGGGAGTGTGACCCCATCTAACACAGGCTGGATCCCTATTCCCTGATCTGCCTTCCGACTGACCAGGAGCATTTCTGTCTTGTCTGGATTAAGTTTCAACTTGTTTGCCCTCATCCAGTCCATTACTGAAGACAGGCACTGGCTTAGAACCAGGACTGCCTCCTTGGATTGAGGTGGGAAGGAGTCGTAGAGTTGAGTGTCATCTGCATATTGATGACACTTATCCCCAAAACTCCGGACAACCTCTCCCAGAGGTTTCATGTATATGTTAAACAGCATAGGGGACAACACAGAACCTTGAGGGATCCCACAGGTCAATGGCCAAGGGGTCGAACAGGAGTCCCCCAGTACCACCTTCTGAGTTCACCCCTCCAGGAAGGAACGGAGCCACTGTAGAACAGTACCTCCAAGCCCCATCCCAGAGAGGCGGTCTAGAAGGATACCATGATCGATGGTATCAAAAGCCGCTGAGAGGTCCAGGAGAACCAACAAGGACACACTCCCCCTGTCCAGTTCCCTGCGTAGGTCATCCACCAAGGCGATCAAGGCTGTCTCTGTTCCATAGCAAGGTCTGAAACCAGATTGAAATAGATCTAGATAATCCATTTCATTCAGAAACCCCTGGAGTTGGGAAGCCATCACACATTCCAGAACCTTGCCCAGAAATGGTAGGTTAGACACTGGCCAATAGTTATTCATTATTGTGGGATCCAAGGATGACTTTTTTTTAAAGAGGCCTCACAACAGCCTCCTTTAGGCAGGATGGAATTCTGCCTTGTTGTAGGGAGGCATTGATTACCTCCTTTACCCACTCAGCCAGTCCCCCTCTGGCCTGTTTAATAAGCCAAGAAGGACAAGGGTCCAAGACACATGTGGTGGCTCTTACCTTTCCAAGGATTCTGTCCACATCATCAGGCTGCACAAGTTGAAAAGTATCCATTAACACTGGACCGACAGGAGCTAAGGTTACATCCACTGACATTATTAACTGTAGCATCCAATTCGGACCGAATCTGAGTGATTTTATCTGCAAAATGCTGAGCAAATTTTGCACCAAGCCTTTGAGTGGTCTGCATTTTCTACTTGAGGGTGAGCGTGTAAAAGAGCCTTGACCACTTGGAACAGCTCTGCTGACCGGCTCCTTGTAGATGCAATTCTGGTAGCAAAAAATAATTTCTTTGCTGCCTGCATTGCCATAGAGTAGGCTTTCAAATAGGCTCTAGCCCGTATTCGATCAGATTCACTCCGAGTCTTCCGCCAACATCGCTCTAGTCTCCTTCTTATTTGCTACATCAAATCCCTAGAGAACCAGGGGTCTGGTTTGGCTCCACTCTGTGAGAGGGGACGCTCAGGAGCGATTGTGTCCACCACTCTGGCCATTTCTCCATTCCAAAGGCTGGCTAGGGCTTCAACAGAATCGCCTGCCAAGATGACAGGAAACTCTCCAAGAGCCCTTAGAAATCCTTCTGGATCCATCAGCCTCCTGGGGCAGACCATCCTAATCGGTGCCCCACCCCTGCAGAGGTTCTGAGTCCCAATAAGTCTAAACCTGACCAGATAATGATCTGTCCATGATAATGGAACTGTGGAGAGTTGGGTCTGCGAGAACCCGGTTATTCACAGCTTTTCCTCCTAAGGTAGTAAGCTGTAGATTGTACTGAGAAGACAGTGATAAAACCTCACATAGCTTTAGTCTCACATTAGATGCGCACTTTTTGTGGGGGGAATAAATGGTGATGTTTGAGCATCTGGGACAAAGGAGAACCATTAGAATGATGGAGATCCTGTGGAGGAGGAGGAAGAGTTGGTCCCAGGAGGCAGGGGGAGGGCACACTTTTGTTTGTGGGTCTCACCTGAATGCTCCCTTTTCTTACAGATCCTTGATGGGCATTGTGGAACAAGGTGAACGGCCTTCTGCATCATCCGGGATGTTCCTCCTACTAGTGCACACCACTGTTTGATGCACACTGCTCTCAGCAGTAGGAAAGAGTCTCCAGCCCTGTCAATCCACGAGCTTGGGATTCTCAATTGCCGGGCGCCCAGATCTTCTTAATCGTGTTGCCTCAATTGAGAAGCTGAAGCCCTTATTGTGGAAACCCCGGTTCCTTTTCCCCAGCATGTCAGAGAGCTGGCAGCAGCAGCAGCCACCACAGCAGCAGCCGCCGCCCCCTCACCATGCTGGGACAGCCACCCTGCCAGAGCACCCCATCCCATCGAGCGCCGTGGCGGAGAACCCCTTGGGCTGTGCCGTCTATGGCATCCTCCTCCAGCCGGAGCCCAGCAGCCTACAGCACCATCCTCCCATTTCCGCCAGCGGGGGTGAGCCCTCCCCCAAGTGCGGCGTGTGTGGGCATGACTTGGCACACCTCTCCAATCCCCAAGAGCACCAATGCCTGCAGGGGGGCCACGACCGCTCCTTCCAGTGCACCCAGTGCCTGAAGATCTTCCACCAGGCCACAGACCTCCTGGAGCACCAGTGCCTGCAAGTGGAGCAGAAGCCTTTCGTCTGTGGGGTCTGCAAGATGGGCTTCTCCCTGCTCACCTCCCTGGCCCAGCACCACAATGTCCACAACGGCAGTGCAGCTGTCAAGTGCTCCATCTGTGAAAAGACTTACAAGGCAGCCACCGCTGTGTCCGCTGCCCCTGAGGAGCCTGCCCCACCTCAGCAACCAGCAGCGCTGAACCGGATCCCTGTGGAGAAGCCCTACAGCTGCTCCATCTGCCAGAAGCCCTTCAAACACCTCTCTGAGCTCTCGCGACATGAGCGGGTGCACACGGGAGAGAAGCCGTACAAGTGCAGCTTGTGCGAGAAGAGCTTCAGCCAGTCCTCCCACCTGGTGCACCACAAGCGTACTCACAGCGCCGAGCGGCCCTACAAGTGTACTGTCTGCGAGAAGGCCTTCAAGCACCGCTCCCACCTGGTGCGCCACATGTACGCCCACTCGGGGGAGGCACACCTCTTCCGCTGCAATGTCTGCGAGCTGCACTTCAAGGAGTCTTCGGAGCTGCTCCAGCACCCCTGCACGCCCAGCGGGGAGCGGCCCTTCCGCTGTGGGGCCTGCCACAAGGCCTTCCGCCGGCCCTCTGACCTCCGCCAGCACGAGCGCACCCACAGCACTGAGCGACCCTTCCAGTGCGACCTCTGCCAGATGAGCTTCAAGCAGCAATATGCCCTCATGCGCCACCGCCGCACCCACAAGACGGTGGTCGCTGTGGGCGGTGTGGCTGGTGTGTCTGGTGCCACTACTACTGCTGCCACAGCCACAGCCGCTACTCCTTCTGGGGAGCCAGAGTTGCAGTCGGGCCCCTTCAAGTGCTCCCTGTGTGAGAAGGGCTTCGTCCAGCCGGCCCACCTCCTCTACCACCAGCATGTCCATGGAATTGAGAACCTCTTCAAGTGCAACGCCTGCCAGAAGGGTTTCAGCCAGTCCTCGGAGCTGCTGCGCCACCGCTGCGTCCAGAGTGCCGAGCGCCCCTTCAAGTGTGCTGCCTGCAGCAAGGCCTACAAGCGGGCCTCTGCCCTCCAGAAGCACCAGCTGACCTCCCACTGTGCAGAGAAGCCCCTCAGGTGCACCCTCTGCGAGCGGCGCTTCTTCTCTTCCTCTGAGTTCGTCCAGCACCGCTGTGACCCGGCCCGCGAGCGGCCCCTCAAGTGCCCGGACTGCCAGAAGCGCTTCAAGTATGCCTCAGACCTGCAGCGCCACCGGCGCGTCCACACCGGGGAGAAGCCATACAAGTGCCCCTCGTGCGAGAAGGCCTTCAAACAGCGCGAGCACCTCAACAAGCACCATGGTGTCCACACCCGGGAGCAGCACTACAAGTGCATGTGGTGCGGGGAGCGCTTCCTGGATCTGGGCCTCCTGCAGGAGCACAGTGCCCAACACACCTCCACCGAGGCCACTTACTCTGTGGCCCCCTGCCTGCCCTGAATAGCTCCCACGTGGATGAAAGGGTTGCACCAACCTGCATGCCCAGCACCAACTGCCTCCCCATGCCCTTGTAGGGCTGGCTTGAGCATAGGTCAGGCTGCTAGCCTGGGTGGTGAGGACTGTCACCCTCTGATGACAAGCCAAGGACAGAGTAGATTGGTGTGGGCTGAGAAGGGGGGAAAGCATGCATGCCAGCCTGTGTCCTTGCACTCCTCTCTTCTTAATTTGCAGCTTGGGAACTTGCAGCGACTTTAGCCTGCCTTGATGTCCCAAGTGCCACGTCCATCTCCCAGGTCTGACTGAAATGAACGTCTCCGGCAGAACCTACCAGTCCAATTCAAACCCTCCCTCATCCCTGATCTAGAAATGTGGTTTCTGAAAAGATTTTACCATGTTTTTGGGTGGCAGCGGGGTGGCATTTGCTCCTTGCAAACCATGGAACAGGATTAGGTTAGAGAGGTTTCTGTGAAGGATGGACTTGGTTCCTCTGAAGACACACTGTACCCTGGGGAAAGGTCACTTGCCCACACATGCTTATGCTCTTCTGCCTGTTCTTTTCATTTCAGCCATGCATTTGTGGGAAGTGGGCCAAGGGTTGCACCTGACGACCATCTCCTTGGCTTCAGTTACACAGAACCATCAGTGGTGGGCTCTCTGGCTTCCCTCGCTTCTAGAGTTCTGAGGATGCCATCCAATCTGGTAGTGTGGATGGGTCCACAGTACAATAATGAGAGACAGCCAGAAAGTCATGGGAGGGGAGGGGGAAGACTCTGTTTCTCTAAAGCCAGAATGTGCCCAATTCCTACCCACATGAGTATACAGTATATCATAGAGAGGTTTCCCTGTGTAATTTCTGGGCAGCAACAACAAATGGAAGAAGGATCTTTTTTACATGCAACTAAAGAGTTTGGACATCAAGGTGATTAAAACTCTGCTACAGGACCCTCCCTGGAACTGATCTTTCAGAGCCCCCTTTGCTGTTGTGACCTTAATGGCCAGCCAAATGAAGCAGAGTTGGCATAGCCAAGCCCCTGAAAATGCCTTTCTTTGGGACCATTCTGTGGGACTGGTGTGTCTCTGCATGCGTGCGTGCATATTTAGTGCCCTTTATATTCAGCCCTGCAAACACTATCAGACTGGGAGATGGCGGATGCAGCAAAGCCTCCAGGACAGCCATAAAAAAGTTTATGGTTTTACCTCTTTCTGGCTGTGGAACAGCAGCTTTCTCACCTGGATCCATCCTGCAGGCTGCACAGTGTTGTAAAAAGGGTGGAAATGCCTCTCTGGGCAAGGTCTGTCCAGGGCTGGCTCCAAGCACAAGAGGGCGGCCGGATGCGTTGTCGGTCTCCCCTCTTGTAGGACCTGCTCTCTTGGCCCTGGGCTGTTCATGACACCTCAGATGTATAGAACTAACTTTTATGGAGTTTGTCTTCATTATTTTTCATATCGCTTTTTTAAAAAGCAGTTTAATATTCATTAAATATCTGTGTAGCCCAGACAAATGTCCACCTTGATTCCTTAAAACACAAAACAAAAATGTCTGTGACAGGGCCCTTGGATTTTGATGTTAACTGTATGTTTACTCCAGGATATGCTCGGTTTTTATTTCTGCATTTAATCCCAAGAGGGGAAGCTTCCTCCCAAGTCTCTTCTCCAGGGAGGACTATCAGGATGTGGCAGAAAGTGTGTTTTGCAGAGGAGCAGACTAGCGAAGTGGAAAGGGAGTGGGTGGCTGGGCCTCCTAGCTTGCCAGACCGGATATTTTGAAACGGAAACAGCTCCTATATCTAGGCGGCACATCAAGGCCTTTCTTGGGAATGGGGAGCGTTCTGTCTTGGGAAAAACTTTCCTTGTTTTTCTCTTTTAATGTATGACCTTCCTTTCTCCTTTCTGTGGACTGTCATTGTTACAGAATGTATTTTGCTAGTATTTAGCCCTTCATCTGAAAATGTCCTTCCCTACTGAACCATTTTTTTTCTCCTATTACTTCAGCCCTCCCTCAGGAATTTGCCTCTCCTTATCTCTGTAACTTGGCTCTGCTCCTGGACCTGGTGGTGCTCAGAACCAGACACATGATTTCCTGACCTGGACTCTCCAGAGCTCATAAGAGGGAACAAGGCAGCGCTGATGAAGCAAGAGCATTGGTAACTAATGATGTCACCCAAAAAAACAACAACAACAACACAGGGATGTTGGGTGAGAGCTGCTAGTAGATGGTAGTGGCATTCCTTTGGCAAGAAAATATATTTGGTTGGGAGTTCTAATGAAAAAATATCATGGAGGCTTTAGCTGAAAAATGCTGTAGTGTGCTAGAATTACTCATTGTGGCAGGGAGGCTGCTACTACCCATTTCTGGCAAAAGCCTTCAGTTTTGTTGGGGAAACTGTGATCCTTAGCCTGGCCTGGGGATGCAGCAGTGGGGCCTTGAAGCCTCGCAGTCTGGGCCCTGTGAGAGATGGGGAGCCCTGGGGTTTCTTGAGCCCCCCCAAGCTTACTTGTGGTGGTGAGAAAAGTGTTCCTTTGCTTCCGAAGCAACAGTCCCAGAGGGGAAACCCTGCTTTTCTGGCATGGCCCCAGAGGTGGTTGTTTTGTCTTCTGGCAGACAGTGCAGGAATTGGAAAGAGTACATTAAAAATTAAAGTTGCTACCTGTTGTTTTTCACTTTCCTGGGGAAAAGGTTACTTTTTTGAGGCTTGTGGAACTGCTGTTGCCATCTGAGGAAGTTGGCCAAGTCTACAAAAGCTCATGCTATAACTTATTTTGTTCAGCAACACTTACCATAGTGTTGAAAGTAAGCAAGGAGTGGTCATGTTCAGTTTTCAGCTGTTAAAGGAGGTTCCCATGCCGCCCAGAGCAGCACAGGACCGTGCCTGTTGCTTCCAGCACAGAACTCCATGCCACTTTACTTAGGAAGCTGTGCTTTAGCAACAATGGAAAGGCTGGCTGGCTGGCTGGCAGCCACACATGCACTTCCTGCAGGGGCCAGAGAACTGCGTCTTTGAGGTGAGGATTTCAGTCATAGAAGTAAGAGACAAAGTCCTGTCAGTGCTGGTCTGAGCAGCCCAGGAACCTTGGTTGCCTGTTAGAAGCAGAACAGCAACCCTGGCCTACCCCCCTTTCCTCTTAATGCAAGTGCTAACAGGTCAGGCAACACCAGCATGAGGAGCCAGATGAGGAATTACTTTTTTAAAGCAGTAGTTGTACTTTCACATTCAGGGCAGCAGCATATAACATAACCTGTTATCTTTAAAAACTAACACTTCAGGGTCTGGGGCTGTGACAGATATGGGACCTACTATGGTGTATTTAGAGAGGTTCTTTGACTCTGGGAGCCCTAACCATAGTTATCTGTCTGAGGCCCCCTCTACAAGCATGAATATGTAGAGCAAAAGAGTACCTGCAAACACTAGCAATGATGGTGTCTTATCTCTGCAGCAGTGACACTTAGAGCTAGAAATGACCTGTTCTGTCTGAGAACCAAATTGTGGATAGGAAAAAGAAAGCTGTCTTGTGATCAGCAAGTGCCCTGACGAAGCATTTTGATGACTCCATGCCTTAAAGGGTGAAATGCTCCCTCACAGAGACGTACATATCCTGTTTTTGGGCAGAAGTGAGCATGGTTTCTGCTTTTAGAATAGGAGCAAGCAATTTCTTAGTCTGTGGGCCAAGGTTTTGGCTGAGGACACTCCAGGAGGCTGCAGAAACCAACAGACCTGGATGAACAAGTTAACAAGTTGTGTTAATGAGAGAGCGGAGCCTAAATGCCAAGCCCAGTTCCTTGGTAGGGGCAGTGTTCTGCTTATTGCATGACCTTGTGCATTTGGTGTTGCTTTTTACTTTTCCACATTTAAAAAAACCCACAGGTTACTTTTACAAACTACCTTTGATGCTGAGGTTGCCTGCTAAGCTGGGGCAAGGAATGACCAAGAAAATACACCATCCCTCCCTTTCCCACCCCGACTGTCTCCTTGCTGCCTTCCTCCCACTTTTTGAGATTCTTATTTTAACTTGACCAGGAAACACCTTCTGGATGCCTTCCTCTGCTGAGGCAGCTAATGGCTTTTATTCTTTGTGGTCGTTCAGGAGCCGAAGGAGAAGATCCGTGTGGCTCTTGGCCTGCTGGCTTCCTTCCTAGCGCCAGGGCTGCAGGTAGTGGGATCGGCTGGAAAGGAAGGGGAGGCACTGTTTGTGTCTGAGCAATTCACAAGGGCTCCGGCTGCAAGGCCTGGATGCTTCCACGCCATCCCCTTGCCTAACTGAAGGCTGCACAGAGCGCTTGCTTTCTGGGTGGAAGGGTACAGAGTCTCCTTGTAAGCCCAAAAGTGGACTGAGAGGGGCTCTGGATTCCCACAATCTTGGATGCTAAGATGCAGCCAGCTGTCCAGCATGCTTAGCCTGGAATCCTGTTTGGGCACCATGCCAGCGTTTGCGCTTTTCCCAGCAGTGTGCAGCGGCAGCAGCAATGGAAGGGAAGGCAGGCAAAGCCGACCGACTCCAAGCAGCCTGTTTTTCCAATGGCATCCTTCCAATGGCATCCTATGGAGGGGGCCATTTTTCCACCCTGAACCCCTCCTTCCCCTGGGCTGCACCAGTGGCTCCAATAGGACCAGAACTGACGTCGTGTCTGATTTGGGGTGGGTGGGTTTTTTCTTTCTTTTTTTTGGGGGGGGGGGGGGGGAATTTCTCTGTTGCTTGTGGTGTGTGAGTCAGGGGCAGAACCACAACATTTCCCGGTGGTTTTACCCTAGTTTTGGCAATCTAGGCATGACAGATCACCTGTAGAAAAACACTTAAATTTGGGACTTGTTGTGACTTGGTCCAAAATCTGGGGCTTCATATGACCCACAGAGCATGCTTTCCGCACCCCCTGCTTTGCAGCTATTTGCATGCTAAGTTGAGGTCTTTCTCCCCGTGGATAAGGTGCACAGAACATCATGAGCCAAAAGGATTTCAGACCCAATTTTCAAAATTAAGACCCAGTGAAAATGAGCCCAGAGGGCACACTTTAGCATTGGTTGAACTTCACCCAACTATTCCAGTCAGTTGGTTTTCTAGCTCATTATGAGCCCAAGATTATATTATATCTTGTGATCTTGTGTGTCTTGGGTCCAATTCAGGAGAAAGGCAGATTATAAATAAATAATATGCCAGCATTTTCTGAGTGGAGGGTTGGTTTCTTACTTAACTGGTGTTTTAAAGGCACCATGATTGCTTACCTGTGTGCCGATCCAAAGCTCCTGTAGGTATTGCTGCAACAAAGGGGGGAAAAGATGAGAAAGCTCCATGGATCTCACCATAGAGTTCTGCAAGGAATTAACAGGGATACACAAAGTCCTAGGGGACCTGCTAGGTAACTTACACAGTGTTGTAAGAGAGAGGCTTTGGCCCATATCTGGCTAGGCTGGGGTTCTGGTTAAGGCAATACTAGCAGGAAAAGAGAGAGAAGGTGTTACAAATTGCTCATTCAATCTTATATCAAATGGCTGTGCTAGCTGGGGAGGCCTTGAAATGGTTGCCCCAAAAGGTAACTTCCCAGGCTCTAGTTTTGGTGAATGATGCCAAGAAGGCAGAGCAAATTGATCCAAGGTTTTTAACCTTCCTAAGCTCGGTCTCTTGTCTTTGATTCCAAAGGAGTAGACCAACTTGGTTAAGATGCCAGGTTTGTTTTTCTACCAAGGAACCAAATAAAATATTGGTCAGAAAGCCATGTTTGCCCAAGGCAGCATCATAGGATTGGAAAGTCCTGGTGGCAAATAAACCTTTTTAAAAATAGAGACCCCACCCAGCCCAATACACTGTTTGCCCCTCTCACCCTCCCTAACAAACCTGTACCCTCGTTTTCCCAAAAAGGGCACCTCTTACCCTCCAGGTCTGTGTGACGTCTGGTTTCAGGTACCTCAGGGCATAACAGCTGAAGCCAAGCACTGGGAAGGAAGCAGAGAAGAGACAGTGTAACCCCAGTCTTCCCAGTTGTGGGAAGTCTCTGAGGGTGTCAACTATGCCAAGATCAGAGGGGGGGAATGGCAAGGGCACATCTGGGCACACATCATTTGGGGATAATGGGGGGAATCTATGCCAGCTGCATCATCTTTGAAATGTGGGGTCAAGAAAGGCACCCAGGGAATGTCAGGGGTTGCTCCCAAATTCCTGTGCAAGCGATGGGTCTAATTTTTTCAATACCATTTGTCCTCTTGTTATGAATTTGAGCTTGGAACCAGCAACTTGTAATTGCCTTCCTCCTCTTACCTCTTTTGTTAAAACTTGGCAGTTTGAACTCTCCGGCCTTGGAGACAAAGTGGGACCAGTCGTCCATGGCCCGAGTGAAGCTGGGCCATTCTTCCTGGTTGATGCTGGGCACCAGAGGAGCCATCTTCCCCGCTCGATACTTGGCGGTCAGGCACTTGCCCAGCTCTGTCATTCCCTGGGTAACAAAATGGTTACTACAGTGGGCCCTTGGCATCCGCTGGGTATTGTCTCCAGGACACCTCCCCTTGTGGGTAACAAAATCCGTGGATGCTCAAGCCCCATTAAATACAATGGCATAGTAAAATTGTGTCTCTTATGTTAAGTGGCTGGCAGGGGTTGGGTAGGAATGACTTACCAGAGATGGAAGGCGCCGATTGGGTACCCCAGCCAAGGTGAAGGTTGCATTTTCAAAATCCGCTTCAGGATGAAAAATGAAGAAGGGAGAAAGATGAGAAAGAGACATGGAGATGTCTTTCCACCTCTTTTGGGGCTTCTGAGGTGCAAACATGGGTTGAAACCATAGAACAAAGTGGAGAAGATGGCCTCTAAAGCAGAAATCTGGCTTCTGGACTGAGACTCTACATATTTATTATTCCCTTGATGTTTCAAATAGAAACTCCCATGGATCTAAGCACAAAAAGGAATTTGAAAGCTGGATCAGCATAAGTAGGACCCATGGCCATGAAACTGGGATAAGACTTCCCTTGGGTCTTGCCAGTGGTTGCTCTTGCTCTTCCTAGGAGATCAACAATGTCACAGGGACTCACCTTTGGAGCAGCCAGTGGCCGTCCGGGAGTGCTCATCGGTCAGCCGGTTGGCCACCGTGTCCATGTCCATGCGCCGTAAGGTGGGCAAGAAGGGGTGGTAGAGGTGGTCCTTCACTCCGGCCAGCATGACCTTCCGGGGCTGCAGGGGGATGAGGACTGCCGGGGAGGCGTAGACGGGGCTGCCATCTTGGTGCCATGGGACCAAGTCCAGCATCTGGGCCATGGCAGTTGCGTCAGCTAAACCGAGGGGGAAATGGTGTCACAACATCTCCAGAAGAACCTCTCCTTTTCTCTCTTCCACCTCCTCTTCCTTCACACATTGTTGTGTGCCTTCAAGTCATTTCTGACTTATGACAAGGTGAACCTATCCTGGGGTTTTCTTGGCAAGATTTGTTCAGAGGAGTTTTGCCATGGCCATCCTCTGAGGCTGAGAGAGTGGTACCCCAGTCTTAGGAGACAACAACGGACTGGGAATTTTGGACCCTCCATGATTCAGATTCTATCACAAGAATCTAGGAGAAAATAAGCACTATTCTCTGCTGTAAAAGAGATTGGGAGGGGTCCTGTCCTCCCAAAATTGGAGCAAAATAGAGAGGAGCCTACCTTGCTCTGCTTGCGATCCACTGCCTTCTCTGTTCTGGCTTCTCTTGGGGGGGTCTCACAGCCCTTTTGGGGCCCTCCTGGTCAGGTGTCCCCAATTGTCCATCATGATGGGGACCCAAAGCCCCAGGTCACTTGTTGGGTGATGGATGATGAGGACAAGGTTGCTAAGAGATGGTGAGGGCCATTGTCCATGGGGAGATCCTTGGTTGCTGGTGGCCTGTCTGTGGCTCAAATGTGGGCCAAGCAGCCTCGGATCTTTATGGGGGGAAGAAAGTAGAGTAAAATGGAGGGGCTGGTGGCAGCCATGCGAGGAAACCCCAGAGATGGGCAGGGACTTGTTTTGCATTCTCCCTATGGTTGCCGGTGGCTTCATTCATTCGGGGCTCAAATGTGGGTCAAGCAGCCTGAGATCTGTTGTTGTTGTTGTGTGCCTCCAAGTCATTTTTTACTTATGGTGACCCTAAGGCAGGGTTTTCTTGGCATGTTTCTTCAGAGGGCCTTTGCTATTGAGGCTGAGAGAGAGTGACTTGCCTAAGGTTACCCAATGGGTTTTCATCCTCAAGAGGCACTCAAACCCTGATTGTTAGAGTTTTAGTCCAATGTACAAACCACCACACCACACTTTATGGGAGGGATAAACAGAGTAAAATGAAGGGTGATAACCCTGCAAGAATACTCCAAAGATGGGCAGATGGTAAAGACAGCAGACTGTCATTTTCAAAACCTTTTTTAAAAAATTCATAATTGTTGAGGGTTTTTTTAAACTTGACTTTGTTTTAATCTGTGTCAGTGGCTCCCAAACTTGGTCTTGCAACTGTTTTGCACTTCAGCTTCCACAATTCCTGACCATTGGACAAGCTTGCTGGGTCTTCTGGGAGTCGAAGTCCAAAATTACCTGGAGAACCAAAGTTTAGGAACCACTGATCTTTGTGGGTATTTGCATTGGGTCCAAGTTGGGAGAAGGAAAATAATTTGATGCCTAAATGAATACAAACTCTCAGGAGGACTTGCTCTGGAGAAAGCAACTTGGTCGGCACTGGGCTTCCTCCAGCGAATGCGCTCCCATAGGAGGCAGAAGGGCTCTGTGGGGAGATTAGGGGCCCTGGGAAATCCTGTTAGGCACACCAGGTCCATTGGGAAAGGGCTCATCCGTTAATTGCCCGCGTTTTCAAATGGAAGATTACTGCAGTTCCTCCGCATGTGAGCCTCCCTTGCAATTGCAATAGCCATGGCCTTGCATCATTGCCAGCCATGAAAGCACCTCCCTTGCAAAATTGTGCCCACGCCAATCAGTTGGTATTAAGATCTACAGTATTAATAACTCTGGGTGGATTTGTAGTTAATAATAATAATAACCATTATGTGTGTGTGAGAGAGAGAGAGAGAGAAAATGAAAAGAAAAAGGGAAGGACAGCTTTACATCTCCCCTATGCAGAGCTTTTTGCTTTAGAGAGACTAGTGTTTACCTAATTTTTATCAAATAAGAAGTCTTGCATTTTATTGGCTTGGAAAAGGTCAGATTCAATAACGTGGGCACTTCACAGTAAATAAATTGCACCGGTTCAACAATACGAAAAGCAATGCACCATAGTTTCTCTAGGTCACCTTTATTTCTAGACCTAGGGGCTTACCTTTTTTAAATGCACACTTATGAACAATAAAGGTTGCTGTATGCGGAGAGACCTTGCAGAATCCCAATGTGGGCCCATTATGAGAAGGCATGAATGTTTGGAAAAGGCAATGATGTTTGGAAAGGTGGAAGGAAGTGGAAAGCGAGGAAGGCCCCATGCATCACCCCAAGGTGAGCATCCATGCCCCAAGGTGCCACTGAGCTCCTTCTGGATTGCAGAGCGAAGCAGCCGCTTCTTTCTTAATCCAATTTGTAAACTGTGCTACCAGATAATCGCTTTTCCAGCCTCACAGAAGGCAGAGAGTCCAATTTCATGGCAAGAGAGAGAAGGGCTTCCATCCAAAACAGGCGGCAAGAAACCCACCAGCCTTGCTGGCTTCCTTGCTCTCTTTCAGCAGAGACCCACCAGCGCCACAAGGGACCTCCAGGGAAGCCACCCAGGGATCAGCCCCAGCCATGGATCTCTAGCCCTGCTGCCGGTATGTTTGCTTTATCCCCACTTTTGCTTTGCTTACATCAAAACCTCACAGACCTCTGTAATATCCGTATGCGAAGGGATGGTGGAGCATCCGCTTTCATAGACTTGGTGCATCTTGAGGAAGTAGACCAGAGATTCCCAAACTTTATTCCTCCAGGTAATTTTGGATTTCATCTTTCTGAAGCCACCAGAACCAATGTCCAGGAATCTGGAGGATCAAAGTTTGGGAACCACTGAAGTAAACTGAGTCTATTACGAAGGCTTATGAAAGTCAGCCTGGTGCCATGGTTTGAGTGTTGGATTGTGGCTCCAGAGATGAGGATTCGATGGCCCACTTGGCGAATCTCCTCTAGGTTTCAGCCAGAACTTTAAAGGGGCTCTCCATAAAGTAGAACAGGGTCCCTCAAATAGATGCAGCAGCTTGAATAACTCTTTTAAAGCTCAACCCAAAGCAGATTCACAGCCCCACCAACATCGGTGTTCCCATCGCTTTAGCCAACTGGCAATGAACTGGGCTCCTTGTCTTGCCCTGTTTGCAAACCCAATTCTTTTCTTTTGCTCAGTTACCAACCCTGCAGTGTATTCTCTGAGCTTGGGACAAGTTATGTCCCTTAGGTTCTGTGGTCCAAAAAAAGTTTCTGTGTGAGTTGTAGCTCAGAAAGGGTACCTTTTCCTAAGGTCTGCCTAGGCTGGACTAGCCAGCTTTGAAAGGCAGCCCTATAAAACGCCAGAGAGAGAACTGGCACAGGGCTATTTCTGTCCAGGGAGAGGTTGGTGGCTTGCATTAAGCTGCTCAGAGGCAGAGGCCAGGTGCGCATTTCAGGGCCACCGCACGAGATAAACAAGCCGCCCCATGCTGCGAAAGTGGGCCGTTTCTGGCGGCGCTTGCAAGCCTTGCTCCTCCAGACCAGGATGCATGGCACTTATGCGTCTCTCTTCTCAATGACTTGGATGAAGGAATAGAGGGCCTGCTTGTCAGATTTGCAGGTGACCCTAAATGAGGAGTAGCAGCTAATGTCCCAGAGCAGAGGATCAGAATTCGAAATGAGAAATGTAGGATACTACACTCAGGCAGTAAAAATTGAATTACACAGATATAGGATGGGGGACACCTGGCTTGATGGCAGTACATGCAAAAGGGGACCTGGGAGTCTTAGCAGACCACAAGCTGAAGATGGGTCAACACTGGTAGAATTCAAAGGTATAGCCATATTAGTCTGTAGAATCAGTATATGTAGAGAGATTGTGTAGCACCTTTGAGACAGTGGAAGAAAGAAGTTGGCAGCATGAGCTTTCATAGACTAAAGTCTGCATCCAGGGAAGTAGACTTTGCGAAAAGCTCATGCTGCTAACTTTCTTTAGTCAGTCTCAAAGGTGCTACAAGATCTCTACATGAATCAACAGTGTGATGCAGCAGCTAAAAAAGCCAGTGTGATCCTAGGCTACATCAATAGTATAGTGTCTAGATCAGTGATGGCGAACCTATGGCACACGTGCCAGAGGTGCCACTCAGAGCCCTCTCTGTGGGCACACATGCTGGCGCCCTAGCACAGAGTTTGTCAGAGTTTCTTGCTAGAAAGCCAGAGGGATGTGGCACTTTGCAATAAATAAGTGGGGTCTGGGTTGCAGTTTGGGCACTCGGTCTGTAAAATGTTCACCATCACTGGTCTAGATGGAGGGAAGTAATAGGGCCACTCCATTCTGCTTTGGTCCTCCCAGGGCCCTGATTCCTGGCTTTAACTTCCCTGACGCGAGGCAGTGGCTATTCCTTAAACTTTCCCTGCCTTCCTCCTCCGCAGGGGGGAAGGATGCTTGGCTGGATCGAGAAAGTGGTCCCTCAGCCCCCGGCCAGCTCTCCCATCCGGGTGATTGTGGAGAAAGAGGTGCAAGCGGCAGCTGCCTGCGAAGAAGCCAAGGCCCGGCTGGCCAGGCAGGTGAGTCTATGAATGGATGGAGGGATGGGTGTCTTGCAGGTCAGCCTTCAGGTAAGACAGGTGAGGGCCTTCTGGGGCCTATATAGGAAAAGGGGCCAAGGGGAGGGGAGACCACTGTTGGGGTTGGGGTCCAGTCAAGGTGACCAGATGACCTCAACGCAAAGGAGGACAAGGCACCATGAAATGTAGGACATTAAAAAAATGTTGCATGTGACAAAATACAGTGAGCCCTTGGTATCCGCTGGGACTGGTTCCAGGAATCCCTGCGGATACCAAAATCCATGGATACTCAAGTCCCATTAAATACAGTGGCAGAGTCAACTGGTGTCCCTTATGAAATGGCAAAATCAAGGTTTGCTTATTGGAAATATATATATATATATATATATATATATATATATATATATATATGGAATAATTCCAAGCCACGGATGCTTGAATCCCTAAATAAAACAAAATCTGTGGCTACAGAGGGCCAACTGTAAAAGCTAAAAACATTCATATGAATGTCTTTTCTCTCTCTTATGCCTTCAAGTCATTTGTGACTTATGGCAACCCTAAGACAACCCTATCATGGAGTCTCCTTGGCAAGATTAAATGCAAATTCATATCAATCCATGCTTCTTAAGGGTGAGTAAGCCACCTTTGCAGAAATAATCCCTGGTTCTAATGCTCTTTTTACTCTTCATTCTCCTTCTCCTAGCTACCTGAAGCACAGCCTGGCTATCTAACAGAAGGTAAGATGGCCGTGGACCGTGGTAATAGGCATGGGGATGGTGGGATTTGTTTTGGTCTCAGGATAATGGGAATCACGCACCAAAAAAGGTGGTTTTCCTACCTTTGAAATGAATCCTGAGCGCTCAAAAGTAAGAATGTGGCTTTTGTTAGGTGACCTTTCCCAAATACCTCTGGTTTTAAACTGCTTGGACCAGTTTGGGGTTTGCAAAACAGTGGAGTTATGTTCTTTCTGGTCTCGTCTAAATCATTTTGGCTTCAAACTGCCTGTGGGTTTAACACTGTTCTCATTTGTACTTGGCCCTGAGAGTCCTGGATAAAAAGATAATGAGTACTTTAATAACTAGCTAAATAAATTAATGGGGTTCACTGTAACTCAGGACATGGATTTTTTTGTTCCCATTCTAGGCGGGAGAAAGCAAGACGAGGCCAATGAACCCCACAATCCTGGATCGACACCAACAAGGTACAACGCTCCTCTCCGCGGCTCTGAATGGGAGCAAGTGGTTCCGGGGAAGCCTTTTATGTCCCTTTGTCGGACCAAAGGGAAAACTTTGCCTTTCTGGTCCGCCACTGAGGCCACGCCCCTTGGCCGTCCGAATGGAGGATTCTCATTGGCTGTTCAGGAGCCACCGCCGCTGCCTGCTTTCAAGGGGCTCAATGGGGGCCCCTGGCGGTCTGCAGGGGAAGAGCAGGCATTTGCTCCTTTTCCAGGAGTTTTGCATTTCCACCTTCTGTCCAAAGGAATCCCAGAACGTCCTCCATTTTGAGCAGGACTAAGAAGCCTGAACTGACATATGCATTATATTTGTCATGCCCTGCATTTTTCTTGGATATCATCCATTTTTGCAGGGCCTTGTCCTCCTTTTCAAGTGAGGACGATTGGCTCAGTGCTAGGAGGGAATCCTGGGAATTGTAGTTTATTGTGGCCCCAGAGCTCTCTGACAGAGGAGGCTCAATGTCTCACAAACACTACAGATCCCAGAAATTATTATTATTATTATTATTATTATTATTATTATTATTATTATTATTATTATTATTACAATCAATACAGTTTCCTAGCATTGAGCCGGGGCAGTTGAAGCAGTCTCAAGATGGATTATTTCTGCAGTGGATTTTGGGGACCGCTTGGCCTTAAAGGTGCTGCTGCCACAAACAAAGATGGTGCTGATGATGGCAGTCAAATGAAAGGAAGAAAGGCTCAGAAGAATGCATAAATCACTCCTGCAGTGATGGTCTTCTGTCTCCTTTGCAGCCCCGGCCGAGCGGTCATCTCCTGGTTCTCC
>NC_056529.1:1995298-2114381 GCF_019175285.1 Sceloporus undulatus | reverse complement strand
GAAGGCCTGGGGAAGGTCATCCCTCAGCCGGTTGGCCAAAGCACACCGGTCAAGCTGCAGGCCGTGGCCAAGAGTTTTGAGGCCAGCGTGGACATCCCTGACGTGGTGAGTGACCATCGATCACCTTTGGCTTTGTTTGTAACCACTTTGGGTTTCATGGTTGCCTCTTTGGACCTGGGTTTTCTCCCACTGAGACCCTCATTTATAAAATATGAAATCCATGTTTAAAAGAACAAATTAGATTTGCTGATTCTGTGGCAGAAATATATATATACATACGCGTATTACTGTGTTTTCTTTATAAATCCACCCGCAGACTGAAGTCCAGAGCATCAAATATGAGGATGAGGACGAAATAGGTAAGAGGCTTGCATTTGTTTCGTGGGAATAGGTTCATGCACTTTTGGGTTGAAAAACAGGACAGGGCTCCTGTGCAGAAGGCTGCCTCTGCACTGCAGAAATAACCCACTTTGGTACCACTTTAACTGCTGTGGATCAATGCTGTGGGATTCTGGGATCTGTAGTCCTGTCAGACATTTATCCTTCTCTATCAGAGAACTTTGGTGCCACAGCAAACCACAGGAGGGAAATTTGGTAAGATGCAAATTTACAGCGCTATATAAATAAAGCATCATAATAATAATAATAGTAATAGTAATAATAATGCTACGTTTTTAAGGAAAATGGTGGAAAAGTAACATTTTAAAATTCTTTGTAAAAATTTAAATTTAATTAAAATGAAAAACCCAGAGGCCTCTGCTTCTCCTCCCATTGAACCCCACCCTCCCCATCTCTCCAGCATTACAAAGGGAGGCAGGTGAAGATATTTGGGGAGCAGTGGGGTCCCCCCAATTTGGGTGTCATCTGGCGTGATTCGCACACACACACCCAATGCCAATCTAATGGCCGCCCTCTTCCTTTCCAGAGGTGACTGACCTCGATGCCGAAGAGGATGAGGAGCACAGTGAACTGCAGTCCAGCTCTGACAATAACACCCCGGACAAAATGTAAGCCCCCAAAACGGCGAAGGGTCTGGAAACCATGACACTCTATGAGGGATGTTTAGCCGGAAAAAGAGAAGGTTAAGAGGCGATATGAGAGCCCTGTTTAAGTATTGGAAATGGTGTCATATTGAGGATGGAGCAAGCTTGTTTTCTGCTGCTCCAGGGAATAGGACACAGAGCAATGGATGCTGCAAGCTCCAGGAAAAGAGATTCCACCTCAACATTAGGAGGAATGTCTTGATAGTGGAATATACTGCTTTGGATTATGGCAGAATCTCCTTCTTTGGAGATTTTAAAACAGAGAATGCTTTGATAGAGAGTTCCTGCATGGCAGACTGGGGCTGGACTGGATCAGGGCCCTTTTTGGGGTCTCTTCCAGCTCTAGGATTCTATAACAACAAAGTGGTAGCTATTCATGGAGCCATTGTAAACACCAGAGAAGTCCATTGAGGTCAGAGGGACGTGAAATACAGAACGTCTGTCTGGCCCTTGCTGGGGCAGACAAATCCTACTCTCTTCCTCCATATCATCCTAATGTCTTTTTGTTCTGTATTTTCTCTCAAGTGGTGGCAAGAAAGTGCTGACTTGGCTGGTGGAAGGGTTTGGGAAAATGATGCCTCAGCCAGAGAACATGAGAAAGACGGAGGTGAGTGCAGGAGCATCAGAGAACAACGGATGCCATTGCTGGGAACAAGCGCAACATGTTGATCATGCAGAAACAGAGCTATTGCAGCTCCCATCGGCTTCATCCATCAAGCCAATGAGGAACGCTGGGAGTTGCAGTCTAATCACACTATTCTTATTCTTATTATTCTTTCTTCCTTTCTGCATCAGGAAGGGGTTTCAGAAGGACGAGACGCAGAGCAGGGTAAGTGAGCCTCCAGAAGTAAACTGAGTACTGGGACCGTTATCGGTCCAGAGCTTTTCCCAGCTTTTGCTTTGGACTAACCTTTTGCTTGTGGAAACTATGGAACAGTTGTTAAAATTTCACAATGCCAGGGTCCCGCACCCAATGCCCTCCCAATGCAAGGGAGAGGAATGATGCTTTGTAGTAACTATGGAGTTAAGGTTATGCTGGGATCAAGGTAGTGACAGGGAGGCGGATGAGGCATTGCCCTCCAAAAACCAGTGAGTTTCATTTTAATGACAAATGACATTTGCCACCATGTGAATTTTTGAATTTAATAGTGGACTTTTAAAGTGGAATTTAAAAGCATTCGCTGAGGTCAGGGGCACAGGAGCCCCGTGAATGTAGAAAAACTGCATATAACAAAAACACTACTCTTTTTACCTCTCTGGGAATCTCTAGGTCCTCCAGCGCAGCTCTGTGGTCGGCATCTGCTGGACATTGACCATAGAACTGCACTGGAGGAGTTACAAAGGCCTAGTAGAGTGTTCCTTCTAGGAATCTCTATAGGTCCGGCAATGCGACATTTGGTTAAAATTGACCATAGAGTGGCACTAGAGGACCTAGATGTTTCAAGAGAGAACTTATTCCTAAAATGCGCAAATAACCAAATCCGCAAAAGTCAAAGCTGCAAAAGTGGAGTGTACAGCTATAATGCAAGTGACTGGACTGACATGTTTCCTCCCTTCTGTCTCTGGATGCCATTCCCAGCCATCTGCAAAGACCGCAGCCGAGGGACCCCTGGGAAGGGAACCAGTTCTCCCAGTGCCTCCGGACCCCAGCACCGGACCCCCACCGGCAGCCAGTCTAACCTGAGCCTCTCCCTCTTTCCCCGAAGTCTTGGGGGCGACGGCATCAGGTAACCCCATTCAGACCCCCATTCCCCCCCCCCCCCGAACGCTTGGGAGCAATTGGGTCCATCCTTTAGGAATCCTTTGGAGAAGTGGGATTGTTGGAGACATTGGTGGGTGCAATGTCCAGGGGATCCACTTAGTTGTTTAGGCCAAAGTTTACATGGGATGTCCAGTGGCTTGGACCTTTTTGAAAATTCATCCCAAGTGCCTGATCTACAAATCCAAAGTTCTTTCTCAGGGCGAGAAGGAACATTGCAAAATGATTTGCCCTTGCTTGCAAGTATGAAATTTGCAAAGGGCAATGGTCCTAATGGGGCTTTTCTTTCTGTCCCAACCGGCAGCGTCTTCGAGTGGCTTGTCCAGGGACTGGAGAGAGTGATGCCCCAACCGGTCCCTAAAGCCACCCAAGATGGACAGGTGAGGAGGAGGCATTTGCCTTCCGACACAAAGACAGCTCACACAGGGAAGGGGTGCATGGATTCCCTTCCCTCACCCAATGCCCCTATGCCTGGAGCAGTTGCCTGGGGATGCTGGGAAAGATAGTTGGTGGGATAGGATGGGAACTGTTGTCCAAGAGATACCCAAAGCACTCGGTTAGGGAAAGCAGCTGCAAATGCTTCAGGATAGTCTTGAAGAGGTTCTTCTTAAGAATTGTGGGCATTGGCAAGATATTTGCAACCGTTGGCTCCCTGTTGCTGTCGGCTGTTTGTAGGGGGCAGAGGGGCCACATGTGTGTCCTATGTGTATCCCATGTGTGTACCATGTGTGTCTTATGCATGTGCCATATATGTCCTGTGTGTGTCCTATGTGTGTCTTATATGTGTGTCATATCTGTCCTATATGTCTCCTGTTTATGCCATCTGTGTCCTATGTATATGCCATATGTGTCTTATGTGTATGCCATGTGCATGCCATAGGTGTGCCATGTGTATCCTATGTGTGTCCCATTGTGGGCCATGTATATCCTATGAGTGTCCCATGTGTGTCTTATATGTGTGTCTTATATGTGTGTCCTATGTGTATGCCATAAGTGTGCCATTTGTATCCTATGAGTGTCTTATGTGTGTCCCATTGTGTGCCATGTGAATCCTATGTGTGTCCCATTGTGTGCCATGTGTATCCTATGAGTGTCCTATGTGTGTGCCATGAGTGTGTCTTATGTGTGTCCTGTGCATGCACCGTGTAAATCTACTGTATATCTTCTTCTTTCTGACAGAGAATAGAAGATGCAGAGATGGGCTCTGGACAAGCAAGTAAGTCCCACATTATCACTTTGCCTTGAAGGCATACAAAAACAACATATGAATGGGATTTACTTAAATGTTCTCTTAATAATACTTTAGTTGGGACTCACAGTTGCCCTTTTGCTGGGATAAAGCATCTGAATTTAGACCATCCTCAAAGAAAGGTTTCCAGTGTCTAATTGTATATTTGCAGATAGGAAGGAAGGAGAGGTGAAGTTGCCTTATCAACTTTGGTCCGGTCCCAAACGGTTCCCCTCCATTTAACATCCCTTTCTCCTTTTGTTTCAGGGAGCAAAGGGGCTTAAATGCCTCTGAAACAAAATGGACCCCGAAGATTTTGGGAGGACAAAACCCACTGACAGAGAGGCCAGGTCGAATGGGTATCCCTAGACCAATGGGAGAAAAAGAGTTTTGCACATTTTTATTGGTGTATTTATATTCTTTTTTTGGCTCTAAGCTCAAATAAAGCCACAGTCTGAACCTGGAGATGAACAGAGTTTTATTTGGGGGGATCTCCACAATGAAAAACTTGGGAAGGCAATAGTGATCTTAGATGAAGATCCCAAAACTGTGGTTGCACAATGGCAGTGCAAGCGTAGCTCCACTGTTCAGTATTGCACCATTGTGCACGATTGTGCTTTCTCTTGCATAACTGCTGGTTATGGGAAGGCCATGACAAACCTCCTCTGTACAAATCTTGCCAAAAAAAACCCATGATAACTGAGCCTTAGGGTTGCCATAAGTCGGAAACGACTGCAAAGTACACAACAACAACAAACAACAGCACTTTAAAGTGGTGTCAGACTGCATTACCTCCCCAGTGTAGATGCACCCTGAAGCCACAAGAAACATGTTCGTCCCACTTTCCACCAGACAGATCTTCTATATTTATTTACCAACATCTTTCATGCCATCCCCCTAATCGCCTTTCAGTTTGCACCCTTACCAAGAAGCAAATGGATTTGGGATGCTTCATGAATAAAGGAGGAGGAGGAGGAAGAGGAGGAAGCCAAACCATCCACCAGAAAGTAATGCGTTGGTCCAGTGAAGGGGAGCCTTCCTTGGGTTCCCCCCCAAGTCCACGAACCCAGCCTGGCATGGAGCAGAGAGAAGAGCAGAGGTAGGAAGCCAAAGACAAAATGGATGGGGTCTTTGACCAGTCCCAGCCGGTCACTCGATGCTGGTGCAAACTGGGATCAGGTACTACCATGTGCAATGGCATTGCAAGCTGGAGGGCACCCAATGGGCATTGGTTTGCCATGAGTGGGCACCCAGGTATCGTCTGGGTTGCATTGCACAGCAGCTGGAAAGGAGGACCCTTCCTGTTCCTAGGCCCCCAATGAATGTGAGCAAATGAGTTTAGCACAGAGGCAGCCATTGCTATCAGATAAACAGGGAGATCTCCTGATCCAGCTCAGCATTGGGCTTCTGCTCTGGAAAGCAGGATTTGAATCTTCACTCAGCCATGGAAACCCAAAGGGTGACTTTGGGTGAGTCATAACCTGGAGAGCCAAAAGAAAACAAACAAACAAACAAACAAGCTTCATTTAGCTACCGCTTCAAACCGCCTAAGCAGTGTCTAAGCGGTTTACAACTGTAAGCTAATTTGCCCCCAACAATCTGGGGACTCATTTTAGCAACCTCCTTGGAAGGATGCAAGCCTTGAGCCCTTTTGCTGGTCTTGAACTCGCAACCTTATGGTTTTGAGTCAGTGACTGCAGTACAGGCATTGAACCACTGTGCCACCAGGGCTCAACTGAAGGCGATGCACTCTTGCACACACTGAAAGTCCCTAAACCAACTAACAAGCAAAGTCTGGTGCTAATGACGTACTACTGATGTATTGCCATAAGTAGGAAACCCACTTGAAGGCACACAATGACAACAACAACTCCTGGGAATGATGCAGAGTTACATCTTGGATTGTGCAAGTTTGACACCACTTTAAATGCTGTCACACTATCCTTTGGAATTCTGGGATTCTGTAGTTTTCACAAGGTCTTTAGCCTTTCTCTGCCAAGGAGTATTAATGCCCCCATAAAACTACAAACCCCAGGATTCTGTAGGATGGAGCTGTGGCAGTTAAAAGTGGTGTCAAATGGCATTATTATTTCCACACCTGTCGTCTTACAGCAGCTATCCCTACACCTGGTGCCCTTCCAGATGTATGGGACTACCTACCCATCACCCCCAGACAGCATGGCCCTTGACTGTTCTGGATGTGGAAGATGGGCATTGCCATCTAGGACCCATCCAAAGAGATGGGGAAAGGGGTCTTCTGGGATGCTTGATCCCAGGGCCACTTTTCCGCCTCTTGAGCAGGGAAGATGGCCTTGCATCCTGGCTAGGGATGATGCCAAGGGGCGCCTAGCAACCACCAATCCAAATCTCCCGGTGACCTGCTTTTCTCCCTAGCAACTGCTCTGCTTCTCCTGGCAACCGGCAGCAACCCTCTCTGGTCCCTCGGCCGCCTCTGGCAGAATTGCTCCGTCTGTTTTAATAGGACCCAAGGTTCATTGCAATCTCTCCAAAAGCCTACGAAGGAGCATCCTTAGAGGTCCTTGCTTTGCAAGCGGTTTGCAAGCAATTTGGAGCCCGAAAACCATTGCCATCGAGGGAATTGGGCTCCAGGTCCCCATGAGAAGCAGAGCGGGTACGAATCCGGGTGCATTGATGCTTCCAAAAGAGACATGACACGATCCAGTGAGTATTTAATTCACTCTTTCCTGGGAGGAGTGAAAAACACCCAAAATTGAAGCGGCAGCTCTCATTATTTAATGGGATTTCCAAAGCCCAGAATGTGGTAGAATAAGGGCTAATAATAATAATAATAATAATAATAATAATAATAATAATAATATAGTCAGTTCTCCTTATCCACAAATTCTTTATCCACAGATTCAACCAACCAGGGCTTGAAAATATTTTTAAAAGTATATAAATTCCAAAAAGCAAACCTTGATTTGGCCGTTTTATATACAGGACCCCATTTTACTATCCATTGTATTTAATGGGACTTGAGCATCCATAGATTTGGGTATCCGTGGGGGGGAGGGTTCCTGGAACCAAATCCAAGCAAATACAACAACAACAACAACAGATGGTTTTTATTCTAAATCTACCAGTTCGTCCCAGTTGCAGGAGCCCTATTGAATGCATAGTGAAATGGTGAGTCAATATGTAGGTAAATCCCATTGATTTCTGCATGTATGCATGCAAGAATATTGCATTCTCATAGCTCTTACTTACCTTTCTAGGGCTGAATCGGAGGGCAAGGCCCTTGTAGGAGCTCCTTCGGAAAAGGCCACTTATTTGTCTCCTTCTCTGCAGGTGGGTTTGCTTTTTAATAGCCATTTCCCCAAAGCTCCTTTTTAAAGGTCTGCCTTCTTGGTTTTACCTGCAAAGAAAACACTTGAAAGTCTTGCAAATGCGGAATGTGTTTGTTCTTGCTTTTAATGAAGGCGGATGAGGAAGGGACTGGAACCGAATCTGTCGCGCCTGAAGGTAAGTGCATCTTGCGCAATGGCACTCAATACCAAATGTGGTGGCAAGATAAAAAGGAAAAATATTCTGGGAGAACATGCCTAAAAATATAAAAAATAAAATTACTGAAAAAATTTAAAACCGTTAAAACCAGAATTTTTTTGATTTAACATAACAGAAGGAATTGAAGTTAAACTAAACCAAGAAGAAAAAAGTGTCTTTCCTTTATATGAGCACAGCTGCATGAATGCTGTATGCAAGGCATTGAAACAGAGACAATACTGTCTATAGAAGAATGCCTTGCAAAACTAAATGACCCGGCTCTCAGGGATAGTTTATCCAGGTCTATTAATGGAAAGACAACTCAACAACATGAAAGAAAAACAGAGATGAGTGTCAGCATTACGGAGTAAAGATAAGGAGGACTAAATAAGCAAAAGTAAAGGATAGGTATAAAACAGGGGAAGATGGAAATTGGAATGTCTAAGTACAAGTATTTCTCTGTGTTATAATCTAAAACCAATCATTTTAAATAGGTTTAGAAAGAATGTGCCGTCAAATGTACGGCCAAAATGTTTCCTGTTGACTCTTGATTTTGTTTGTTTGCTGGTTGGTTGGCATTTGTCTTTTATAGTTTTGTTTTTTATATTGCATTAAAACCATAATAATAATAATAATAATAATAATAATAATAATAATAGAAAGGTGTGCATTTGTTTCATGGTCTTCTCAATGCGGATGGGCCGCTTTGCAAGAGACCCCCATCGCCTCTCTCACCCGTTTCTGTGCTTTTTATTGCAGCTTGGGACTCCTGCCGCCGCCGCCTTTGCTTGCTAGTAGCTCCATGGCCAAGCCACAGCGGGGCATTGCGCTGGCGCACCTGGTGCGGGACAGGCCTCTTGAACCTTGGGTGGCCTCTCCGTCCGGTCGCGGCCTGGCTGACCACTTGCCCAACGTCCCCAGCGGCTGCCACCGCCTGGCCCCCGCCTCACGCATCCCCATCCTTGTCTCCAGAAAGGGCACGGCCGGCGTGGCCAACCCCGGTTTTTGGAAGGAAAGGCCTTCCCCTCGCACCCGGGGTAACGTAGCGTCAGCCGCGACGTGGTGCTTGTTGTGGGAGGCGGATGCGAGGCCTCCGTCGGTTTCTGTCTTGCATGCTCTGTGCTTCTTTCTCAATGCAAAAACACCCAAGAGCCTTGTGGTATCTGTACACTTGCTTGTGCGCTCTCTCTTCTCCATCTTATTCCTCCATGCTTGGCCTATTCACAGGAAAGGAAAAACAAACAAGCAGGATTGCTAATTTGGGCAAGAATGAAGACAGCTTCCCCAACTCCAAAATGAGATTTCTACTGCTATACCAAGATGCCTTTAGTGATCAACCCTTACTACAGTGAGGTCCAAACTTTGGTGCTCCAGGTATTTTGGACTTCAGCTCCCAGAATTCCTGGCACTTGGCCAAACTGGCTGGGGCTTCTGGGAGCTGAAGTCCAAAAACCCGGAGGACCAAAGTTTGGGAACCGCTGCATTACAGCCTTGTGCTTGTAAACGGATCTTGTAGCACCTGAAAGAGAGAAGTTGGCAGCCTGAGCAATGCTCAGCTGCATTTGGCCACTGCGCTTATGTCTCAAGCACATATTCCAGAGGTTCTCATTATCATCAACATTATTTAGTATTTTCCCCAGTCTTGCAACTAAAGAAGGCTAGCAGATATTAGAAAGGATGCTGCTAAATGTTCATGTACAGTCGGCCTTTTATATCTGCAGATATTTATCCAGGCATTCCACCATCCACAGCTTGAAAACACTTTAAAAAATAGATTACATTCCAAAAAGCAAAGCTTGATTTGGCCATTTTATATAAGGGACACCATTTATATAAGGGACACAAGGGGACATGAGTATCCATGGATTTTGGTATCCAGAGAGGGTCCTGGAATAGGGTTGCCATAAGTCAGGACCTCCAAACCGGGACAAATGTAGGATAACATTTTCAAATGTAGGACACATTTTTCTAAAAATGGAGGACATGCAAAAAAAATCGGTGCTTTTTAAAAAATGTTAATCTAAATGCATGTTTCTTAGGCATGATCAAAATGGAGGACATTTTGGCATCATTCCTAGACAGATGGCAGAAATGGACTTCCCTTTCTGGCCAAACACCCCCAACCTCCATTCCAAAACACACACGACGGCACATTTGGGCATTTCACATGGCTTTACTGAACATGGCCTCTTGCATATTTCAGAGGCTTATTCCATAACCAAACCCCTTGGGTTTAACACTTAGCATGGTTTAACATGGCTATGCATATTGAACATGTCAAGGTGGTTTCACCATTCTTGCACCAAGTGTACTTCTCAGAAGTGTGTATAAGGAGGAGGGGTAGAAGGAGGAGGAGGAGAGAAGAAGGAGGAGGAGAAGGTGAGTGAGTGACCAGAGGCCTCAAGGTGTTTTTATTTTTGGGGGGGGGGTACTTTTAATGCCAACAAGTCTCCCTTGTTTTGACAATGATAGTGTGGTGGTGGTGGTGGTGATGATGATGATGATATGAGTCAGCTTGAGAGGCATGCACGCACTATTTCAGAAGCCGAGAGAGTGTGACTTTCCAAAGTGCCTTTTCTGTGTGTTTTTGGTTCTTTAATGGTGATATTGATATCAGAAAGCCTCTGAGGCATGGTCAATGTAAATTACTGTGATTTTTACAAACTCATGCGCAGTGAAGAAAAACCAAAGTCCCTTGACCAAGTACACACTTCTCAGAAGTACACTTGGTGCAAGAACGGTGAAACCACCTTGACATGTTCAATATGCATAGCCAGAAAAATGTGTCCTACATTTGAAAATGTTATCCTACATTTGTCCTACATTTGTCCCGGTTTGGAGGTTCTGACTTATGGCAACCCTTCCCTGCATTTCATGATGTGGATTACAGGGCACCTAACCTTAATGAAATGAATCTTTAAGAGCCCACAAAGTTCTGGTGTTCTTCCTTCTTGTTGTAAATGTGGCTTCTCTGTCTTCCTTGTGGCTGTTGGGCTATTTTGAGAAAGATTCCTGAAACATTTTCTCCTCCTTTTTCTGTGCTGAACGAGGGAAGCTGTCGTGAAACCATATCTAGATTGCTGATGATTTCCAGAAAGATGGAAGACGTTCAGAGCAGAGAGATGGTTGCATAAAGCCTCGCCTTACTGTCTCTTCATGCTCCATGCGTCACATTCAGTTTATTAACTTGTGCGCTCTGTGTGCGTCTTATCAAAGCAGCACCCCCAAAAAGAGACCTTCCTTTGCAAAATCTAACAATGCACATTCAGAAAGGCTTTAGATCCTCAAGAAAGAGGGATGCCATCAAAATGCAAACTGATGCCGCTGACGCAGACTGTGAAAACGCAATGCCTTATTCCAAGGGTGGGAACCATGCAGTTATTGCACTACAAATCCCATCCTTCTTCACTGTTGGATCTGCTGGACGAGGCTGCTGGGTCTTACAGTCCATCTGGATTCCCAGCCTTGACCCATCTCCTCCGTGTGCCAAAACACACTGCAGAAATAATCCAGTTTGACACCACTTTAATTGATTCCATAATGATACATAATTCTGGGAATCTGTTGCTTTGTGAGATGTTTAGCCTTCTCCGTTGGAGAGCTCTGGTGCCACAACAAACTACAGATCCCAGGATGCCATAGCATTGAGCTGTGGAAGATAAAGTGGTGTCAAACTGCATTAACTCTGCAATGTGGCAGCAGCCTTTGAGGTTTTCCTTTCTGACTCGTTTTCATCTGCTTTCTTGTTTTCAGGTAACTTTCCCAAGGTGAACATCCAGAAAGTGGATTCGAAGCATGGCTTTTCGGGGGACCCTGCTTTTGCCCCCCAAACGCACCCTTCACCCCCGAACAAATCCCAAACCCTTGCGGTTCCAGTTACACCTTTGGCTCTCAAGAGGTAGGAATGGAGGCTCTTTCCTAGGCTGCATCCACACTACAGATGTAATCCAGTTTGACACCACTTTAACCGCCATGGCTCAATGCTATGGGATTCTGAGATGTGCAATTTTGCAAGTTATTTAGCCCTCTCTATCAGAGAGCTCTGGTGCCACAAATAAACCACAGTTCCCACAGTTTCATAGCATGGAGCCATGGCGGTTAAAGCGGCGTCAAACCAGATTATTTGTACAATGTAGTTGCACCCAGAGTCAGCCCTGGTTGGCATGTGGAAGAAGAAAGGGATGGAAAAATTCTGCATCTGATGGATTTTTCTCCTTTTCAAATTAGGAAGAAGGGTCACGTCGAAGAGGACCCTGCGGAGGATCTGGGAGCCCTTTCTCCAAAACGGTCTCCAGTCAAAGCTTGGACTGATCAGTCCAGGCCTCAGAGAGAAGAAGATCAGATCAGGTACAATGCTCCGACGCTGGGTTTGTTTGGCATTTTTATCCAAATTTCCTTTATCCAAGGAGCTGGGATTTGCAGTTTTACAGGGCCTTTAGCCTTCTCTGCAAAAGAGTGCTAGTGCCGCATAAAACCAAATCCCAAGAGGGAGCCATGTCAGCGAAAGGGGTCTCAAACTGCATTATTTCTACAGTGTAGATGCATCCATAGAAGGGCTGTGTGGCATTTCGCCCAAAAGACAAAAGCGCAAAACCATTGTGGAAATAATAATATTATTAAAAATAATAGTAGTAATAATAATGATGAGATGATGTAAATAATAACAAAAATAAAATAAAGTAAATATATTTTTAAAACTTGAGTTTTTGTTCGCTTTGTGCATTTGCTCCCATAATAGGGCTGTGTGGCATTTCGCCCAAAAGTTATTGCTCTCAGTGCAAAAACATTGTGGCTTCTTGTGATAAATAATAATAATAATAATAATAATAATAATAATAATAATGGTAAATAATACATTTTTTTAAATTCAGGTTTTTGTTTCCTTTGTGCATTTGACAAAAAAAAGGTCTCAAAGTGTGGGAGGAGGTATCTGGTTTTCTCACTGGGGTCCCCATAGGTCCAGAGGCCCTTTCCATGTGGGTTGGAGGCCATTCCTGGGCCTTATCCTTTGCCTTTTGTGATCTGTAGTTTTCCGGAGCGCAGCAGTTCCACTGCAAGTCAAAACAGCGCCATGATCAATGACCGCTTGCAAGAACTGGTGAGGCTCTTTAAGGACCGGACGGAGAAAGTGAAGGAAAAGCTGATCGACCCGGACGTCTCTTCGGACGAGGAAACCCCTGCGGCCAGTAAGTGTGGCTTCCTACATCTTGCTTTGATTCAGGCCTTTGCTCCAGTAGATCCAGGTCAGTAGGGCAGGGAATCCGCTTTGGGTTGTAGTCCAAAAGGCAGCCGGGGTGTTTTGGCCACCAAAAAGAAAATCCCACAAAGGCCTCTTTCCTCTTGTGGGTATTGTGCACCTTCAAGTTGTTTCCAACTTATGGCGACCCACTGGTTTCCTTGGGCAAGTCACACTCTCTTAGCCTCAGAGGAAGAAATCTGCCAAGAAAACCACGCAATAGACTCGTCTTAGGGTCACCATAAGCCAGAAACAACTTGAAGGCACACAACAATCACAATTTGCAACCTTCTATATCTTATTATCTGTATAACTGTGTTTAAACAGAATTGCAAAATTGTCCAACACACATTTTGCTAGATTCTTTGCCAGAATATTGTGGGGTATTTTGTCGAAGGCCTTACTGAAATCAAGATGTACTACATCCATGGCATCCTCTTCATCTACCAAGCTGGTAATTTTATCCAAAAAAGAGATAAGATTAGTCTGGCATGACTTGTTTTTAAGACTTTTTGTGGGCAGTGATTCTGTACTCCGTCCGTATATCCTCCAAAATTGAAATAAATGAGTTAGTCTCAGAGGCATAGATATAGGTTAAGAAGTGAACCCTTTGCTTTCGTTCTTCCCGCAGCTCCATCCAAAGATAAACCGCCGGAAGAAAAGAAGGAGGAAGGAGAAGCAGAGAAGGAGGAGGAGGACTCCTGCAACATGCTTTGCTGCACATTTAAGGGCCGGCGCTTCCTCCGCCGTGCGAAGAAAATCCGATTCCAGTTTCCCAGTAGCATTGACCCACTCACCAGTAAGTAAGTTGGCAGAGGAACTTTCGACCAAAGCAATGGGCAGTTATGTAACAGAAAGCAGGGAAGCCATTGATACCAAGGGATTTCCCAGAAATGAACCATGGGCTGGACAGCTAATGATCTAGTAATTAACATGATTTGCATATAGCTTGCAGGGCTGCATTGCCCTGCTTCATTTCCAAATACGAGTGCACCTAAGTGCTTTGCAGGGCATTGGTGTGATAGTTGCTCATTTCTTGTTCTTCTGTTATCTCCGACTTATGGCGACCCAAGAAAATCATGGCAAGATTTGTTCCAGAGGTGGTTTGCCATTGCTTTCCCAAAAGGCTGAGAGTGTGTGACTTGCTCTAAGTCGCCCAATGGGTTTCTGTGTGGCGGAGATATGGGACTCGAACCCTGGTCTCCAGAGCTGTAGTCTGACATTCAAACGCTCAAAGTCTTCTGGGCAGGATAAGCTTTTGCAGATCAATTCCTGCATGGCTTCTAAATATCTTCTGGGCTTTTCTCTCCCACCTTAGACCTGATGTATGTCTTCTGGCTCTTCGTTGTGGTCCTGGCATGGAACTGGAACTGCTGGCTGATCCCCGTCCGCTGGGCTTTTCCCTACCAAACGCCTGGGAATGTCTGCTACTGGATGGCCATGGACTACCTCTGTGACTTCATCTACCTTCTAGACATAGCCGCCTTTCAGGTCCGGCTGCAGTTTGTGGAGAAAGGAGACATCATCGTAAGTCATGCACAGCAAACCAAACCATTGGCAGATGGCCTTTGTTCTGCTGCAGTAACTTCTCCATTGCATTGAGGGGTCTGGAAGTATGTAAGAATGGACCCAGGAAAGCGATTTTGGATCGGTATCATGATGTCTCCACCAGGAATGGCAGTGGCATCATGGGCCACGTCAAACCATAGGTTGCCCAATGGAGACTGATGTTCTTTCCATTTGCTTTCTCTTCTAGATGGACAAAAAGGCCATGAGAAGGAACTACCTGAAGTCACATCGTTTCAAGGTAGAGAACACTTCCCTTCATTTTAACCTACACTAATAATATATATTCTAAAAATATATTTACAGTCAGCCCTCCATATCCACAGAATTTTTATATGAATTCCAAAAAGCAAGTCTTGGTTTTGCCATTTTATACAAGGGATATTGTGCCATTGTATTTGACAAAATTTGGGTATCCGTGGATTTCTTTTTGTACAGCGCTGTGCAAATTTACAGCACTTTATCTATTATTATTATTATTATTATTATTATTATTATTATGCTATCCATGATGGTCCCAGAACCAAACCCCTGTGGATACCAAGGACACATTGTATTTCATTTCTTATCTTCCTTTTCCCTTGGAATGAAGTGGGCGACAACAGCAAATTAACACACAACCTAACAACACGCAAACAGGGACTCGGATCCTGACACTTGCTTTCAGATCAATGTTTTAAAAGGTTTTTGTCCTCTCAGCCGTTGATGCTACTTCAATCGTATTTGTCTATATGTTTTTAGCCACTTGTTTTCATTTGCAATTGTCTCCCTTTTGCAAACTGCCTCAAATCCCAGCTTTGTGGGAAAGGCAAGGAATGCTTGGTGTATTGATTGATGGGTTCTTTTGCAGATGGATGTCATTTGCCTCCTTCCCCTGGATTTCCTTTACTTCAAAGTCGGTGTGAATCCTCTCTTGCGTTTGCCCCGATGCTTAAAGGTAAGCCAGGGGTGCATCTACACTGTAGAAATAATGCAGTTTAACATCACTTTAAGTGCTGCAGCTCCGTTCTGTGGAATCCTTGGATTCGGAGTTTTGCAAATGCATTCCTTGCTTGCTTCCATCCTTCCTTCCTGGAAGCTCCACATTGATCAGCCTTTTCTGTTCCTCTTCTCCAGTACCTGGCCTTCTTTGAGTTCAACAACCGGCTGGAAGCCATCCTGAGCAAGGCTTATGTTTACAGGTGAGCTGGGCTCCTCTTCCTCTCCTTGGAAAAGGCTTCTGCCATTTTCTCTTGGTCCCAGTGGTTTTCCCTATTTCAGCTGCATTAAGGAAGAAAGAAGCGCATTTTAAGCCACACAATAGCCTGGCTCACTTCCATGTTCTTCCCAGGGGCAGCTCTTCTTCTCTCTCTGTGCAAAAACAGTGTGCAAAAGTTGGAACATCCCTCCTTGCAGATGGCAAAGCCTTCTTTCCACCAAGGAGAGCACTGCCAGGAAAAAATGTGCCATTTTAGCCAAGCGTGACCCAGCAGATTGAGTGTTGGACTATGCTTCCCAGCTCGGCCATGAGACCCATTGGGAAACCATGGGCAAGAAGTCACACTCTCTCAGCCTCAGGGAAGGCAATGGCAAACCTCCTCTGGACAAACCTTGCCAAGAAAGCCCCAGGATAAATTTGCCTTAGGGACGCTGTAAATCAGAAATGACTTGAAGGCACACAACAGACGCACAGGATCCCCGCACGTTGTAGGGCTTGTGAGTGTTGGATGGCAGCTCTGGAGACCAGGGTTCGAATCCCTGATCGGCCATGGAGACATTTTTGTGTGATGCACAATGTCCATGTTTAGTTCAAAGTTTTGGAAATGGAGTGGCTTTGGGTGAGTCCCACTCTCTCAGCCCCAGAAACCCCTTTAGGGTCTCCATAAGTCAGGAACGACTTGAAGAAGGCACACAACCACAAAATACACTGGGAAGCTAGTGTGATGTAGTGGTTTGGATGTTGGACTAGGACCTTTGTTCGAACCTCCGCACATTACTGGATGATTTTGGGCAAGTCACAGTCTCTCATCCTCAGAGGAAGGCAAGGGCAAAACCACTCCAAACAAGCCTTGCAATAGGTCGCCTTAGGGTTGCCCTCAAAGGCGCACAAGAGCGCCGTTCACTGTTGTGACCACCATCCTTTCCTTCCTCCTCTTTGTAGAGTGATCAGAATCACGGCTTATTTGCTCTTCAGTTTGCATGTGAACTGCTGCCTGTATTACTGGGCCTCCTCTTCCCAGGGTTTGGGCTCCTCCGCCTGGGTCTACAACGGGGAAGGCAACAGGTACTCCTCTTCCTCCGGTGGCCTCCTTTCCACCTCCTTGTAAGATAGAAGTAGAGAAGTAGAGAAGCACCTGGGCGCCTGATGCAAGTGAGAGGGCCCTTTCTCACCTGTTTTGTCTCTCCGAAGCTACATCCGCTGCTATTATTGGGCCATCAAAACCTTGATCACCATCGGAGGACTGCCGGATCCCCACAATCTGTTTGAGATCGTCTTCCAGTTGCTCAACTATTTCACTGGCGTCTTCGCTTTCTCTGTTATGATAGGACAGGTAAGAAGGTGGCTTTCTTGAGGGTCGGTTCCAAAAACATAAAGATATCTTGCAGCATCTTTGAAACCGAAATGTGTGAAAGATGTTGTTGCATGGGCTTTTGAAGGCCATCCATCTGAGGAACTTAGACCGACGAGTCCAGAAAAGCTGCAGCTCCTTTCATGCAGTCAGCCCCCAAGATTTTGCAAGTTCTCTTTGCAGATGGATAATATTCCAGGTGAACACCACTCTCTTCTGAATTCTTTTGCTCTTCGTTTTGTGCAGATGAGGGATGTTGTGGGCGCTGCCACCGCCGGACAAACCTACTATCGGAGCTGCATGGACAATACGGTCAAATACATGGCCTTTTACAGAATCCCCCATTCTGTCCAGAACAGAGTCAAAACGTGGTACGAATATACGTGGCACTCGCAAGGCATGCTGGGTAAGAGGCGGGGAAGATTTGGAAACGGGCTTCGCTCTTCCACAGATATATTCTATGTTGCCTAGTATCTAATTAGAAGTGACATTAAGGCTGCATCTGCATTGCAGGAATAACGCAGTTTGACACCGCTTTCCTATGGGTTTCTGGGATTTGTAGCTGGGTTGGGCATCACAGGTATCTGACAGAGAAGGACAGACATCTCACAGAACTACAAATCCCAGAATTCCATAGGATGCAGCCATGGCAGTGAAAATGGTGTCAACACTCCATGATTTCTACAGTCTAGAAGATGATGCAGCCTGAGCTGCATGTTTACATCTGCTGAAGTGGAAAGTTAATTTTCTGAACAGTTGCTATGTTGTTATTTGTATTGCAGCTTTAATATGCAACCCTGCCATATTAAAAGGGAATTCACTATTAAGAGCAGAAGAACGTAGGGCCAGGGTTGAGAGAAATGGCAATATAATATATATATGCATGATTACGTATATATGCTGAAAAAACGGGTGGAGGTCCAAGACTGGAGAGAGATTGGACATCTCCTTCAAGTTTGGATGTTTGGGGTTCAGGAAGAAACTTTGGGGTTGACCTGCTAAACTCTGAATTAATGGAACAGCGAATCCTCTTTGGGGTTTTAGTCTGGACTTTTCTGGAGGACTTTTGGTCACAGGAAAGTGCAAATAGGTTTGCAATGTCTCCTTTGCTTCAGATGAATCAGAGCTGATGATGCAGTTGCCGGAGAAGATGAGGCTGGACATTGCCATCGATGTGAATTACGGCATTGTGAGCAAAGTGCCACTTTTTCAGGTAAGCCTAGATTAAGTGCCGTGGTATTTGGCAGCTTCCTGTCACAAAGAAAGCGGTTAGATCCACTTTGGATCATAGTCCAGAACTTTAATGGTCCAAACTTTTGGTCCTCACCGCACCAAACAGTCCATGAGCTTCATCATCCCAGGAAACCTCTTAGAATACCTTCCCTTTCAACCTTTTGTCCAGGAGGGGTTCCAAACTGACCTCCATTTTGAGCACGAATAACACACTGGGGCTAATTTCAGCACTAAAGAGAGCCTTTAAAGCAGATAAAGCGGAAATGGCAAGTAATTGCGCCAATGATTATCACATACAATTGCGTGCATAAAGTGATCCCAGAAACACACTGTCACTGAAATCCTGAAAGTAAAAAGATGTGCGTTAATTCTTCTTTGTGACCACTTTAATGGTGAGTTCTGTGCAACGGCATATGAAACCGTTACATATAATTACCCAATTTTTCCGGGATATTAACTGCTGATCTCCTTTGTGTGGTAAACTCCAATGAGGCATGAATTCATATCTGTATGAACATTTTTAGTTTTTCTTTTGTAATGTCTTCCATTTTTCTTGAAGTTCCTACATCCTGCGGCACCTTGCCCTCCTTTGCAGTTGGGACATCTGGTCGCCTTGTCATTAGATCCTTTAAAGTTCAGAGGATAACAATCACAGAAGTTACTGCATCCCTCACCTTCTCCAAACTTAGTGATTCTCCTTTTCTCATATATATATATATATATATATATATATATCGCATCCAGGGTTGCGACCGGCAAATGATCTTCGACATGTTGAAGAGGCTGCGGTCGGTTGTATACTTACCCAACGACTACGTGTGCAAAAAGGTAACACTAATAATCTACGGGTCTTGAGCCAAGTTGGGGAATTTGGTATCTGCACCAGACCCTCAGATTGCCCCAAATATGTTGACAAAACAAGGAGAAAGTCCCAGATGAGATTGAGACTGGACATCTCCTTCCAGCTGAGATGTTTGGGGTTCGGGAAGAAGATTTGGGATTCAGGAAGAAGATTTGGGGTTGCCATCTCCGATCTGCAAAACTCTAAACTATACAGAGTGATATTTTCGCTCACCAGAAAAGTATTGTTGGGCAAAAACTATCCAATTTGTGTGTGCTTTGGGTGCAATTTGAGGTCTTTGGGTGAAGCCTTTAGGCCAAAATCTGCAAACCAGAGAGATTTTTCCCAAAGACTTTTGGGGTTTGGAGGACTGGCAGAAGAGTTTAATGACCCCAAAAGAGGTTCAAGGTACACTTGTGGCCAATGGATCCTACTCCTCCTTGCATCACTGTTTAGGGGTCTTGGGAATGACCAAAATGTTTGGAGGACTCATAAACTGTGGGTTCCAAGTGAAGCCCATGGGTCACCCTTTCTCTGCCTTTAGGTGAAAGGTTCGGAAGTGGTGCATGACCCCAATCCCCTTTCTTGCCTTTGGTCTCTTTTCCAGGGGGAAATCGGCCGAGAGATGTACATCATCCAAGTCGGACAAGTCATGGTTCTTGGGGGTCCGGACGGCAAGACAGTTTTGGTGACATTGAAGGCTGGGTCCGTGTTTGGAGAGATCAGGTGAAGAAGTGGAGAGGCTGGATCATTGTCACACAGAACATGAATAATAATAATAATAATAATAATAATAATAATAATAATAATAGTAGTAGTAGTATCCAGATAGGGCAGTCTGATGCAGATAGATTATTATTATTATTATTATTGCTATCTGTGAGACTAAAGTTTGGACTAAAGCATTGTAGCAGATTCACCATCCCACTAACATGGGAACATCCAACCCTTACAGTTTGTAAGAGTGGCCATACCCCAATAAAGAGAGCTTTTATTTAATCACAAAGGTTGCACATTAATTAAAAGAGCTTAGATACAATATATTCTTGATAAGGAATGACTGGACATTTGGATGAGAGGCTAATGAATTTATATTGTTGCTGAAACATATTGGGGATCACACCAAAAGCAAAGCGTTGGCAGCTGAATTACAGACACAATCCTACGCACCTGGGATTGATTGACCAATTGATTGACCGATCGATTGCTTTTCCCTATTAGCCTGCTAGCCGTGGGAGGTGGGAATCGGCGCACGGCGAACGTTGTGGCACATGGCTTTACGAACCTTTTCATCCTGGATAAGAAAGATTTGAACGAAATCCTAGTCCATTACCCAGAGTCTCAGAAGCTGCTACGGAAAAAGGCCAGGTGAGTTATTGGGACTGAACTGGATGCTTTCTGGTTCCATCGTAGTTGCAGAGGACAAGGAACATCTGCGCAGCCCAGTTGTTTGTCTATCTCAGCAGTTTCCCTTCAGTCGCATATCTATGGTTAGCAAATCTGCAAACATGACTCAGGATGCCAAAAAAGAAGGTCTGCTATTTCTTAGTGGATTTTGTGGGATGTTTCTAGGCTTAGGAGCGAGAATAGTGGTTTGAGTATTGGGCTAAGACTCTGGAAACCAGGGTTTGAATCCCTGTTCAACAATGGAAATCCATTTGGGCAAGAAGTCACACTCTCTCAGCCTCAAGGGAAGGCAATGGCAAACCTCCTCTGAACAAATATGGCCAAGAAAACCACATGATGGATTTGCCTTGGAGCTGCCGTAAGTTTCTCACAATGTGGGGTGTAGATAACACTTGACACCAAATTTTGTCATGCCAATTCCTCCCCCCCCCAAAAAAAAAAAACGAATTATGGGGAGCACTGGGGTCCCATGAGATGCTAAACAGGATTTGGGAATACATTTTGCCCATCTCTCCTCTGACTGTAATATTCTGTTAATTTGATAAATGACATTTAAAAAAAGAGTTTCCAGAAAGGCAGAGCATCAGAAGAGTAACTGCCTTGAAACGCTGAGCTAATGTTTTATTTTAATATCTCACCTTTCTGCATTGAAAAAAATATATTCTGTACGTAATTGATTTTGGAAATTGCTCTAACTTGTTCCAGGGATGCAGCGTAATGTGAATGTTATTCTTGCTGCCCCCTATTTTCTGTCGCAGGAGAATGCTGAAAAACAACAGCAAACCCAAAGACGAGAAAGGGGTCTCGGTCATCATTCCTCCGAGGGCCAGGACCCCAAAACTCTTCCAAGCCGCTTTGGTTGCTGCCGGAAGGATGGGAGGCAAAGGGAAGCTGGCGCACATCCGATGGAAGCTGAAAGAGCTGAAGGCCATGCAGGTGACCATGCGTTTGTGGATGGATTGGAACATGGAAAGAGGGTGCATGAGCCGGGGATAGTCCACTAGCAATGGGGAGATCCACAAAGGCTGAGATCCAGCCTCCATTGTGTCCTATCCTTGTGTAAGTTCCCTTGCAGAAGAAGTGGCTGGACATTTTTGTCTCATGTGCAGCATCTGCGTTCACATGAATATTGCAGAAACCAGGCTGCACATGCATTGCCATTGCACAGTTGGTGCATTCCACTTGCAGATGTGCATCATATTGCATTGTAATGTACATCACGCTTGGTATTTCCATGCGTTGTGCATTGCGACCACAGAATCCTAGTGGTGGAAGAGACCCTAAAGGGCCATCCATTTCAACCCATTTCTGCCATGCAAGAAGACACCATCAAAGCCCTCCCTGGGAGAAATGTTATCCGTCCAACCTCTGAACCAAAGTTTGGGATTCGCTGGGGAGGTATTGTCCAGAGTAGGACAATAACAACAACAACAATAGATGGATACAGAGGCCTGGAAGTGCCCTTCCCAAGCACAGTGCTCCCAAGACAGACCTCACCAGCAAGGATCCCAGTGCAAACAACAAGAAGCATTTATATCTCTAACAACTATATGCATTTATATTTGTAGGATGCCAACGCCACTCCGGTTCCACCCAAATCTCCACTCAGTCAAGGTTCACCGGCTGCTTCCAAGAAACCAGATGACCAGAGGACTGAGAAGGTGGTTTCCAAGTCTTCTGGTCACTCTGTCCTGGTTTGCATGAATCCAGTACCCAAAAGCGATGAACAGATTCTCTCTGTGGAAGTTGCAGACAAGGAGGAAACTAAATAGAGACAGAGGCCCCTGCATTTTTGGTGGCTTGACTCTTCTTCCAAAAGTGATCTCTATTGTTCTGCTACAAACTTTGGGCCTCCATATGTTTTGGACTTCAGTTCCCAAAAGTCCCAGTCTGCTTGGCCAACAGTAAGGGATTCTGGGAGCTGCAGTCCAAAACATCTGGAGGACCAAAGTTTGGGAATCATAGCAGAAAAGAAAACTGTCAATGAATCTCTCTCTATAGCCAGCCCTCCATATCCTTGGGTTCTGCATCCATGGATTCAACCAACCATGGCTTGACAATATCCCCAAAAGCAAACCTTGTTCAGCATTTTATAGCAGGGATGCCATTTTACTCCCCCGTTGTATATAATGGGACTTGAGCATCCATGGATTTCGGAACCAAATCCCAATGGATATCGGGGGCCCACTGTAATAGGAAACTGCTGCTTTCCTCCAGTTGCAAAAGCCAGAAACCCTTGCAAAGCATAACAGCCCTTTCCCCCAAACCCTTAGGATCATAAGTCACTATTTACTTGCACTAAATGCACACCTGGTTTCTTGTAGTGACAACTCACTTTCCCTTAGTATGGTTTGCAGATTTATTATGTATGTATGCAGATACGCGGGTTTATTTAGTATGATTTAACAAAGTGAACGGAAGGGTTATATTGGCCTAATAGTCAAGGGATGGGATGCTCTGCAGCAGAAAGAGATGCCCCAGAGCATCACTGGCAATTGATTCAAAGTGCATTTAGGACGTTAATCCTGTTAATCCTGATATCATTGGCTGCCTTTCCTTCTGTTTGTAGTGAAATTGGGAAACAGGGGGTTTCCCTGTCTCTATTTGGAAGCAGTCTTCCAAATGGTAAGCCAAAGTGGCTCTTTAACACCAGGATCTGGGGCTGAGCTGCACTGCAGAAGTAACAGTTTGACACCGCTTTAACTGCGAAATCTGGGATCTGTAGTTTTGTGAGATGCTTAGCCTTCTCCGTCAGAGAGCTTTGGTGCCACGGCTACAAATCCTGGGATAGGATGGTGCAATGGCAGCTGAAGCGGTGTCAAACTGCATTAACTCTGCAGTGCAGATGCAGCCTTGGTTGCAGAAGGAGGAAACTTGGTGGGCTGGCAGGTTTCCAGATGGGATAGAAGCATTGCAATCTCTGGTGTCTCTATAGAAAACAGCACTTGCTAAGCTTGCCTAAACAACAGCACACAGTGGCACACCAATGCCCTAATAAAACAGCACAGTTTCTGCCACTCTCCGTCTATCTGTACTTCTTGCAACTTACTCCTTCAGACTTCTTGAGACGGGTCAGATGTGTCTGGAGGCTGCTGGACGTTGCAGTATTTATTGGTATAGTTTTCTTTAAATATCCAAAATGACATCTTCTGGAATATCCTCCAACCAAAGATGTGTAGTTTCCCAACTTCTGTTTGCAATGTCCATCTGCAAAGGGATCTTGCAGCATTTTTCAGGGTGCATCGACACTGTAAGAAACAGACAGACACAGCTGTCTCCTTGAAAACTATAGGGATTTTTGTGGATGAAGCTGTGCAATTTTTTGTCTGGAGGAAGCCTGCAATAAATTAATAGCCGCACTCAAGTCACACTTTCACGGCCGGCTTTAAATAGTCATTGGAAGGCAAAGAGGCTTAAACAAAGGCGCCTCAAAGAAGCTCAAGGGCAACCACCGTGAAATCCTTTTTGGTCACTCTGGTTGGACTAAGGTATGGGGAGGATGCAGGCCATATACATGCATCAGACTGCTTTATTTCTGCAGTGCAGATACATCCCCCAGATGGCAAAAGATTGCTCTGCCTTTGTGAACTTGGGTTTTGCAAGGAATTCAGCCAAGGCCAAAGCAATATCTCCCCCCAAATAAAATTTTTGCACCCCATAAAATGTCCTTTCTCAAACAGGGAAGGATAGATGCCTCACAAAACTACAAATCCCAGGATCCCATTGCATTGAGTCGTTGCAATCAAAGTGGCACCAAAAAGCTTTGTTTCTGCAGTGTAGATACACCCCCAAAAGGCCAAAATCTGGTAGATCTATTGCTTGCACTTCAGCCTTCGTGAACTTGGGTTTTGCAAGGAATTTAGCCAACGGTTGAAGGCACTGTTTGTCGGAAACAGAGTTTACATTGGTGTGAAAAGGCCTTACTTTGACCCTATAATATTAAAAGGAGAATTTGGTGCCGCAGGAAACGCTTGCTCTCTGATGGTTTAAGCTGCCTTTTGGAAAGTCCAGCCGGCTTTGCTTCCAGCCAAGGTCAATGGCTCCATCTGCCAGAAAAGAAATTGCACCAAACAGTCCGTAGGATTGTTGTAAAACCCATTGAAATGCCTTGGATGTGGCTGAAGGACCCTGGCAAACATCCGGGACACATTTAAAGACTCGTCCACGCATTTCCCAAAGACATTTTTCTTAAAGGTGTGGAACTAAATCAGACCGGAGTCGTCCTAGTCTTTCGGCTTAGGCTGCCCTATTCTTAAAAGATGTAATCCTTGCTAATGGGATTGTGTTGCTATTTCCTCGGAAGGAGGACCCATCGTCCCTGATGGTCATCTTGTCCCAACGCCTGGCTTCAGATGACCCACAAGGCGACGATTCCCTGTTTTCTCAATGGAGGACTGACTTGACCGCCATCGCAACGCATTCCCTGGAAGTTTCCAAAGGATGTGTATCCTGCATTTGGCGATAAAACAAAACATAAGTCTTTGGCCGACACAGTCCTGCAAAGCGTTTGCTTTACGATGGTTTTAAAAAGCACTCTGCGCATGATTTCTCACGTAAGGACAAGTCTTTATCCAAGGATCCAACTGTCTGTGGCTCAAAAGTATTCAAAAGCAATACAAATGCCTCCCTGATTTTGGCCGTTTTATAGAAGCCAGATGAGTTTCTGCATTTTGCAAAAAAGGATGCGATGGCAACATAGAACCAGCGCACCTCTGCCTATTAGTGCGCCTTCGGCTGTTTCTCCTGGGCTGGTGCCAGGCGCATCTTTGACCTGTTTCTCCATGAAAACACTGAGAAGGTTTGCAGAGAAAAGAGGAGGAAGTCTGGATTTCTAAACCCAGGAATCCATTTTGTTTAGTCTCTCTCTCTCTCTCTCTCTCTCTCTATATATATATATATATATATATAATTTTATTATTGCTAGCTGCTTCGATCTGCTTGGAGGGGGGGGTTAATAAATGCATTATATATATATATATATATATATATATATATATAGTACACAAAAGATAAAAGAGAAGAGAAAAAAAAAATAAAAAAAAAGATGGTAAAAAATATAAGAATGATACTAATTAGCCAGTCTGAGAGCCTTGGGGGCTGGGGAGGGAGAGAGAGAGAGAGAGAGGGGGGGGGGGGGCAAAGACAGGAAATGAATGAATAAATACACTTATTCATATTCTTATTTGTACCCCAGTTTCCCCCCAAAATTAGGATTCAAAGCAGCTTACATCTGAAAATAAAGGTACACACAATATATATATATATATATATATATATATATATACACACACACACACACTATATATATATATATATATAGTGTGCATATATATATATATATATGCAGACACACATACTGTTTATATTTATATATATACACACACAAAATCAGTTTATATATACAGTATATATATATATATATACACATACACATACATACAGTCTCTCTATATATAGTTTATGTGTGTGTGTGTGTATAGTATGTGTATATATATACACACACACACACACATATATATATATATACTGTATATACAGGCATAGTGTTCTCCCTGGGGTTGCCATGACAACGGTGGGCCAATGGGAAGGCGTCGTTGGCTGGGAGGCCGGGCCCCGGACCGGCTGGGTCGGCGCATGCGCAGGAGGCCCGAGCGTGGCTCCTCGTCGTCCGTCGGTGGCTCTGTAAAAAAAGGTTAAAAAGGCGAATGCGGCAGAAGGTGAGGAAGGGGCGGGGCCAGGAGGGGCGTGTCGGGGGCGGGGCGTTATCACGTCGCGTGGGGAGGGCGTGTCCTCCCGGTGACACTCTCTCAGCCTCAAAGCAGCAGCAGCAGCAGCAGAGGCAAATCCCAAGGAGCTCAGCAGCAGCAGAATAATGCCATGGTTGACTGCTCTTTCAGCCTAAGGCTCTTCCCTGTGTCTTTTCCATGGCCCTCTTCTTAGCCTTGGAAGAGCTTTGGCTCCCAGGGAAAAAAAGGGGGGGGGGTGTTACATATTGTTGTTATTGTTATTGTTACTACAGTGGGGGCCCTTGGCATCCTTGGCTGGGGTTTGCTTCCAGGGTCCCTCAGGGGTGCCAAAATCCTTGGATGCCCATGTCCCATTATATGCAATGGGTTCATTATTACTATTACTATTGCAGTGTACCCTTGTCATCCTTTGGGGTTTGGCTTCTGGACTCCCAGGGGTGCCTTTGGATGCTCACGTCCTACTAAATGCAATGTGATATTATTATGACTACTACGCTGGACCCTTGGTATCCAATGAGGTTTGGCTCCAGGATCCCTGATGGGTCCCAAAATCCATGGATGCTCTAGTCCTACAATGGGTTTAGTATGACTATTACTATTGCAATGGGCCCTTGGTATCCGCTGGGCTTTCATTCCAGGATCCTCTCTGGATATCAAAATCCTTGGATGCTCCTCTCCCATTAAATACAATGGGATTGTTATTATTATTATTATTACTGTTCTTATTGTTATTACTATTGCAATGGGCCACTGTGGTTTGGTTCCAGGATCCCCATGGATAACAAAACTATGGATGCTCAAGTCCCATTATATACATTATTATTATTATTATTATTATTATTATTATTATTACTATTATCAGAGTGGGCCCTTGGTATCCATTGAAGTTTGGTTCCAGGATCTCTCCGCAGAGACCAAAATCCATGAATGCATGAGTCCCTTTAAATACAATGGTGTTGTAAAATGGTGTCCTGTATATAAAATGGCAAAATCAAGGTTTGCTTTTTGGAACACACACACATATATATATATATTGAATATTTCCAAGCCATGCGCAGTTGAACCCTTGGTTTTGGAGGGCTGGCTGTACCAAGCATTTGCTTTCTGGCGCAGGTTCAGCCTCTTCCGAATGTGTCTTGATAGCCTCCCTCGTTTTGTGGAGTAGCAGGGCCTGTTTTATGCCAACGCTGTCCTTGTCGTCCTGCGTCTCCTCCTCCTCCTCCTTCTCCTCCTTTTAAGCTTTCCTCTTCATCTTTCCTTGCAGATGATTGCGATGGCAGCAGCTTCGCAGCCTGAGAGCTCCCTTCCTCCCTGAGAGATTTGTGAAGGCAGACACCTCCCACCAAACCACAGTGTGAACACCGCACACCCTTTTGCACACCCTTTTGCGCGCTTCTTGGCCTCCACCTCCGTCTGGCACACTGCAGGCAAGGGAGGCCGGAGCAAAGAGGAACCCGCGCCACCGCATTTCTGGCATTCCTTTCCAGATGCCAAGAATGATGAGTAGAAGGTTTCGGAGGAAGAGAGGCTGAAACAGACAACAGCAACGCATAGGAAACTCCAGGGCTTGGCAGCCGGAAAGTGTCAGTCGGAGCCCAAGCTCCAGGGAGAGACTTTTGGGTTTTGTCCTTGGGAGGAAAGTTAACATTTAACAGAAGACAAGTTGTTGGCTTGCCTTAGAGGAAAACAAGGAGCAACACGCCTGGCTTTATCTGTGTCCTTAGAAGCACTGTTCCCTTTTTGACCGCAGGTAACGTCCAGAAGGTGAGTTTGGCTTGGTCTGTTTTTAAAGGGGTTGGGGCTAGAAATGAAAAGAGCTCGTTCTTGTCGCATGCTCTGCGGGGATTCAGAAAAGGTGCCCTTTGTTCCCAGCCTTTGCCCGACTGTTGGGGTCAGGCTGGGCAAGTCCAAGCCCAAACCAATCCTCTGGAAATTTCCTTTGTGGTTTGGGACTTCTGGGTTTCCTGCCCCGTGATTTCTGTATGTCCTCCGAATGCTGGCATCTTGCGTGAATGTGTTGAGATGCGTTTGAGTTTGCAAGGAAGAGGCGCACAGAGCTGGACTGGAGGAAAATACTACGGGAATATTGAACCGAGCTGCTCTTATTTCTCTCTCTGGTCCTGATTTTACCCGGAGCTTGGCACTGAAACCATGAACTCATAATCTTCATTGCCGACGTTCCAAATTATGGCAACCCTCTCCTTGACTTTCCTTGGATAGATTTATCCCAAGGTTGGCTACTGTTGAGAGAGTGCACCTTGCGCAGGGTCACCCAGTCACTGTCTGTGGCGGAGTAAGGATTTGAACCCCGGTCTCTTGGAGTCCATAGTCCAACATACAAACCACCACAGCTGTGTATTAGGACCAAAGTTTGGAAAAAATTCCCTTTTTGGACTGCGGTTTCAAAGAATCCCCCTGTTAGTCTGGTGGATTCTGGGAGTTGTAGTCCAAAAAGGTAAGTCCCCTAGACTTTGAGTACATCCCTATGTTCATCTACTGAAGCTGAGTAATGGGGACTCAGCACAGGTTACCATATATACTCGACTGTAAGTCAACCTCACGTATAAGTCGAGAGCAGGTTTTGGGGCCAGTATTATGGATTTTGCTATGGCCCTTGGATAAGTCGAGGGTAAAACTTAGGGCCATGTAATGAAGGATCAAGGATGGTGCAAAGGGAAATGATGCCAAAGAACTTAGACAATTCCATCAGACATTAACTGTTTGTGCGGCTCCTAAAGGCTGAGAGAGTAGAGAGGATCCACGCTTCTTTTTGGTGCTCCCAGGATGAACCAAGCTCTTGCCTTTTACCACTCTTTTCAGAAAAAGGAGATGGTTCCTTTAATATATATATATATATATATGTATATATATATATATATGAGTTAAAGTACATTACTTCCATTGACCTGTGGATAAGTCATGCCAGGTTTTTTGGGTCGGTTTTTTGACTAATACATGAGTATATACAGCAACTCCTTTTTCGTTCTGCACACAGTTAATCTTGGGAACTGGCTTCCCAAAAACCTGACGTTGGCATCTCCCATTTTGGAGAAATGTGGGATATTACAACCAACCCATCCGTCAGAAGAGCCTTGCAATGATGGCTTGCCATAGGCTTCCTCTTTAAAAGCATGGATGGAAGACCGCACTAAAGCTCTGCCTCCTTGAAGAGACAGAATTGGTTTGTCTCCTTTGTCTTTTGTAGAGTTGTTCTCTGGACATACAAGTTGTATTGCAAACCCCTTACTAGTTTTAGACAAATGTAATTGTCATGTGTTTCCCCGAGGGACACTTTGGAGGAGAGTTGGCATTGTGTTGCAACTTGAGTTGTTGGACCAAGATTTTGGGAGGCAGGGGTTCGAATCCCCACTCGGCTCTGGAAACCCACTGAGGGGCCCTTAGGCAAGTCACACTCTTTGCTAGAGGAAACTAGTAGTAAATCTCTTGAGAATAAACTTTACCAGGAAAACCCCATGACGACAGGGTTGCCTTAGGGTCACCATAAAACAACTGGAAGGCACACATCGCAAGCAAGTGGTTTGGAAACAATGCTGAGCCTTGTCGTTTTTATTCCTAGTTTCTTTCCTGACTGTTTCTACTGTTTCAACTGGCTGAGTTGGATTTCCTCCGCGGAGGAAAAGGTGTAAGTAAGGCTTTCGTGGTCGGAGCGGCGGAAGGGAAGGATCTTGGGACCGAGCCAAAGGAGGAGGCTTATTTCTGTCTCTGGCCCCATTCCTTGGTTGTGCCGGGCAGCAGGCATCTCTCTTAACAGAGGCCTTTTTGTCAGGGTTAAATCCTATGTCCATGACACCGGGAACAGATTGTGGCGTTCCCTTGTTCCCTTTTCCCTCCCCTTCCCTGGGCGCTTCCTGTCCTGGGACACTTCTAGTTGGCTCAGCTGACTCCTGAGTCAGGCTTAGTAGTAAACAGAATGGACTCTGCCCAAACTGCATGCCTGGGGCTCAGCGTAACCCTTGCCCCGGGTCTGTGGAAATCCATGGAGAAATGCAAGGGCTGTTGGGGATTGCATTTCCAAGCGCTCCTCTGGGACGCTTAGGGCTGATGGGAATTGCAGTCCAACAGCACCAGGAGAGCCACAAGTTACCCAACCCTGGTCTCATTCCCACTTACAAATACATTGCTTTGTGATCCGGTTTAAAAGGTAGTGGGATCAGGCCCTGGTATAAGCCTTAAGTGCTTGTCTTGCGATGTGGGTTTGTAATTCATTTGCTGCTATAGAATACATCAAATTATTAGCCAGAACAAATAGTCCAATTGTGGCTATTGCCAATATTAACAGAGATTAATGATCACTTATTGCAGAATGCTGCTAAAACCGTTGTATGCCTTTCGGTCAGGTCAGCATTGAAAATCTGGTAGACACTTCTTTTTTTATTAGCCAAATGGAAATTAGATTGTGATCTGAAGCATTATTAGGGAAATTAATGGGTCAGGTCTGGGAGCTGAGAGAAGTGATCGATGGTTCCCAAATTGCTGTGCGGCCTGGTTTCCTTTTCATTTGGTTTGCTAACAGCGCCAAAGAAGAATCTCCTCTCCTGCTATTATGCTTTGTAATTTGTAGAAACCTAATGTTTTACTCCAGATCTGGAGCCCTGGTTTATTGGTCTGATTGGAATTCGTGTGTGGAAGCATGGTTGTTTGGGTCTGTTTTTAGTAAACATGGAGAAGTGTGATTAAAAAAGAGAGACTATTGCTCCTCGGCACATTGGAGCTGAAGTGGATTTGACCAGTGGGTAGCTATGTCAGTGTGGTGCAATGCTCTGAGCATTTGACTCCGTAATGCTCTGTAATGCTCTGAGCATTTGACTCTGGAGACCAGCGTTGGAATCCCTGCTTAGCCATGGAAAACCCACTGGGTGACCTTCAGCAAGTCACACTCTCACAGCTTCAGAGGATGGCAAATATGAACAAATGTTGCCAAGAAAACCCAAGAGACGTTCTCTTTAGGGTCACCATAAGTCAGATACGGCTTGAAGACAGGCAGCAAGAGGTGTGCAAGTGTCATGGAAGCTCCAACATTCCCCTTCTGCCTGGCATGCTTCCCCCCTTTTTGGATGATTTTATGCTGGTCTTGTTTCTTCTAAATTTGTTGAACCTCTTTGGCTGCCAGCCGCCTCTTTGGGAACGGGGACATGGGCCCACACTCAGGACTCCCTTTTGGCCGATCCCCAGTTGCGCCAAGCTGCTCTGGCAGCATTCCTGAGACTAAACACCACCAAGAACATAAGTGCTGCCTAGAGAGATTCTCTGGTGAAACCACACTCTCAGGCAAGCCAAGCATCTCTGCTCAAAACCTTGGGCCTTGCCTCCTCCCATCATGCGTGGGATAGTCTTCCCACATCGTTCATTAATATTAGAATGGCTTTTGCGCATATCTTAGCCATCTATGCTGTTAGCCACCTTTGGGTGCTGCATAGATTAAAGGCAGGATATAAATCAACCTAAATCTGCTGCTTACTTTGTTTTTATTGTATACTAGTTAGTACACTCATCCCTCCACATTTGCAGCTTCGATTAATCAAATAATCCGTATTTGATTATTCACGGATTTGATTAATAATGTTCCTCAGTAGGAATATCTAGGTCCTAGGTCCACCTCCAGTGCAACTCTATGGTCTACTTTAACTTGCCCTGAAAGACCTAGAGATTCCTAGAGAGGATACTCTACTAGGCCTTTGTAGCTCCTCCAGCGCAATTCTATGGTCAGTGTCTGTCAGATGTTGGCCAGAGTTGCCCTGGAGGACCTAGAGATTCCTAGAGAGAACACTCTTCTAGGCCTTTGTAGCTCCTCCAGCACAGTTCTATGGGTCAGTGTCTGTCGGACGTTGGCCACAGAGTTGCCCTGGAGGACCTAGAGATTCCTAGAGAGAACACTCTACTAGGCCTTTGTAGCTCCTCCGGCGCAGTTCTATGGTCAGTGTCTGTCGGACGTTGGCCACAGAGTTGTCCTGGAGGACCTAGAGATTCCTAGAGAGAACACTCTACTAGGCCTTTGTTGCTCCTCCGGCACAGTTCTATGGTCAGTGTCTGTCGGACGTTGACCACAGAGTTGCCCTTGGAGGGCTTAGAGATTCCTAGAGAGGTGTCCTCTCAGGTAAAAACATGGTGTTTTTGTTATTTGAGTTTTCCCATATTCACATAACCCTAAAGAATATGGCGGGACAAGTGTATTATTTTAGAGATATTTTAATCATGTCATGTTGCTGTTGTTTTAGATTGTATGCCTCTTGGCAGGTTTACATCCCCCCCCCCATTTTATTTGACCCTTGCGATGTAAAGCACTGTGCAGACTATACAGCACTCTATAAATACATGTTAATAATGATAACAACAATAATAATCAATATGCCTTTGCCCCATAGTTGTTGGTGGAGCCAGGGCAGCTGTTGACATTCTGTTGGTTGTAAAGGGAGAAGAAGGTGTTGAATTTGGCTGAGGATGAAGGAGCCAGAGGCTCTCGCTTTGTTTGCAGCTGGTGATGCTCTTGGTGCCGGCTGGCCAAAGCCACTTCCACAGTAGACTGCTGTAATGTGAGGCAATCTGAGAACCAGGGTTGTTTAGTGGTTTGAGTGCTGGATTCCAGAGGACGCCGGGTGTGAATCCCGGCTGAGACCTGGAAAGCCACTTGGCCAAGCCACACTCAGAAAAGACTACCAAAACAATGCCTTTGAGTCACTGAGAATTGCAAGCAGCTTGGAGGCATTTTGTATTTTGTTGCAGGCAGCTTTGGGCATTTTGGAGCATTTGCAGGTCCAATATGCAGCTGCCAGATTGTATGTGTGTGTGTGTTGTGTGCCTTCAATTTGTTTTTGACTTATGATGACTCTAAGGCCGCATTCCCACTTACAGATAAATCGCTTTGGGATCCAAACTGATGGATCGGTTCAGCAGCGGAGCATAGTTCAGACTACATTTGCCCCTCTTGCACTTTCTTGCTTCAGAATAAAATAAAATAACCCACTTGTGGTTCACATTCACGAACGCATCGATTCAAAATGGACCCGCTCCATCCAGCCGAAGGGCAAATTTAAATAGGTTTTGATCTGCATCTGGTTCACGCTTGCGCAGAATCTATTTATCCCAAAAGAGGCTGGAGGGAAAATCGGTGTCAAAAAGACACGGGTTAAATGGGTCTAGCGCATGGACCCCGGTTCAAGTGCGAACCAGGGTCATTAAAACCAGTTCAAACCAATTTGCAATCCGATTTAAAATGTAGTGGGAATGAGGCCTAAGATGATCCTATCATGGGGTTTTCTTGGCAAGACTTGTGCAGAGGAGGTTTGGTTCTGGACTACCGCTTTCAGCATCCCCAGCCAGTATGGCAAGGAAAGCGCTTGCAAAAGGATATGTGTATTTATGGGAAGATAAATTTATTGTAGCATGGACTTGAGTAAGGTCCCTCTTTCCTCCTTTCATGATATTTCCCCATCTGGGTCAGTGCCCCATAAAGAAAGCTTCCTATGCTTTCTTTAACAAGGCGGCCGCGCACCTTCCTTCTGATGTGTTTCTCTTGCCAGCCGCTTGGCTTCCTTGCATCTGTTATTAAGATAATGATGCTGCCGCTGGAGATGCCAGATAATGGAGCAAAAGGAAATATCCATTCCACCGTGTTGTACTTACTTACATACATATTGCTCACTTACTGCCATTTGTGAATCCTTTTACCACACTTCCCATGTTTTCAGCTCCAGCCACTATGCCATGCTGGCTCTAGTTTAGTGTTTTTAAAAGAAACGTTTAACTTTTAAAAGCTTAGTATCAAGTCTTACTGTATTTTACTTTGTCGTAAGCAGCCTTGGTTCCTCTGCCAGGAGGAAGATGGAGTGTAAACCAAATAAGTAAATAAATCAAACAAGGGGTGAATGAGAGCTTTCTTGCTGCTCGCTTGCCTTCCATCATGGCAGTTAAGGTTTCATTATCCCCTCCCTTTCTGATTCACAGATGAATAGTTGAACCTGTATAAGATTCCCAGGTTTGTTGTTTTTGTCTCTGGATACTTTAGTTCTCTGTATGCAAAGGGGTCTTGCAGAACCTTTGAGAGTGAATGAAAGAAAGAAGCTGGATGCAAAGGGACCTTGCAGCACCTTTCACTTAGTCTCAAAGGTGCTGCAAGATAAACTTTGCACACTGATTTTCCAGTCTAACATGGCTTTGGGTTTTAGTTTTCTATATATATGCCCAGACGGGCTGCCATAATTGTCCACTTTTACCAGGGACAAAATGTAGGACAAATTCAAGACCAAACTGTAGGGCAACTGCAGGACAAAACTCAGCTCAAAATGTAGGACATTTAAGGTCCACCATTTTTCTTCAATGTCCTACATTTTGGGCTGAGTTTTGTCCTGCAGTTGTCCTACAGTTTGGTCTTGAATTTGTTCCACATTTTGTCCCTGGTAAAAGTGGACAATTATGGCAACCCATGTGGAAGTTGTGACTTGTATTCATCTGCTTTTGATTTCTTTGAATTTGGACCCATTGATTAACAAGTGCAAAAGCACCCACATAGATTGCACATTTCCTAATCCATGGAACTTAATCATTACCTCTTGCTGTGAATGCTAATTTTAACATTCAAAGCCTAAACAAAGCTGTTGAGAGGAGACACCCTCCATAAGTGCCACTTTCCAGGCGTATTCTTTTCTTCCGAGTAACACTCATTATGCCTTTTATGAATGTGGGATAGGCAGATGGGACACATGGTCCATTCAGATGGTCCATAAGCTAACTTTATAGGAGATATATCCTGATGTGGTGATTGATGCCTGCCACGTTTGCGGATGAAAAGTGGCTTCTTGATCAGTAGCTATGAGAAAAGATCCTAAGCCACAGTTACAATCTCAGGTCTCTCCCTAAACAGACTTTACTTCTTCCCCAAACTGCATGTTAAATGGCAGCTCTGCAGATTTATTTCCAGAGCGATGCTTTTTATAGATTAACTGGATAACTGCACTGGTCTTATCAAACGAACACGGTCAAAAGCCATATGCCTGTAGTATCTCAGTGGTTAATCCATATTATTTTTAAAATCTGTGGTTAGCTTTAAATTGATAATAAGCTCACTTTGGGAAATCCTCGGAGCAGCTGCTTTCAGAGAGCCCTGCGAACCAGTTCCGTCTTGCTGTGTATCCTATATGCATGAATGTGGCTCTGATATTGGCTTCTGTCGCCATAATCCAGTTTTTAAAGTAAAGCCATTCATGCGCACGCTTTGGGGCTTAAACTGTGTGGGTTTTGAATGTCAAGCCCTGTCAGGGCTGAGGATTTCGCTTTGAAGCCTTGTGCATTACAGTTGTACTTTGAGATGTCAGAGGTGGGAAAAGTTGGTTTGGGGGGGGGGAGCATTCTAGGAGTTGTGTCTCTCCCTAAAATACCTTTCCTTGGCTGAGGAAAGCATGGGAACTCCAGTCCTCACAGTTTCCGGCATTGGTTTTTGCATTTTGATTGTGTGTAGGGCAAGGGAGGGAACCATGCAAACTTCCAGAGGCTGTCAAACTGCAACTCCCATCATTCTTGGCCAGCATAGGCAATGGTGAGGAGTGCTGGGAGTTATCGTCAGGCAGCATGGGCAAGTAAGTTTCCTATGGGAACAAGTGGTCCTCCAGTTTGGGCAGCGGATCCATGGGGCTTCAGTCCTCCTCCCTTCCTCCCCAAATGGCTTTGCTAATGTGAGGATCCTGAAGGCAGGGCAAAGAGGTTGCAAGGTTACAGTATGTATGGCAGTAGATCTTGAGTTTTCTTTAAAGAGATCCGGTGTTTCTGCTGTCCCAGACTATTACATGGCTGTTCCTGGCACCACCAGCAGCATTTTATTCCTACAGCTGAGTTGGGTTCTTTTTAATTCTGAGACTTAACCAGAATAATATGCTCCTTTCTCTTTAAAACTTTTCTTCTTTTGGGTATAGTATATCAGTGAAGTTGCTCTTTTGCGCTACAACTTGAAAACATGATTATTGTTGTTTAAATAATAAGTGGACATGATGGTGGAACCAACCAGCAAAACCCTAAGAGAACTTGCACCTCTTGAGGTCATTCTGGGAGAGCCCTTGGTTGCATATTCATAGCTTTGCAGAAAGTATGCCCATGTGTGTTTCTTGTACAAATGCTAATGTGTCGGGCTGAGAGCTGGAATCAGCATTGGTTTGCATTTGGTCTTTCGTCTTGTTTCCCTGAGGGTCAGGTGGAATCATTCTCTCACACACGTTGGAAGAAAGCCCTGCGAGAACAATAAAGAGTACCTTTGGCATTTCCAAAATGTCCCTTTTAAAAATGGGAACTGACCTGCTTCTGCAAAGAGTCTTTGAGTCTCTGGGGTTTGGTGCATTCATTGCACAACAAAGAGCTCATGCTCCTGGTGAATTTGTGGCTCTTGCCTGTGTGCCCTGGTTTTCCAATTCTGCTGGAAGGGGACATGCTATAACTCCTGTTTACAAGGAAAGAATGCTAGAGAAGTGATTAATTATTTCAGAGAGGTGACTTGTGAACTTTGAAACCTGGTAGTTCTTTCCATGACAGAAAAGTTGGGAGTGGGCATCTCAGAATGCATTTTGTCCCATGCGCCAAACACTCTGAAAAACAGGGCACTTTGCAGATTTCCAAGCGCAGGGTCAGTGGAAAAGGCCCAAGACAAGTTGCATCTCTCCTCCCCATTCGCTGCAACCCCCTTCCGCCGCTGCTGCCCCAGTTTATGGGAGATGCCTGTGTCTTGGGTTTCAATGAGAAACTTGCCGTTCTTCCACCAACCTAAAACTATTTTGGGCTGCAGGATTTTCAGACTTTCAGGAACACATTGGCAGGAGACCAGAAGGAGATGCGGGGCTGCGTGCTGCTTTTTTGGGCGGATGACGTGGAAGGAGGTGGGGATGGAGAACTTGGAGAGCTGGCCAGATCCGCTAACTGTTGTTTTTGCCTCTTTTTAATTTGGTTTTAAGGAGGGAGCAGGAAGGATCTACTCGACTGTGGCTTCAGGACTATCTGGCCCTCATCTGTGTGGATCGGTGCGGTTGGGAAACTTGACTCTGCTGGTAAGGATAACCTTGAAATATTCCAAAGTCAGAAGTGAAAGATGCAGTTTGCCTTACTTTCCCAGAAGTAATTTCTCTTTTCTCGATCCTGTTCCTGCTCCTGAAGTAGATTTTAGCTTTTCTCTGAAAATGCCGAAGCCACAGATGCTGGCGAAACATCAGGAATAAACTCTTCAGAACATGGCCACAGAGCCTGAAAAACTCACCAAAAACTATGGATCCTGGCCATGAAAGCCTTTGACTTCATAGCTTTTTAGCAAAACTAGACAGCTGTAATGTAGGGGAGTGGAGCCAGAGGTGCCCTCCCAAAACCCAGGGGCCACTTTCTTCTCTTTCCTAGCTGGTTTGCGCTCCTTTGAGGAGCAGCAACAGGCTTCAGTAGCAGAAGGTCCCATCTTTCATCCCTATGCTTAAAACTTTTAGATGACCAAGTGGGACAAAACCCCAGCCCAAGACTATGGAGGACTGCTTCCCGTCAGCAGACAGTGCTGGGCTAGAGGGACAGATTGGGCATGCAGGGCAGCTTAATAACATTTCTGCAAACAAGACTAGATTGTGGAACTTGCTGCCAACGCTGCATGTTCGCTAAGCATTTGCAGTCTGGTTCTGGCTAACCCTTCCCAAGGGCAGATTTTGCACTGAGTTGCTGCCGGTGGAGCCGTCTTGCAGAGCTATCAGTGCAGCTGTTTCACCTCCAGAGAGGGCCACCAAGTTCAGTGTGAAACATGTTTTTGCAACTTCCAAGGCTAACAGATAAGGCCTTTTGTGCTTTTCTGCCTGGTGTTAATGTTTGAGGTTGAGGGCATTTTGGACGGAGTAGTTATTCAGGGGTGGCTTGCCCTCTTGCCCTGCTCCTCAACTATATTAATTCTGCAGGAGACATGGAAGGAGCCCACATGTTCTTCAAGTCCTTTTGCAGGAGGGCTGCAGAAGGGGCAAGCCTGGCACCAGCTTCCAGCAACCTGTTTAATGCCTTTTCTCTTTCCTTTTCAAAACCAGGCAGGTCTTTTCAACTTACTTCTGTTCAGCTGCACTTTGCTGCTTTCCCTTGGGAAACCTTAACCTGGATCCTGTTGTGAATCCCTTTGGGGCAGACCCATACAATCCGTGGGATCTACCTATAGGTTGTCTCATTGTTCAACAGCTGGCTGAATGGGTCTACTTTAGTTGGTCAATGGGACGCCAGCCCATTTCTTTAGCAACTTGCAATTACTGTTTGATTGTTGGCAAAATGTTATTTCTGTACTGTCGTTGTAGTTTGTAGAGGTTATGCCAGTGCAACAGGGAACCTAGAAAACATAGTTCATGATGTGACTAGCAATTCAAATTCACCCTCAGAGAGCTTGGGAAGGTTTCTTGGAGACTACGGCTCCTGAGTTGTCATCCAAAGCTGCATCCACACTTGAGAAATATCCCATTTTGGCACCACTTTTCAGCGTCCTGGCTCAAGGCTATGGAATTCTGGGAGTTGGAGTTTGTTGCGGGGTCCAGAGCGGAGCTCTGCCCCACTCTGGACCCCACAACAAACTCCAACTCCCAGAATTCCATAGCCTTGAGCCAAGGCAGTTAAAGTAGTGCCAAACTGGGTTCTTTCTCCAGCGTGGATGCAGCCCAAAACAATGAGGCCACTCTTCCAGACTCTCCTTGCCAAGCTGAGCTCTCTTCACCTGATCCTCCCATTTCACCTAAAGACTTTTTGGAAAACACAATAAAGCCAGGGGCTGAGAACTCGGCACTTGCAGCGTTCTGCCTTAGCGTAATTGGACTGTCTTTAAAAAACAAAAACCCCACAAACCCCAGCTGGAGATGGAGATATAAACGTATCTATGGAAACGCTTGAGGGAAGTGGAATATCTGTAAAGATCTTCCATCCGGAAAGGCTTCAAGGAGTCAGAGGATGAAGTGTCACTTTTCCTGTGCCATTCTGAGCGCTGCATTGTGCCGCCTGGAAAGAGAAATACAGGACACTTACAGGGTGAGAAAAATCAGTATATTTTATGCCCATAGGTAGACTGGTAAAATAGTAAGCAATGGCACTGATTTTGGGAATTGATTTTGGGGATTTTGGTCCTAGCTTGGTAGCTTTCGGCAGTGACAGGAAGGAGTATTTAACCCAATTGTATCTCAGTGCCTCCCAACCTGGCACCCTCCAGGTGTATTGGATGATAGCTTCCCATCATCCCCAGCAGCCATGCTGTCTGGGGGTAATGGAAATTGTAGTCTTGGGAAGACTGTCATCATAAAGCAAACAAATCTAGATGCTCTTCAGAAGAGCAACTTCCCCCGAAAAAGCAATGAGAGAGAGCCCAGTCTGCATGCTGCCCAAAACAGCCCTTCTCTTTGCCAAAGTAACAGATATCCAGTGGTTGTCCTCCTCTCGCACCCCCTTCTTCCTTCCTGACAAAGGTGCCTTTGTGCATGAAATGGCTACAAGGGCTCATGGTCCCAGCCCTGTCAGAAAAAGGTCAAATTGTGTGAATTGGTTGCCTGCCCAAACTGGCATCCTTGTGGGCTTTCTGTCTTTATTGGCACGCAGGGGAGCCTGAGGCCAGAGATGCAAAGAAGAGGAGGAGCGCCACTTGCGCTAACTGGACCTTTGTCTCCAGATTACTGCCTGCAGTTTTGGAGCCCTTTCTGCCAAGGAGCTGTTCACAAAGTAGGATTGATTCACTGAAAAGCAAAAGCCCTAAAGAGGAAATCTTGGAAGCACAGGGAAGACCCTGCAGAAAATGTCCAGCAAGAAAGCCTGGTGATAGTTGACTGATGGAGTATAAAGTTTTAAGAAAGAAAAATGGCAGCAGGAGAAGGCTAAAAAGGGCTGGAAAGCAGAATGGGGAGCTTGCCCATACCCTGATCCTTGAGTCATGTGGACTGGCATCATCATCATCATCATCATCATCATCATCATCATCATCATCATCCCAAAACAGCAAAGCAGGACTCATTCTGCACACCATTTTCCTATGGACTGCGATCCCAGTCCCGGTTGGCTGTTGTTGGTTCTTCAGAGCGATGAGAGGCAGCCTTTCCAAGGGACAGAGAGAAGGAGATGTTTTACAGGGAGACACAATCATATCAATATAGTTTGTAACTAGCTTTGTTTGGGTGAATTTACAGGTAGTTGAGGAAGAGTGAAAAGAAGTCAGTGGAGGCAGTGCGACGCCCATCGTCCAAGGTATAGCCAAGTGGTTCATCAGCCAATGTGGGTTGCTGAAGAAACTCGGGCAATCATGCACACATACACACATACTGTATGCATACACATCCCTGGGATTGCTCTCAGCTAATCTATGGGTCCCTCCCTGTGTGGAATGGGAGCACCCCCAGGGTCCCTCTTTTCTGTGGCAAAGTGGCAACTTAGTGGAGCAGATGCCTTCAACCCAGGGTTTCTCTCTCATCCGCAGGCTCTGGAAACCAAGGCACCAGGGAGCAGCAACTGAAGGGAGGTTTTGTCCCTCCATCCCACAAACAGAGACTGGCAGGCGCTTGGAGCTGCGACATCCTGGAGCGGGAAGTGGACAGCGGGAACATGGAGAATGCAGGTACCACAGATACATGGAACATACCCCTCTTCTCTGGGCAACACAGAAAAGTACTCTAGCAATGAGATTGTGTTGGGGTTCCAGAGACCTAGGCTTAGGTCTCTCCTCGGCCATGAAGCTCACCCAGTGCCCTTGGAAAAATCAGATCTTATGACTGTCTCTCAACTTAGGCTCCCACCCTGTTTGCCACCCCAGTCTCCCAGGAAGGGAAGGGAAGCCTCAGCATAAGAGCTGAAGAAGTGGTTTTATTCTAGCAAGCGGCACTCCCTTCTGTTTTTCAAATTAATCCATTTGTTTCTTGCCTCACTGCGACTCAGAGCTCCACAAAACGTACAACTTCCCAGTATAATACTTTCAAAAGTTTTAAATCATGACAGTTGGATCTGTTAGGAAAGATACTGGAGGAGGAAGAGGAGGGCAAAGGAATATTTGTTGGTTGGGGAGGAAACCCACGGGATTTTAGAATATCAGACCTGAAAACAAAGCAAAGCAGAGAAATCCAAGATAGAGAGACCTAAAAGAAATCAAAACCCCAACCCTCCCACATGTGGGAATGTTATGTTCCTGCACACACAGCTGTGGAAGACAAGTTGGGGCAACTTTCCGCTGATGCACAAGCAAGTCTGTGGCATTGTTGTTGTGTCTGCATTTGTCCCCTGCTGTGATAGTAGCACCTTTCAGATGAAGGCTGCCGCTGCACTACAGAAATAATTCGGGTTGGCACTGCTTTAACTGCCATGATGCCATAGCCAACTACAATTTCCAGAATTCCATAGCATTAGACCATGGCAGTTCAAGTGCCAGTTATCAGTAATATTTATACTAATATTTGGTCCTCTTATCTGAACTTCTGGTGCTGATCTAGCTGGCAACTGCCCTGTGAGATACGTTGACGTTCGGTAGAGCATTTCCAGCTTGATGTGCAGCTGCTTTTTTCCTTCGAGGGGCGCAAGGGCAAGAGGTGGAGCGCATACTGTACAGTGGAAACCTGAACTCCTAACAATGCCAGAACTTTTAACAATTTCATTCCTAGCCTTTGTAGCTTTGAAACTGGGTGCCTTCTCTGGCGGTGATTGTGGGGGTGAGGACTCAGTAGCACAAGGGCGGGGTGAGGGAGTGAACATTGCCCTTTCTCTCATGGCCAGGCTGCACCTGATGTTAATCCTGCCATGTGCCCTTGAGGGCCAGATCTGTCCTTCACAGATAACCCTTGGAGGAGGCTCAGGGCAAGAGTTGTGGTGGGAGGGAGCTTTAACCCTTTGCTTCCTCCCTCCAGCTGCTGCAGTGGGACTCCTGCTTTGGACTGAGAGTATTGCATTGAGGGGCCCTGGCAGCTCCCCTTTGCTCTAATGTAAGGCTGGGTAGGTTCAGAGGCCCACAGAGCATGTTTAACACACTGCACCTACTCACCAGACTCTTATGAAGTGGCTTGAAGTTTACTTCCATTTTAAGAGGATGGGGGGCAGTCTGCTTGTTTTACAAGGCCTCTGGTGCCTTCTGGAAATGCAGTTCTCCCTGTTTTTATTTTGCATTAGCAATGGGAAAGGCCGGAGGGGCCCCAGGAATTGCCAAATTGGCCTCGGGGGCCCTACATAACACCCACTCTTTCTCCCCAGCATACAGTACTGCCACAGGAGGCTGTGGTTTGGGTCAGAACCATGGAGGGGAGATTGCAAAATTGGGAAGACTTCCAGCATCCGCACTGTCAGGTCTCAGTCTGGATTGAGCCCCTTGCCCTGGATGCAAATGTTGACTCTGGAGGACATCATGCCTCGTGGCTTAACCCTGGGTCTCGGTCTCCCACCAGCCCTTCTCCTCATCTTGCTTTTTGTGCTGAGCTCAGGGCTTCCCTGCCTTCCTTCCAAGAGCCTGAACAGAAACCCGGCAAGCACTGCTGCAGCAAATCGGTTCTCCTCCTGGGGCTCCTTGGCTCAGGCTCCCATCATCACCTGAACTGCCTGAGCTTGTCCAGACAGATCTCAGCAAGGAGGTGCTCCCTGCGCAGTGTTAGGTTTTTTCCCCTCCTGCTCTGGAGGTTCTGCCTCCATTCTGCCCTTTTCTGGGGCCTCACAGCAGACAGAGCGGTTCGCAGACCGAGGGAGCCAGACTCAGAGTAGACAGCAAAACCGGGTGATTCTTAAGGCAAGATGGAAAGAAGGTGACGGCTAAGAAAGGTAGGGACTGCCAAGGAAGCCAAGAGTGGATAAGGGCAGCCACAAGGAGAAGAAAGCAGAAAGTGAGCAATGGAAGGCTGTAGACAGGCATACTTTTCCTCCCCAGCAGTAAGAGCGCATGTGGCATCAGGGAATGAGACTGCATCCTTGGAAGCCCTGGCTTTCCCTTGCTGTGGCAGTTTTCTTCCGAGATCTAATTGCTGGTGCTTCTTGACTTTTGCCCCAAGCAGGGAGACTCCTTGCAAGCGCCTAGGGGATAGGGATGTGAGGCCACTGACCCCTTCTCTGGCACACAGAGGGCTCCAAGGTGGCCTGGGCTCCATAGTCACTCTCGCCCCATAGGACAGATCACAGGGGGAATGGGAGACCTGCATGCCATACTACCGCTGCTCTGAAGCTGCTTGGGGTGCACCTCAGATACATGGGATTTCAAGCTATTTGCTTGGCTTCTGCAATTCACTTGCTCAAGCCTTGCGATTCATCCTGATTCGTGTAAGTAGGGATGGCTGGGTTGGGCGACCTCTTAGGAGCCAACCAGGCAACTGGTTCTCCATTGCTTCTCACGCTGTTAAGGTTTCAGATTTAAGTTGCCCATGTGTTCATGCCTCTTCTCTCAGCTGCTTGGAGGGACTTAAAATTATTATTATTATTATTATTATTAACCTTTATTTATGAAGCGCTGTAAATTTACACAGCGCTGTACATACAATCTTTTTAATTAGACAGTTCCCTGCCCTCAGGCTTACAATCTAAAAAGACAAAAGGAGAAGGGAGTGGTGGAGGGAAAGGGGATGAGGTCCAGCAGTTACTCTGGGAAAGTCATAGGAGGAGGCAGTTGAAATGAATTGCACACAGGTTGAGTCTCCCATATCCAAAATGCTCGGGGCCAAAAGTGTTCTGGATCTGAGATTTGTTTTGGATTTTGGAATATTTGCATCATGAGATAACTTGGAGATGGGACCCAAGTCTAAATGTGAAATTCATTTGTGTTTTGTATATGCCTTATACATATAGCTTGAAGGTAATTTTATACATAATGTTTTTTTCATAATTTTGTGCATGAAACACATCCGAAAGCGAGAATGTCACTCAGCCAGGTTTTGTATTTTGCAGTAATTCAGATCCTGGAATTCCAGATAAGAGAGATTCAAGTATAAGCATCCCAAAGAGTGGGTTAGAGGAGTAGCACTGAGATGGTTCCTTGTCCTTCACCCAGAGTCTTAGAGGGAAAGCCACTTCTGAGCAAGCGAGCTATACCTGTTTCCTTTGCCACTGTTTGACAGCTGGAAATCCAGCTTCTCCATTTTAATAACAGCATTTGCAAGGAGCAATGAGTTGGTTTGGAGGTGAGACATCCAGATGGGCAATCGGGAATGAGGGCCAGCAGGTTCCTGACCCCATTCCCCCCCCAGTGAATGAGGGGCCTTTACAGAGACAGGTACAAAGCTAAGCATATTGTGATTTGCACACATAAAAAGGGATCCTTGGCAGTTGCACATCCCAGCGGCTTGGCCCCAGTAGCTCACATGCCAGTTCTGTTTCTCCAGGGTGATTTATTTAACACGCAGCCCCTCTAAATATGCACAACAGCCATTGCTTGGGAATTGGCGTTATTACCATATGAATTCTAACAGCAGATAAATTGCATCATAGTGCCCTGAGACTCTGAAGTGCAGAAATACATGCATCCAATAAAACCCCATTCACCAGTGGGGGAAATGAGCTTGGAAGTGTGCTTGCGGTTTAAAGCAAACCCCGTGAAGCTTGAAAAACTAGGCCATGGCCATGTGCGGCTGAAACCAACCAGAGTCAGCAAGGTCCCAGTTTCAAGGAAGCGGCAAAGAGTCACGGCTCTACAGTTTCGGATTTTGTGGCTTCTGGAAACAGTAAGGAGAAGGCACTGAGAAGGAAGTTAAGAAAAGGTCTTGCAGGGGTATGTCTGAAGATATTTGGAGTTAAAGTAACTTTTTTCCTGCGTGGGGGTTGAAACCTCAAAGGCTTTCTTTGCAAGCAGGTCTGGTGGGGATGTGAGGCGGCCTTTTCGGTGGCTGCCCCAGGAAAGCCCACTTGAGGAAGGCTACAAATGCCCCCTCTTGTCATCTTTCCATCACCAAGTGAAGGCTTTGGAAGGACTTTTAAGAGGGGGCTCTACTGTTTTTAATTTTTGAAATTAAAATTTTAAAAATTGTTTTTAACATTTTTGATGGTTTAATTCTACTATAATCCTAATCTTAATGATACAGTTGGACAGAGTTGCCATCACTTCAGAGCATTCTTCTGAAAGGTCTAGCTTAGCCATTGATAGTCCTTAACTTTGGGTCCATTTAAGGCCAGTTTAATGTTACACTTCCTATTTAAACTTCTGGATGTTGCATTTCTACCAAAAATCTCATGGGTGATTCCCCCTCAGATGCCCACATTTTATTTTGCAGGGGTCCATAGGCTTTGAGGTTCATTTGGGGACTCCCCAGATAATGGGATTGGAAGGCTGCGTGCTCCTTTTTCTTTTCTTTTTTAAAAAGCATTTAGAAACAAGTTCTCTTTGGTGTAGGTGACCCTTGCCTTCTTCTCCTTTCTTGGGTCTTCTGGTGGTGTGGTCTTGGGAGGAGGCTTGGATTGGGGAATGCATGCCTTGTTTGAGACTACCTCCAGTGCCTCCGGGGTGCTTTTCCCCTCCTGACATCATGAGTTCTTCTGTCTGTGTCTCCTTTCTTCTTCTTCTTCCATGCTTTGTGATGGCAGGAGTCCCGCACAGTGAGGGTGAAGAGCTCCTCTCGCCAGGGCCCAGAGGCGGTGTGGTATTTATCTTTCCTCCTTGCGCTCTCAATGTGGTCATCTTGCGTGCATCCCACTGGCCAAAAACTCCTCCCAAGAGTTTTGCACAGAAGGTGGAGATGCGACATTCCTGTTCTCTTGTGGCTTTTGCCATCTCTCTAGGGACAAACACCAAACATTGCTGTGCTTGGAAAGCCCTTTCTCTGTGCTCTTCCATAAGACTGGAGACCCCATCTTCTGCTTTTTCCTTGTGCCAGTGAACTATTAATGCCTTTCATTCTGATTCCTCTCCAACACATTAAGCTTCATAGTAGTGGTGGCCAATGCTCAGCTGGGGCTGGTTGGACGGAAGGAGGGGGTCACAACAGGGGAGGCCAATCGCGTGTTGTTTTGCTACCCAGACCTCTGGCAAATCCCAAGTGCCTCCTCCACAGGTTGAGGAAGGGGCTTGGGATTTAGGAGGGAGAGGCTTCATCTGCTCAAAGAATATGTCTCCCCCCACTTTGTAGCTAAAAAGCAGAGGCAGGTGAGCTGGCCCATTAGAACAGATTGGAACTTATGGCAAATAGCAACTATGCCAAAGCCATGTCAGGTTTCCTAAGATGGAGTGTAGGAACTATGTAAGGAGTAAGGCTAGAGTTTCCTTGGGAGTGATCATGGATTGAACTGTGACACATGTTGGTTTAGGTGCAAAAACATTTTGCTAAAGCCTGTGTGGAAAAGGGGGAAAAAAGAATGTCAATCCTTCATTTGAAAACGGGAATGCCAGCAAGTGATTTGGATCCATCTCTGGCACCTCCTCAGTGTAAACATCTACTTTTCTGCTGTGTTCTTTTGACTCGGTAACACAGAATTTGTAGGAGTTAGCTACTGTGTGGTTTTGTAACCTCCTCTGTCCAGAGCTCTGTGACAATCTCAAAAGTTGTGCTGTTGGCTGGAGCAGGGCTGGGCTCTTGTGTTTCCTCTTGCGCCAGCCTTGGGGATAATGGCGGGGGCTTGCATCATAGTCTGTGCTGCCGATGGTCTTCCATGGTGTTGCCCTGACCATTCATCACACGCTGCTCTCCCTTCATCCTGTCCCATCCATCCCACAGCTAGGCTTGTCTGGCCCCTGGGTCATTCCCCTGATCCGAATGTCCTCTTCTGTTGCAGGGGGAGGCAGAGTCCTCAGTACAAAGCGGTCCAGTTTGCGCGGGGTCCACCAGCTCCCGATGGTGCAGAAGCTGGTGGAGTCTCTGGCCCAGCTGCAAGAGGAGAAGCTGCAGCTGCAGGAGGAGCTGCTCTTGCTGCAGGAGAAACTTTCCGCGCAAGAGAGCAGCCAGCTCACCCAGACGACGCAGCTCCAGAGCCAGGTAGATCTGGGTGGTTTTCTCTTGGAGCCTCCTGCTCATGGCCCAGGGACTGCCACAGGGACCTTCCAGGGCTGCACAGATTACAACTCCCCCCCCTAAAAATCGGGTGGTGGCAATAGGAAGTCTTATTTTTGGGGTAATAGAGCCCACAGGTTGACCACCTCATCTTTCCTTTTGCAGCAACAAGGCCTCTGCCTCATGAAGCATATGGCCTTCATTGCAGGCTGCTTGACTTGTGCACTCACCAAACTAGCTGTAGCCAAGCACTTGCTGCCATAATGCAATGCTTCCAAGATGCATTGACAGGCGCCTTGATTTTTGCAGAAGGAATGTACATGATGCATCTTCCATCCCTGCAGCTGCTTTTCCTCTGACAGTTGTCACCAGTGGGGAAAAGAGTCATCTTGGAAGCCAGGGAATTGTGTGTGTTCCTCTTGGCTCCCCAGCTGATTTGTGGGGCAAACTAGGTGGGGTCCTACCAGCTTCTTGGAGCTACTCAAAGCAAAGTTTAATTGACCCTAGGGCCCCCCAGGATGGTCTCTCCAGTGCCCTTCTTTTCCATTTTCAAAGTGCTGTTTCAATCAACTTTTTTTGTCTTGGCAGACAGAGAGCCTGAAGGGTCAACTCCTGGAGCAAGCGCAGGAAATGAACAGGCTTCATTCTGTGTTGGTGAGTGTTGTCTCTTCATCTCTGGCATCACATAAAGTCTTCCAGCCGGTTTGCATTGGAAAAGGCTGATGAGGAAGAATGAGAAACAGCCTTCTAAGCCAATTTCATATACATCTAGGCTGCAACCACAGACAGAGAAAGTAATTTGCCCAGGACTAGCCGTTCCTAGATGCTTAGGACTCCTGGTGTGTGTCTGTGCATGTTGTGAGTTCCTGAAATCTTTATATTAATTGACAGTTTTGCATTTTTAAATAGTAAGGAAGGGCTGGTGCTCTTGGCGCTGACCAAGGAATGAGTTAAGTGGCCTTTGCATTATGTATGCAGATCTAGAGCAAATGCTGTTTATTGTGGCAGGCAAGTTGTGGCTGCATCTTCGTCTCACAGCCGGCATTGAGCAGGCAGCTGGGCAGATGATCTCCAACATCCTTCCCATGTGTACAAGTCTGAACCATGTTGACCTGTTTTAATAAGATTGATTTTCTTCCCTAAGGCTCAAAAGGCTCCATTCTAAACAGCCTCTCTCCTGAAATTTATTTTATTTATTTCCGGACTTTACATTTTTCCTTTTTGTTCATGTCTTCTTCCTATCTGTTTGGTTTGTTCTGCATTCTGGTTCCCACTTGTTTGAATGGTTAATCCTGCTGTTGAGCAGATGTTCCATAAGCATCCATAATTCATACTTGATCTTTTGTGACCGGTTTGCCATGAGTCCTTCCTTTTTAACTCCTCTCCGAGGGCATGCCAGCTACATCAGCAGCAGAGATGACAGCCTTTGCCAGTAGTGTCATTTTCCCCCCTATAAAAAGGCAGGGCTTGTCTTTTGGTAAACACAGTTCCCTCCTTCTGGTTATCTTTCTTTGATATAGAAGAGGAGGAGGAGTGCGTGTCTTGCCTGGAGCTGCCAGAAATGTGTGGCTGCTGCCATTTTCATAGAATCTAGAGCTCTTTGGAGGAGAAAAATGGTTGGAAGAAGAGTGTCTATGAACAGCAGGAACAAAATGCACCAACAATCTGCATTGGCAAAGCATACACAGGAAGCTCAGTGAATACCTAAATACCTATGCTGTCAATATGTTAATATAACAATAGCAATACCTTATATAATGCAAAAAAGCAATTGCACAAATGATAAAGGTGTGAGTGCCAGCGTCAGGGTGGGGACGCAGGAAGGCAGTCATTAACTCACTCACAGGCACCGCTTGCCTTCCTTGATCAGTTCCTCTCATTTATTGGGAATCGTTTCCACGTCGTTCGCATTTCAGTGCAGCTGTTGAGTCATGAAATTCTTCCTTTCTTGCAACGGAGGGATCTTTGTCTGAGATCTTTGCAGGCTCTCACGATGTCTTCCAAAGATAGCATGGCTGCAACTCCCTCGCAGCCTAGATGATCTTTATAAGGAGCATAGTATTCCACAATGCTCTTGCTCATATCTCCACGCCTAAACAGAAAAGAGAGGCAGCACGCATTGCGTCACTTAAAAAGTGCATTTGCTTTCAATTGGGCTCAGCCAAGCGAATATTACAAACATTAAATGCATTGAACATGAATACTGCTACATCAAGATATGCAAAGCGAGAACTGTTCTGTGGATTGCAATTCAGCGGCCCTTTGTTCAGATTAAAATTTGCACGCAATAGACACACACGCCTCTTTGCAAGTCAGATCTGTGGAGATGAAAGGATTGTGGTTCTTACAGGGAAGATTTTTACAGGGTGCTTGTGACTTTTTAAAAGGGCTTTATAAATATATTGGTATGGATTTGGGGAAAGGAGTGTGGTATGGTGATTTGATGTTGGATTAAGAGAGCTGGGTTCAAATCCCTGCTTAGCCACAGAATAATTTTGGTTGACTTTGGGCAAGTCCTGCTTTTTCAGCCTGAGAGGAAGGCAATGATGCCAAGCCTCCTCTAAATAACAAATCTTGCCAAGGAAACCTCAGATAGGATAAGGTCGCCATAAGTCAGAGCACTGACCTAAAGGCACGTAACAACAAATTAATAGGAATAGATAGGCAACGGTGCTGTTGTATTAAGAGGCAGGGCACCTGTAACCTTCCAGATACTGATGGACTGACCATTTGGAGTCCAGCTGGCTGGAATCACAGTAGTTAAGAACGATGGGAGTTGCAGTGTCACAACATCTAACGGGGCACTGGTTCTCCATCCCTTTCTCGGTTCTCTAGAGTAAGTGCACATATAACTTCTGCAGATCGATAGCTGTTACTTCTTCTGCTAGAGCAGTGTGTTTGGGGTCATCAGTCCATTTGGGAGTTACACTCTCTCTTGCAGTCAGTGATGTGGGATGGAAGATTTCCTAGTGCTGTGACTTTTATGGGATTCAATAGGGGACTTGGGGAGTCAAAGTGTTCATGGCGCATATGTTCCTCTTGCTCGCTCTGTCCTCAGGGTGGCACAGACCTGGAGAAGCACAGGGACCTTCTGGTTGCTGAAAACTTACGTCTGAAGCAAGAGGTGAAGATGTGTGAGGCACAACTGCAGGAGTTCCGGAAGCAGCCGCCAGTGAAGTGTGTGGGATGTGAGCACAGCCAGGTAAAGAACATCTCCCTCCTTCAGAAGGCCTTCTCACCCGTCAGTCACAGCTCCATCCCAGTCAGAAAAGAGTCTTGACAGTAGTCTTCTGTGGGGAGCGCTCAAGGGAGACCCACCTGGACGCCTCATTAGATCCTCAGCTAAGACCTTCCTCTCCCAACAGCCATTCTGTTCTTCATGTTCTTTTAGTTGATTGATTTGTTCTTAATTGTTTTTAGATTTGTGATTTTATTATTTAACCTGCCCTAAGGGCCTTACCACTTGAGAGTAGTGCAGAAAGCCTGTTTAAACGGTCAGGCGCTGCTCCCGGAGGCATCTGGGAAGAGAAATTCACACACAAACCTCATTTTTAGAAAGAATAGGGTGAGTGGTCTGCATGGGCCAAGAGCCACATAAACAACTTTGAGGCAGCACTTGTGTCCACTCTAGTTTGATAGAAATAGCAAATAGGTTTGATCCTATTTAAGCAATTTTTTATTGTTTTAATCTGGAATGGTTTTGCATTGTTGTTATTCATATGCCACCCTGAGATCCCAAGACCAAAGAATGGGATATGAACGCTTTATTAATTGACCGATGCGCCCTTTGGTTCCCTGGTGGCGCAGGAGAACATGGTGCTGCAGGAGACGCTGTCCCGGCTGAGGCAGGAGGCCGAGGAGGTGAAGGGGCGCCTCTCTGAGCTGGACCTGGAAGTGGAGCAGAAGACGAACCGCTTGGCAGAGGTAGAGCTGCGGCTGAAGGACTCCCTGGCTGAGAAGGCGGAGGAGGAGGAGCGGCTGAGCCGGAGGCTGCGGGACAGTCAGGAGACCATTGCCAGCCTCAAAGCCCAGCCCCAGCAGATCAAGGTGAGGCCGCTGGGTGCAAGGGACACCTGGGAGAGGCTCTCGTGGCCCCTTTGCTCAGGCCATGTGTCCTCAGGAGAGAGCTTCTGTCCACACTCCTTGGGAAGTTCTTGCAGGAGCCACCTGGGCTTAAATTGTGGCGGGGTGCTTTCCATCCCTCAGTACGTCATCCGGACTGTGGAAGTGGAGTCCTCAAAGACCAAGCAGGCCCTCTGCGAAGCCCAGTCCCGGAACCAGTACCTGCAGGACCAGGTGGGGATGCAAAGGCAGGTGCTGAAGGAGATGGAGCAGCAGTTGCAGAGCTCGCAGAAGGTGGCCACTCAGCTCAGAGCGCAGGTGGGTTGCTGATGGGAACGTGGGCAGCGGGGATGCAGGCAACCAGACCAGGCTGCCTTAGGCAGCTGGATGGAAGGAAGGTGCGTGAGAGCCCTTCCAGGGTGCTTCTTTGCTCTCTGGGCAGTGGAAGCCTGGAGGACAGTTGCATCAGTCCTCTCCTCCCATTCCTACCCTCTGCTTCCAGACTGCCAGCTCCTGGTGTTAGAGTGTGCACTGCTTTAAACACTTCTAGATTATTCTAAATCATGTAATGTGTCATTATTGCTTCTACTCAACCCTGAAGCGTAGGGCAGGATATAATTATTCTAAGAAATAACTAATAAAGCATACTGCTGACTGAAGGCATTCTGTAGCAGTTGCTGCTTACTGGAGGTTTTCTTTGGTAAGCAAAAAGAGGGACAGGACTGTGGGAGAAATGTGCCTTGCACAAGGGAAGCCTCGCTTGTACACTCCCAATCCCTCAAGGAGCTACCCAGGCCCCTGCTATGGAGACGCAGGGAAGGAAAGAGGGTCCCTTCGTTCCAACAGGGTTCATGCACTCTTTTTCTAGGTTATGATGTACGAGTGTGAACTGGAACAGGCTCATGAAGAGATGCAGAACATGGAGGAGGACAAGAACCGAGCCATCGAAGAAGCGTTTTCTCGAGCCCAAGTGGAAATGAAAGCTGTTCATGAGAACTTGGCTGGTGAGTCGCTTCCATCAAGCAGGGAAAGGTTTTACTGGGAAGTCTGGCTGAGCCTCCAAGAGGCCGCTGCCTTTTCGGCTTTGGTGGTTCTTCTGCAGTGGTTCTTTTGGAGGCTCTTGCTGAAAGAGACAAAGTGGATGAAAGCGACGCAGGTGCTGGTGGATGTCCCTTATGAGGATGATGCTTTGTTTGCTTCTCTATAGGGGTGCGGACAAACCTCCTGACGCTCCAGCCAGCGCTTCGGACCCTCACCAGCGACTATAACAGCCTCAAGCGACAGGTCCGAGATTTCCCCCTTCTTCTCCACGAAGCTCTCCAGAGCGCCAAGTCAGAGGTCAGTCCAGCAGCAGTAGCATTGTTCTTACACACCTTACGTTAAAATCTCAGCCATGGGAATGGACCTGGAAAGTACCGTTTTTGTAATGTGTTGAGGAAATGTGGGGCCAGGATTCAGACTTTATGAGAATGAGAATCTCTACCTCCCCACTTGGTGCTAACTCTTTTGGTCCTTTCTCAAAGATTGGGCAAGCCATTGAAGAAGTTAACTGTACGAATCAGGAGCTTCTGAGAAAGTACCGCCGGGAACTGCAGCTCCGGAAAAAGTGTCACAATGAACTGGTGCGGTTGAAAGGTCTGTTCATCTCATCTCTACATTGTTTCTTTTGCATGCTGGAAGTGATGTACCCCAGTTCTCAAAGGAGCTCTTTACTTTTTGTTGAAGCTGAATATCTTACATGAAAATACCTCTGTGCAACACTGCTGTCTTTGCCCTTCATGAAGCAAAGTACACACACACAGCAACCACAGAAGGCCTGGCTGAGTGATCACAAAGACACAAACAGTTGATAGAAGCTTCTACTTTTTAAAAGCCCACGCAAGCAGGCAGCAGTTGCTATATTCTGGCTATGCAACCTGCATAAATGTTCTTGCACATGCAAAAATTGTCTGAAGACCCACAGAAAATAATTCCCATGTCTTGCGGGTGAGAAAAAGAAAGCTAGTGGTTTCCTATGATTGCTTGAAAGAATGAGACCTTTTTTGGGGGGGGGGGGGGGGGAGCAGAGGGATCAGCCGACTCTCTTGGCCCTGAAGGTGAATGCTATTGAGAGTTGGGTTAGGCTTCAGGATAGAAAGAGGAGCTTTGTTGTTCTTTCTCTGGCAAACCTGAATCCAGGCCATTAAATTGGAAAGCAAAGATTTGAACCTTGGCTTCTCCCCAAATGCTGTAGGGGAAAAGGTTCTTTTGGAATAGCCCAGGGAGGTGACAGAAAACCACTCTTCCTCTGCAGTTCTTTTTAGAGAGAGTTGTTGGCAGTCCTCAGATTGATCAGATTCTGTCTTTTTCTTTTCAAGGCAACATCCGAGTGTTCGGCCGTGTTCGGCCAATAAGCAAAGAAGATGGAGAAGGTCCCGAAGCTGCCAACGCTGTGACGTTTGACCCCGATGACGACGCCATCCTTCACCTCATGCACCGAGGGAAGCTGATCTCCTTCGAATTGGACAAGGTTTTCCCTCCAGAAGCAACCCAAGAAGATGTAAGTCCAGCCCTGGGGGTTCTGGGAGCTTTCTTGTAAATGTCCGCTGGGCAAGAGAGGGCCTGGAAGGAACTGTGGGGAAGCGCTTCTGCTAGGGACAACAAGGATAGGTTGCCCGTCCGTTTTTCCCTTTGCCTCACTCTCTGTATATCAAGAGGCTGTGACTGAGCTTAGTTTTGACAGACCCAACCGCTGAGCATCAGCAGGGGATCACATTGATAATGCCTCTCACACACTTTGTCTCCCAAAGGTCTTCCGGGAAGTGCAAGCTCTGATCACTTCTTGCATCGATGGTTACAACGTGTGTATCTTTGCCTACGGACAGACAGGTGCTGGCAAGACATACACAATGGAGGTGAGCTTTCCGCCTGTCTTCTACTTTCATGTTCTTGGCTTTTTCTGCTCAGTTTTTGGAGCGCATACGCACACCCCCGGGTTTATTATAGCTCATACAAAATACTGGTGCTCAACAGTTGCTGGAGGGCCATTTTTTTTGTTATAAAAACCAGTGTGCAAATAATATTTTTAGTTCCTTAAAAAAACAGAAGCAGCATAACAATATTAAAACACAAAACCCAAAAGCATGGGAAGAATAAAAAGCCACGCTGGCTTTCCCAAGACCGCAGGGAGGCAGTATAAATAGCCACTGGTCTAATGATGTGGCTGGTGGTGTCTGTGAACTTAAAGGGCTTTCTTTAATGCCTCTTTCTTGAATTTACTTTCCCCCAGGGAACTTGTGAAAACCCTGGTATCAACCAGCGAGCCCTGCAACTCCTCTTCTCCGAGGTGCAAGCCAAAGCCTCGGACTGGGAGTACCGGATCACCGTCAGTGTGGCCGAAATCTACAACGAAGCCCTCAGGTAACACCCCCAAAAGAAAAGCACCTTGGACCCTCTAGGGCCTTGGGACCACCGCCCAGAAAAACATCTCAGGGTGGCGGTGGTTTCTCATGTTGGCAATTGCCTTTCTGTCTCCTATCCCCAACCCACATCTGGTCTCTCTCACCTCCTGGCCCCTCTTCCAGAGATCTGCTTGGGAAGGAGCCTCAAGAGAAGCTGGACATCAAACTCTGCCCGGATGGCAGTGGTCAACTCTATGTGCCTGGCCTGACGGAGTTCCCTGTGCATTGCGTGGAAGACATCAACAAGGTGAGAAAGGGGCATGGGAATATCACTCCAGCCAGCAGAAGTGGCCCCACAAAATGGGCTCTTATTTGGCTTGGTCAAGTAGGGCAAGATCCAGAGGCATTTCTTTCCCTGCCACCACCATAAGGATTCTTGTCCCATGTGGAATTTCCTTCAGTCCCCACATTTCTGTTCTGTTCACACACAGAACTCTTCTATTTGCAGTGTTTGCCTTATTCCCTTATCGGCTCCTTTGCTTTGGAGGCCTAAACTGTACAGTGGTACCCCGGGATACGAAATACCCACGTTACGAAATTTCCGGGATATGAAAAAATCCCATAGGAAATAACTGTTCCGGGTTACGAAGGTTTTTTCGGGTTACGAAAAAAAATTTGGTGCTTTTTGGCGCTATTTCACACGAAATCGCGGCTTTTCCCCATTAGCGCCTATGGGTTTTCGGCTTGCGAAGGCTTTTTGGGTTACGAAAGCGGCGGCGGAACGAATTAATTTCGTAACCCGAGGGAGCACTGTATCTCTAAATTCTCAACTGAAGGTTTACGTTTCTGCAGTGCTAGAGATTCAGAGGCCAAAGGAAAGTGTCATGGGGGGCACAGTTCTTATTTGAGCGGGGCAAAGAGCTAGCTTGATGTGGTTTGAGCATTAGACTACCACTCTGGGGAAAAGGGTTCAAATCCCTGCTTAGCCATTGGAAACTCACTGAGTGATTTTTGGGCAAGTCACACACACACATCCCAGAGGGACACCAAGGCAGCAAACCCCCTCACAACAAATCTGGCAAAGAAAACCCCGTGATAGGGTTGCCTTATGGTTACCATAAGTCAGAAGTGACTTGAAGGCATGCAGAAACAACATGGCTTCTTCTTCGTGGTCTCTGCGAATCATACAAATGGGTTTCACTGCGCCTGCGCAGTGCTGCTCGGAACCTACTGGAATCACTGTGCAGAGCTCACTCTGCACACATTGCAACTTTTTGGCGGTAACTCCGCCCACCCGTTATAAGGCCCCTGCCTTCCCGCTCTTTCCCCAGTTCCTTTTTTCCGCCGCGCTAGCTGCTTCAGAGGAACCTTCGCTTGCTTTGCTTGCTAGGAATCACTTTCGTTTTTGACTCCTTAGACTTTGAGATGCCTGCGGCTTTCAAGAAGTGCGACATTTGCAAGGGCAAAATGCCCGTCCAGGATCCGCACTCTACCTGCCTGCTCTGCCTTGGTCCAAGCCACGACCCAAAGGCCTGCGCACTCTGCAGATCCCTCTCTTCCCAGGCCCGGAAAAACCGTGAGTCCCGGCTTACTTCGGCGATTGCCCTGGGAAAGCTGCAAGAAAGAGGTTCGCGGTCCTCTTCTGTCCCGCCTCTGGGGCCCCCCGCTGCATCCTCTCGAGCAAGTGTCTCCAGCGTGGGATCGGGAAGAGCCGCCTTCCCCAGCGTGGTGTGTGTCCCGGCCGGGACCCCTTCCACCACCGCCGATGTGGCCCGTGGCTCTAAACCGCCCAGTGCCACCGACAAACCCTCCAAGCGCCCCCATAAACCATCGGGGACTGAGGGTACCGAACGGGCCTCCAAGCCAAAGGAGGGAGCGGAGGGCCCCCGTTCGAAGGAGGCTTCCAAGCCAGAGGACCATCTCGCCTCGCCTGCATCCTCCAAGGCATCCAAGGGACCGGGGCCTTCCTCATCAGCGGCGGCCGCTGTTCTCTTGGATCTCCCTGACAACCCATTCTTCCCTTTGGAGGAGACTCCTAAGACCGGGAAGAAGAGGCACCGTGACAAGGCTGATCGTGATTCGGCCTCTAAAAAGGCTAAGTCCTCCAAGGAGAGACCAAAGGGCAAAGAGCGCTCCCCCTCCAGACGGGCTCGCGCCCCCGCCTTGCCAGCTCCATGCCAGGAGCCAACGTCGGTAGACCAGGGAGCCTCGGTCACGGCCCTACCTCCGCCGACCATGGACTTCACCCACGGTACGGGGGATGCTGAACCCCCTCGCTCCCTGGGGCATCGCTCTCCTTCCCATCCCGCAACGGATGATGAAGAGGACTTGCCCCTCACACAGGAGACCCCGGATCTCTTTTTCGACATGCAGTCGCGCCGCTACTACATGTCCGTGCCGGAGGACAGGGCCATGAGGGAGTTTACCAAGGTAAACCCCCATCCCTCAGACCGAGCCGAACCGGCCAAGTTGGTCCCCAGAGCATCGATCTGCGAGAGACTACCTTCTCCATCCCGTAGACGTGACAGGTCGCCGTCTCCACCTCGTAGACGTGAGAGATCGCCGTCCCCAACCCGCAGGCGCTCCCGGTCCTCAGTAGACTTCGCCCGCCCGAGATCCCAGGTCAGGTTGAATGATCCTCTCTCTTCCGATCTGGACTCTGACGACGAACCATTGCCGCCTTCAGAGGCGCCCTCGGACGAGGATGTCCTCTCGGGTTCAGCCTCCCCTCAGAGGATGCATAACCCAGAGCCGGCTTCGCCGTCGGACGACGTCAGGGCCTTTACAGAACACGTGGTCAGGATGTCAAGGGCCCTCGACATCCAGCTCGCATCTGCGGAAGACGACGCTGAGGACCCGGTGGAGCGTCGAGTACATGGACGAGTTCCCACTCCACCATGTCTGCCTCTCCTGCCTTCTCTCCAGACTATCGTCAAGAAGTCTTGGGACTCTCCGGCCACCCTATCGGCACCCTCCCGCAAGGTCCAGGCGCTCTATAGGGTCGCCCCGGCGAGTTGCTCCTGGTTGGCAGAACACCCTAGGCCGAACTCGGCCATTGTTGAGGGAGCCCAGCACAGCTTCGTTCCGAAGCAGGCCACCTCCCCTGTCGACCGAGAGGCAAAGAAGGTAGACGGACTGGCCAAAAAGGCTTATTCGGCATCGGCTCTTGGGATCAAGGCCGCGAATTATACCGCCTGCATGGGGGCCTACATCCAGACCCTCATGGAACGGATCTCCCCCCTGGTCCCGGACGTCCCGGATGACATCCAGAGACAGCTGGTGGAGATCAAAGACGAGGCCCACTCCATCGGAAGCTGGCTAATCACCACTTCCAGGAACATGGTGGACTGCTCCGGGAGGTCCATGTCTGCGGCCATGGCTCTTCGGCGCCACGCATGGCTGAGGGCCTCCGATCTCAACCCCACGGTCAGAGCGGCCATCGAGGACATGCCCCTCGACGGGACTGGCCTCTTCCACGCCGAGACCGACGACCGCCTGAACCGCAAGTTCAGGATGAAGGCGGCGGCCAAGAAGCACGGCATGTCCTCAGCACCGGCTTCTCCGTTCCCGAAGCGACAACGCCCGTGGCAGCCGCAAGGTCAGTCACAAGGGACCTTCTCCCGGGACCGACAGCCCCAACACCAAGGCTCTCAGAGACAGCGCTTCCCCTCGCAGTCTTCCTCCTCCTCTGGCCGTCGCAACTTCCTGCCGCGGTACCGCAAGTCCCGCCGCCAGGATACCGACCAGGGGAAGAAGAGAGCCTGAAGGGACGCAGCGCGCTTCGTCCCTTCCTCACCCATCCTTTTTCTGGACATCTTGAGGCCCTATGCTAACACCTGGGCCTCTATAACATCGGACTCGTGGGTTCTTAACATCGTCCGTAGGGGTTATGCCCTCGAGTTCCAAGAGCTCCCTCCAACTGGAGCCTTCATGTCCACTCCCCCCTCGGACACCCTTCTCGACGAAGTGCGCACATTGCTTGCTAAGGGAGCAATCTCCCTTTTGCCGCCCGACCAACATCCTCGGGCCTTTTTTTCCAGATACTTCACTGTACCTAAAACGGATGGGGGCATCAGGCCCATCCTAGACTTGAGACAAGTGAACTTGTTTTTGGACTATCGTCGTTTCCGAATGGTAACCTTGGCCTCCATTCTGCCTCTCCTCCACCAGGGCCTGTGGTTCGCGACTGTCGACCTGAAGGACGCCTATTTCCACATTGGGATCCGGGAGTCCCACAGGAGATTCCTCGCCTTCGCTGTCGGCTCCGTCTCGTACCACTACAACGTGCTTCCGTTCGGCTTGGCCACGGCCCCACGAGTCTTCACGAAGTGCATGGCTCCAGTGGTGTCATACCTTCATCAGAAGGGCTTCATGGTCTTTCCTTACCTGGACGATTGGCTGTTCGCAGCCGAATCCCAGGACGAGTTACAGGAGGCAGTCTCATTCGCCTTACAGCTCTTCGACTCCCTCGGGCTGGTGGTCAACAGGGAAAAGTCCCACTTCACACCAACCAGACAGGTCAAGTTCATCGGGGCCATCCTCGACTCCGAGAACTGCCTAGCCTTCCTCCCTCCCGACCGCTTTCGGGCCCTGACGTCATCCCTCAGGCCTTGCATCTCCCACAGAAGGGTAAGAGCCAGAGATGTCCAAGTCGCCCTGGGCCACATGGCATCGACGACATTCGTCACTCCCTGGGCAAGACTGCGTCTTCGTCCGCTCCAATCCTGGTTCCTCTCCGTCTTCTCTCCGCTAGAGGACCCGCCTTCAAAGTGGCTCACGGTACCCAGACCTATAGCCGCTTCCCTCAGATGGTGGCTACACACCTCCAACGTCTGCACCGGGATGCCTTTCCATCAGCCCCAGACACAACTGACGCTGACAACAGATGCATCCCTGGAGGGATGGGGCGCCCACCTGCTCGACCTTGTCGTCAAGGACAGGTGGTCCGCACCAGACAAGCTCCTCCACATCAACGCCTTGGAGATGCTCGCAGTGGAGAAGGCCTTGAGGGCGTTCGAGTACGCTGTCTCAGGGAGAGTGGTCCTCCTCAGGACGGACAACACCACCGTGATGTACTACATCAACAAACAAGGTGGCACCAGGTCCAGGACCCTGCTCGACCTCACGCTCCGTATCTGGGACTGGTGCATTCAGAGGCGCATACTCCTCCAGGCAATTCACCTTCCCGGAGAGGACAACGACCTGGCAGACCGCCTCAGCAGATCTCCATCGGTGTGCCACGAGTGGAGGCTACATCCCGAGACGGTCAGCGACCTCTTCGACCGGTGGGGAACCCCCCGGATCGATCTCTTCGCGACCAGATGGAACAGCCACTGTCCCCAGTTCTGCTCCAGAAAGCGATTCGACGGATCCCTCGGAGACGCATTCGCTTTCCTCTGGACGGGGGAGCTACTCTACGCCTTCCCTCCGTTCCCTCTCATCATCAGGGTGGTGTCCAAGATGACAACGGACCGCTCCCACGCGATCCTGATCACCCCGTGGTGGCCGAGACAACCGTGGTTCGCATCCCTTCTCCACCTCTCCGGGAGATGCTTCCTCCGTCTCGACCCGCGTCCGGACCTGTTGTCGACCCAGGACGGACGGATTCTCCACCCGGACATCGAGAGCCTGCCGCTGGTGGCCTGGAGGATCCGGCCCTAACCGCCTTGCCGGAGTCGGTGAGGACGGTGATCCTGGCTGCCAGAAAACCTTCCACCCAGCGCTCTTATGCCCTGAAATGGAGGAGATTTTGCCTCTTCCTAGACCAAAAGGGCTTGTCTCCTGCACAGGTGTCCACTCCAGTGGTGCTGGAGTTTTTGATGGCGCTTTTGGATGGGGGGCTGGCCCTCACATCCATCAAATGCTATCTATCTGCCATTTGTGCCAAATATCAGTTCGGGGGGAGGGTGTCTTTTTTCAAGGACCCTTTGGTGAAAGGGTTCCTAAAAGGTTGTGCCAACCTATATCCTCCCGTGTTGGTACCAACGCCGGCTTGGAATTTGGAGTCGGTACTGTCCGCTCTCCAATCCAAGCCCTTTGAACCAATGGCCACAGCGGACTTGAGACTGTTGACTTGGAAAACCGCTTTCCTTGTGGCCATCACCTCTGCCCGCCGTGCGGGCGAACTCTGTGCCTTACGGAGGGACCAGCCATTCCTAAGGTTCCACAAAGACAAGGTGGTCCTCCGTACAGACATTACCTTTCTGCCTAAGGTTGTGTCTACCTTTCACATGTGCCAGGACATTGTGTTGCCCACTCTGGCATCCGATCCGACGTCGGATGAAGAGCGACGCTTGCACTCTCTTGATGTCAGGAGGGCGCTCGCGTTTTACCTGGACAGAACTGCTGCCTCCAGTCGGTCCGAGAGACTTTTTCAATGCTACTCGGAACCAAAGAAGGGGTTGCCCGTGTCTACGCAGAGGTTTTCCAAATGGGTGGCTAGCACCATCCACCTCTGCTATGAACTTCTGGGCAAACCTCTCCCTGGCAGGGTTCGGTCACACTCCACAAGGGCTATGGCAGCATCCTCCGCATTCCTGTCTGGGATCCCTCTGGAGGATGTCTGCAAGGCAGCTGTTTGGTCCCAACCTCTAACCTTTATTAAGCACTATAGGTTGGACACCAGGGCCATCCGAGACGCAGCTTTCGGGAGGGCTGTGTTAGTCTCAGGGTTGCATTAGTTGCACTACTGATGTTTTTTGTATTATACAGTTTACACTGTTACACTGTTGAATGTTGATTTGCACAACTCTTATGGGATCGGTCTTGCATGACCTCGGTTCCCTTCTCAGGTTTAGCAAAGTTATTGCTATTTGATCTGTGCATGAACAAAAAGACTGACTCCCTTTGTGGTTCAAGGTGTTTATTGTAATAAATATACCTTTGGTTTACCATAGCTTTGGTTTCAGGACACTCCCTCCGCCTCATACCTTAGCTTGTCAGTCTAAACCCATTTGTATGATTCGCAGAGACCACGAAGAAGAAGTACAGGTTGCTTACCTGTAACGGTGTTTCTTCGAGTGGTCATCTGCGAATACATACAAATCCCACCCGTCCGTCCCCTCAGTGTCCTGCTCACATTGGCTCTCTTTCCATCGCCTGCTTGGCGGAAAAATTGCGGAACTGGGGAAAGAGCGGGAAGGCAGGGGCCTTATAACGGGTGGGCGGAGTTACCGCCAAAAAGTTGCAATGTGTGCAGAGTGAGCTCTGCACAGTGATTCCAGTAGGTTCCGAGCAGCACTGCGCAGGCGCAGTGAAACCCATTTGTATGTATTCGCAGATGACCACTCGAAGAAACACCGTTACAGGTAAGCAACCTGTACTTCAGTTCACTCCTTGCCATAGCTCCCTCCCTGGCAAAATCTTTTTTCCAGGACTGGTTAGAAGGGAAGCTTAAAAGGATAAGCCTCCAAGATTTGGGGATAATATTGAAACAAGGGGCCCTAGGAGCACACTGGGATAACATCGATCCTTCCGCCTTTCTCCCAGGTCTTTGAGTTTGGCCACATCAACCGAGCGACTGAAAGCACCCACCTGAACGAACACAGCTCCCGGTCTCATGCGCTTCTTATTATTACGGTGCGGGGCGTTGATTACAGCACAGGAATACGGACCACAGGTCGGTCTCTCAAGAAGGATCAAGCCAAGGGAGCTGGGGATCTACTCACACTGCTCAACGCAGAGAGAGCCCTGGGCCCTTTGGCTGAGATCCCGTTGGAATTTAAGGGAGTGAATTGTTCGGTTTTCCTAGGCAAGGAATCCTCGGAGGTGACTTTGCCAGTTCCTTCCTCTGAAATATCACCAACAGCACCTGATGTTCTTTGCCATCTATTAAACAGGGCTGACTTGGCTTAGCTTCCAAGAACTGGTGCCTTTAGGGGATTTGCTCCTGCCCTTTTCTGAAAACTGGATATTTTTCAAACTGTATTCCGATGGAATTTTCTTTAAAATGCTGTCAAAGTAGCACTTGATTTTTTTATTGTATTTGTTGCACATTGCCTTGATGTGTTAAGATATGGAAAGCAGTGTAGAGACTTATTCATCAACAATACAGACATAATAGAATAAAATGGGGTTGCTGTACTTGGTACTTTAGCACATCTCTTGGGCATGGCTCTGGCATGAAACACCCACCAGCACAGATGCCCTGGCAGTTCAAGTGTAGCCCTGGAGCACTGGCATTCATGATGGTAGAAAATGACTTTGCCCTCTTAGCAGTTGTGTATCGCAGCATGGGAAATGTTAGGCCAGCTGCTGTTTACCTGCCCTAGGGCCTGGGAGTGAGGAACCGTTCCCTTTTATTGTGCTCAGTAGGCCTGAAAGTGTGGCACTGCCCATGTTTGCTGCCCATTGATGCCAAGTATGTGTGGTGCCTTCTGGGAGGCAGTCTGGGACTTTTGGTTTCCATACACAGACCTGTCAGAGCTTTGGATGAACAGGGAATGGTGCTTCTTCCTAGAGCAGGTTGGCTGAATCTCTGAGGGCATCGCCCCAAACTAAATACTGCTATGTGCTTGAACTCTGGTCCTTTCCCTTCCAGGGAAGCTCAACCTGGTAGACCTGGCCGGTTCTGAGCGTGTGGGGAGATCTGGCGCAGAAGGGAGCAGGTTGCGCGAGGCCCAGTACATCAACAAGTCCCTCTCGGCTTTGGGGGATGTGATCTATGCTCTCCGCTCCCGCCAGGGCCATGTGCCCTTCCGCAACTCCAAGCTGACCTACCTCCTCCAAGACTCCCTCAGTGGAGACAGCAAGACCCTCATGATGGTCCAGGTGGGTCCCTCTGTTTGCATGACTTTCCCCCAGGCAACCAGACTTGGCACATCTCATTTGTGAGCAAATAAATAAAAAATCACGAGTGAGACGTAAGAGCTGCTGATTATCATTTTTGCAAAAATCTGCAGTTTGCTTTGGTTTCTTTGCTTATATTCTTTTTAGAGGCTGGATGGCCATCTGTCAGTGGGGATACTTTAATTGAGAGTTCCTGCATGGCAGAAGAAGGGGTTGGACTGGATCAGGGCCCTTGCGGTCTCTTCCAACTCTATGATTCTAGCACTTAATGCTATTTTGCATGGTTGGGGCAACACCCCTAATCCGTTCACAGCCTAAGAAGACAAAATAAATCAGAGCTAATAAATGTGAAACATCTGTTTTTGGGGGGGTGAGGGGAGATTAAAAGCCCCTCTGTTATCTTGGCCCAGGAGGGGCTCCTCAGAGGGACCAAAGTGGCCCCTTTGTGGCTCCATTTATCTGGTGTTCAGATAATGGTTGCCTTTTTCTACCCAATTTCTTAGGTTTCTCCGGTCGAGAAGAATACAAGCGAGACGCTCTGTTCCCTCAAGTTTGCGGAGCGGGTTCGTTCAGTGGAGCTGGGCCCAGGATCACGGAGGGCAGAATTAGGCTCATGGAACAGTCAGGAACACTTGGAGGTAAGTGGCCCTTGCACATTTCATCCCATTTCTCATCAATACTGTTATCGTTATTGATGTTGCCCCACCAAAACGCATGGTGCTTCGTAGAGGCACAAGAGCAGATTGGTACCAAGAAACCTCCAGGAAAAATTGGAGCCTCAGGACAGCAACTTGTAAAATTGAATGTTGTGGCCTATTCTGATTTATGATGATCCGGCTGTAAGTTAACCGTTATAGTTTCTCCGCCTGCCCATCTCGCTCTTGTCTTTCTCTTCCAAATTGTAGTGCAAAGGTTCTGGGATGTTCCCTTGAGATTGGGAAGCTAAAATGGAGACTCTGCCTGAATGAGATTGAGGTTTACCTTAGTTTCTTGTACCTCCTTCCAGCCCTCCTTTCAGTTGCTTGGTGAAGCCAGTTTGGCCTCCTTCAGTTCATGGAGTCCCACAGGCCTGGTCCTATTCCTTGTTTCTCCTGCTTTCTTCCTTCTGCAGACAGAGCCGTTGGCCGCAGCGCTGCCCTGCATTCGATCCCAGTCTTCTCCTCGAACGGGGCGGTCAAGTTCCCTCCGGGCAAGGCTCCAAACATCTGGTAAGAGTGGCACAGAACGCAATACTCTTTAGAGCTCCTCAGGGCAGCGTAGGAGATTGCATTGCCTCATTTTGAGATACTATCATCTCCTTTTTCTGTGACCTCAAGGAGAGTTGAGCTGAAATCCACAACCAGTGGGTCTCTGTGAATGAAGTGACCAGATGTGGGAGGACTTGGTACCTTCCTGAGGCCAGTAAAGGTTGTGAGAAAGTGGTTGGGCACACAATGGGAGCTGAGGGGCCTTTAAGCAATCTCTGCCACATGCCTCCCTGGAATCATCAAGAATTTGGAGAGTGCAAGGAGAGCATGGCACCCTCTCAACCTGACTCACCCCCCACTTCACCCTTTACTCCCCATGAATTCAGTTATTGTCCCCCTTTGACAGTCGGGAGCCTTCAGCCGCAGTCCTGACAGTCCAAATCCATCCTTAACCATGAGAGTCTGTAGGCTCCTTGTTCACAAGTCTTTCTGGGAAGATGAAGAAATAATGAAGTGCCCCTCAGGCTCATGTCCCAGGGCTATCCTGGTTTCCTCCAGCAGATCAGAATGGCAATTGCCATCTCAGAGAATCCTTCCTTTGTGCCACTGCTGTTAACATGCACCTGCTTCTTTTAACTTAAAAATGGGGGGATGTGTAGCAAATCTCAGCAATCCCATTTGATTTCAGCCTGGAATTAAGAGAGGTTCTGCCTGCCTCCAGGTGAGTGAGCGAGCGATGGCAGGGAGCGCTGGGGCTTGCTTGGCCAAGATGAGAGGGAAGAGGCAGAATGGGGGAGACTTTGGTGCTACTGGGGCCTTGGCTGCAGAATTTTGCACCAAACTGTCTCTGGAAAATGGCACCACATCCCAGACACCCTGCTTTCCATTTTAATGTCAACTTTCAAAGCACATTTGGGTGGCTGACAGTGATGTCAGGAGGTCCTTCCAGCTTTCTAGGGATGGAGATTGTGGGCACCGGGTGATAACTTGCTTCTTTTCTGGTGGGTTGAACTCCCGTTGCCTAATTTGCTGCCTGCTGGTTCACCATTGTTTGTGCAAGAAAGTGAGTGAAACTCTGCAAAAAAGCAACCCAACGTCCAAGACTTGAGGCTGACGATTAATTCTTCACAAAGTAAAAACAGAATTGCACAAAGTAAATGCCTTTGCATATAGTCTGGCAAAGTGGCTTAGAGCACAAGAGGGAGGTTGTGGAAGACACTCAAGGGCACTGTGAGATCTGTCTGCTTCCTGGGCTTCTTTTCCTCCTGCAGCCTCCTTTCCAGATCCAGATGCAGGAACTGCTCCAAAACAACATCTGTGCAGGAATCACTTTGGGTGGCTTGAAGCAGGAACAATGATCAGACAGCTATTTTTGTTTCTGTTCCCCTAGATGGTGGAACATGGCACCCTGAACAAACTCTGAACAAAAGTCCAGGGGACTGATGCTTTAAAGTGGTGTAACATTTTCAACCATTTAAAACTAATTCATGTCAGCACAACATTCTGCACAGAGGGTGTTTTGGGTAAAGCCTGCCAGGCAATCTAGCATGCAGCACATGGTGGTTGGCATTGGCCACAGTGGCACTGGGATGCTGAGCTGTTTTGATCGGCTCTTTCCTGTAAATCCTCTCTCCCTTTGCCATATCATCTTTTTAGGGAAACTGAGACCAATCCCGGTGTGAGAAGCAGATGCTCCGGATGGAAGGGACACTTTCAAAGAGTCTGAGAAGCCACTTTCTCTGCTCCCATCGCAGACACTCATGGGAGGAGATTGGGGGGGGGGTGCCGAGGAGTCTCTTGGAAGTGCAGCTGCAGCCCAGACGGAGACATCGTGGCATCTACCGTTCCTTGAAGAGCAAAGGGCCGCCGGCCGATGTGTCCGTCCTGAAAGGTGGCCATGCGCCCGTCTGTAGTATCTCCTCCTTTGCTGGCAAGGGATGGGGCTGGTCTGGTGGAGAGAGCTCCTCTGCCTATTTCACATCGGGCGAATTTTAGTATATTATTAAAAGGAGGTGAAAGATTCTACATACGCTCCTCTCCTTTGCACCTTTTTCCTTTCATTTTTAAAGTGAATAAAAAAAACCTTTACGCCAAGATGGTGAAATGAGTGCTTATTTACCAGAATAACAACTTTCAGGATAAGAAATGATAGGAAGAGCTGACCTCAAAGGATCAAAAAGCAACGTTGCTATGAACGCTTGGCCGCCACAAGCCAGCTATGTGTAGAGGTTCCCCACTGTATAGACCATATTTTCCAGTGTTATAAAGACTGTTTGAACCAGCAAAACCATTTTAAGTCTTTCCTTTTGCCTTGGCCAATGAAGATAAATAATCCCAGGACACAGAACTGCCACACCGCTTTCCAAAATAGGCATTACAAATGTTTTTAATAAAATTCTTTATAAGTTACAGTTTTATGAACAGCCAGTTCCAGCACATTGAATGAGAGATGGAGTGGGGAAGGGTATGCAGCCCACTCCCTGATACTGACTTGCATTGCAGAGTGGATATGGACTGAAAAGACCCCTTCGGAGGAGAGGAGAGAAGGGGTTGAAATGGATTTCTCCGACCCAGAGGCACGAAACGAAAACCCACACACGCACACCCAAAGCGGGACTGGCCTGGAATGAAGAGTCCTGGAGCCCCTTGCGGTGGAAGAGGCCGGAGGGGAGGGCAGCTGCCGTTCACTCCAGGGCGGCCATCAGGAGATGCAACTCCCGGAAGGCGCTCCCGTGGCGCCCGCTCAGCCCTGATTTGTTCTTGATGATGTTGCTGATGTTCTTCAGCTGCTTGTAGCAAAGGCGGCACTTGTGGAGCCTGGGTCAGAAGAGGAGGAGAGGCACAAACATCTTGAATACAAAAGGGCTGGGAATCCTGGAGCTCTCTACATTAAACCTCTGGATGGCGTAGGCAATTGCACTGAATGCTGGGCACTGAAGTTCACAGTTGGGAGGGTTATATGGTCCCACCCCGCTGTGTAACATTGGCACTTTGGAGAAAGAGACAGTCTGCTCCTGAGGCCAACCTCTTCCTAATCATTGGAGCCTCAACAGCCATCTGCTCCAACCCCACAGCCAAGCAGTGCTCCACACCAATATATTTCTGGGAAACCCCCCCACATTTTTGGGAGGGGGGGCGGGAGAGACGTTTGAAGCAGCAGCTGCCAGACTGAATCAAGAACTAGATCAATGCAGCACTATAAAGAAAAAAGGGTACTTCATGTGTGTGTCTATGTGTCTTCTAGTATTCTATTCCAAGCCAAGAGAAGCCCAACACTTTTTACCCTTCTGCCCCCAGGTAGATAAATTCAAACAGGTGTGAGAAATTCCAAATATTTAAAGTAAGGTGCTGAGTCTTTCAAAATTTGATAGCTTAGTGTTAACCGGAGTGGCTGGGGAATCCACACATGCCAGGAGACCCCCAAAGATTTGCAGCATACATGACTGCAAAAGCCCAACACTTCTATCCCCACAGAGCTTTCAGTGTGGGGCAGGGGAGCCCCAATGCCACCCCTCCGGCCAGAAGGGTACCTACCTCTCCTCTCTGGAGATGTCTACCCCGACGGAGGGTGGCGCAGCAAGGATGTCTGTGATCAGGGGGAGAAACCTTTGCAGGATCAACTTTAGCGAAGTGCAGCCTGTCTGGACATAACTGAGAGGAAAAAGGGGGAGAGTCAGACAGGGAAGGAGCTCTCTCTGATAAAATGCAAGAGGAGAAACTGGGAGGGTTAAAAAGACAGCACCAGAGTCCATTGTCCTTCCACCTCACTCTGTTTCAGCTTATCTCTTTGTGTCCATGAAGGTGTGGGTGGCCGTATGGAGGGCGTCTACCCCAAGGATTGAGCATACTATCTGTCCAGAGTGGCCAGAGAGAGCAAGGGAAACCACGTCTGGGCAGATGAAGTGTCTTTGAAACCTTGGAAGGCTGCTTTTTTTGATACAGCATAAGGTCTCTTAATCTGAATTGAGAGCAGTTCCTCCCATATGATCCTTATTACCCCCAGCTGTCCACATCCCATGCCACAATTATGTTCATGGAGAGGCAAGCAACTACTCAGCAGAGAAGCACAAGCAGAATGAGCTTTCTGGGAGACGCACCTTTCATACTTGCTTTGCAGAAGTTTCTCTATCTGAGGCAAGATGACGGTGCACAGATCCAGTTTCCAAAGGGACCTGAAAAGGAGGGAACTGATTGCATCCAGATCTGTTTTAACTGGCTTTGAACTGCCTTGTTTGAAAGTGTCCAATTCTATAATATGCTTTAAGTCTGATTAAATTGTTCTTACAGTTCTAAAAAAATTAACGTTCAGTTTAAAGTACCCTACCCTGAGATCCTTGGATAAAGGGAGGGATATAAATACTTTAATTAATAATAAACAAGGTCAATAAACCATTGATAAAGGATGCAGCTTTGCTCCAAAGAACCCCCATGGAGGCTCCTTTGCTCAGCCCATTAGACAGCCCCAAATACGATGTGCCAGCCAAGTGCCTCCCTTGGGTTCCTCACACTCATCCACCTCCCACCAGCCCCAAACATAAATGGCCATGAGATCAAGCTTTACATGCCAACAAATCAACTGCACCCTACAGTTCACAATGTTGTTAAGTCACTCTCCCCATCCCATGCCTTCCACCAGAGTGGGACTCACGGCTTCTGGTTGACGATGTTCAGGAGATCCACAACAACAGAAAGGTCATTGATGGCTACAGCCGCGTCCACAGATGTCTGAAAAAAAGCAACAGAACAAAGCAGGATTTGGGTGAGTCTCCTCTGGAGCCTGATGTCCTGGATCCCTCTCACAAGAGTCAAGCAAGATCTCAACAGAGTTCAGTATAGCATAGATACATCAGGCTTGGCCCTGCCCTTGGACAAAACTAAACCTCTTACAGGCCCCAATCCTGCTCTCTGTGCCTTTGCCCAAAACTCCCTTCTCTGCCTAGAAAGCCAAGCACCTTCTCCTCTCATCCCGCCACTAGAGAAAAGGCTTGCCTTGATGTCTCCAGTGCTCCACACGGCTCTCACGGTGTCCAGGTTCTTATGGCGGCTGGTGAGCACCACGCACATGGTCTCATGGCCCTTTCTGATCTGGGACACAGCCTCCTCATCGACAATTTCTGCCAGGCTTTGGTTCTTCACGGCCTGAAAGCAGAAAGACAAAATGATACACTGGACACTTACCATGGAGGTATAATTCTGGGCTGGGAAAGAGAAAAGCAACCCAAACAAGATGGGTTTCTCCCTATCACTACCCAGAGACAGGCCGAAACCACACAATAACCAACTGAAGATGATGGATGCTTAGGGTGTTACTAGTCAGATGTGCCAGCTTGTGTCCTGGCCAAGCTAAACAAAGATCCAGAGAGACAGAAGGAAAACAATAAGAAAAATATACCCAGCAAGCAGAACACCTCTAGAAAACAAGGATGGAAGAGATTCCTCCTCTCTACCAAGCCAGAATGAACCTTCACAGTAAGTATCCAATATGTCATTCTCTGGTATGGGAAGAAAGGAGGAATGCACACAGTCCAAAGTGTTTGGAGGGCACTGGTTTGACCGATTCAAGCCTCTCTAGATCTAGGTGGAGGGCTGCCATTTGTCCAGAAATCCTTCCCACCCCAACAGAAATGTGTGCTGTGTCAGGGCCTAGTCCTTCATGGAGCTAGTAAAAACCAACACAAAACCCAGAAGCAACCAGATACATCCAATAAAATCTGCTGCGAAGGAGAGACTGAGTCCCAGCATGTATGTTTTTTTTAAAAAAGGTCTTACTCCACAAATCAGTAGCCAGCAAAGAGGCCAGGGCAATGGCCAGCGAGACTTTCCCTATCCCTCCATCCCATCAGGTGAACCAAAATTTCTGTCCCCAGCAGTTTCCCTATAAAGCAAGGCACTTACTGGCAAAAAGTCAGAGGCCTTCAGCCCAATGGGCTCGTTGCGGGCAGCGGGGATAACGGCTGGTTCTGTCCTGGCCACGGGGGTGGAGGAGCTGATCGGTGGCCTCTGGATGGGGTCAGCCTGGAGCAGGGAAGCAGAGACACACTGGGCTCTAAGTGGCCAGAACACACCTGGAGAGCTGCTTGCAGCAAGTGGGGCTGCCTCTGCTCAAACCCATCTGACAATAACAGGAAGGCTTAAGCCTTCCCCTCCCACAACAAACAGCTGATCAGGTTGCAGTCCAAGAAGACTTCCCTCAGCTCAGGATAAAAAGCAAGGACCGCAAGGTACGTACCTCCTCTTGGCTTGGCGCTGGGGTTGGGATGTCCACAGCCTGGCTGGGCCTGGAGGCTTCTTTGGCAAGCGGGGCTTCTGGGGAAGAGAGAGGAAGAGTGTGTTCTCAGTGTAGGAGTGCGAATCATGGGCAGCCCCTGGATGTCGCTGGACTGCAGCTCACAGCATTCCTTGCCATGGGCTGAGGGACTGATGTGAGCTGCAGTCCAACAATAATACTTGATGGGCCTCAGGATTCTTTGCTGTAGAGGTAACTGACAGCCATGTAATGTCAGGAACCCAGTGGCTCCTTTGGCGTCCTCTCTCCATTCCCAACTCACCATCTTCTGGAGGTGCGGGAAAAGGCTCACTCTTGTGTGGTGGAGTTCGAGCTGCAAGAGGGGAGAAAAGCACAACCTCAGATTGTGCTTCTCTTACAAAAGTTACACAAAGCAGTAGAGCACCCAGTGGCAGGAGTCCAGCAAGGGACACATTCTCTTCTGTGACAACAGTAACCGCATAGGCCGCTCCAATAATTAAGAAACTTGGCAAATAAACCTTTCTCTCCCCAGTTCATTGACTATTTTATTATGTTTATTATTCTTTCCTACACCTCCTTTCATGAGACACAAGCACACCTGGTTGTTGCAAATGGAACCTGAGGATATTGCAAGCTGAGGTGCAATACATCCAACTGACTGAATATGATAGGAGGTACTATATCAGAGTGGACAAAGTGTGACCGTAGGTCCCACTTTTGTGGGCCCTGAAGCCACAAACACCTCCATTAATTTTTTTTAATTGACAAATTTTCAGGCAAAATGTGCCCAAAGGCAGGAGGAAAAGAGGAAAACTTTGTACCAGATGGAGAGATTCAACCAAGGAAGTGAAGGGTGTCCCGAGTTTGCAAGACCTGAAAAGGGCAGGTTGAGGATAGGGGACCTTCCAGGTCTCTCAACCAGAGGGGGACCATAAGGCAAAGCCAACCTGACACACATAACAACTGTGAGCGAGAGAAGCCAAAAGTTCCAGAAGCCCCACTGCGTGACTTCCCAGCCCCCAAAGCACTCACTGATGGAATTCTTTGGCTGGAAGATTTCCTTGTAATCTTCTGCATTCTGGATCTCTGCAGTGGATTCCTTGTCTTCCCGGTCATCCTCGCTGCTAGGGCTGCGTCTCTCGCTTTCAGAGTTGTGTTTCACTCTGCAACACGCGAACACAATATTCTCCCAGTTCAATCTCTCACCTTAAACCAGTGCCCTCCAAATGCTTTGGAGTGAAACTCCCATCAGCCACAGCTAGCTGGCATTGTGGAAGCTGAAGTGCAAATCACTTGGAGAGCAGAGCAATGATGAATCCTTTGGCATTAGGCGCCCCCAGCCCTCATTTGACCGTGAGGAGTCTTACCTCTGGGGCTTGCTGCATGTGGTGGAGGGCCGTTCGTAGATGCGTCGGAGGGAGGAGCCCACCGGTGGGGGATGAGCGAGGGGCTTGTCATCCCGGATCAATCCGTGCAGACCAGACCCACATTTGGTGATGCGGTTGAGGTCCACCACAAAGGAAGAGACCAGGCTTTGTGTGAAAGATACGCCAATCTACATAAGAGAAGGCACACTCTTGAATTTCAGGTCATATTTGAAGATCAGCATTTAAAAAAAAATGTAATGTCTTAGTGCAAAACAGCTCCATATTGTTTCTCCAGACAACTGCCAAGACCATACTTGGAGTGAACATGAAGCTATGCCTCTGATTAGTGAGACGTAATGAGAGCTTTAAAAATTGTGTTTTTCTTGGACTAAACCTTCTGAAAACCCTCAGTTAGCATGGGAAAAGCCAATGTGGTGTATGGTTTAAGTGTTGGCTACAACTCTGCAGACCAGGGTTCAAGTCCCCACTCAGTCATGGAAACCCAGTGAGTGATCTTGGGCAAAACACACTCTCTCAGCTTCAGAGGAAGACAAAGCAAAAAACCCTTGGAGCAAATCTTGCAGAGAAAACCTCGTGATTGGTTCACCTTAGGGTTGGAAATGACCTGAAGGCACACAACCATAAACAGTAAAAGATACTCAGGGTACATCTGCAAGAAAGCCTTCAAGACACTCACCAGTTGGTTGTTACAGATGGACAAATCTGCTACCTTTCCCCAGTTCACCAAAACCATGTCAAAACAGCGCTCAGGCTCCCAGCCATAAACACGCATGGAATCGTGGAAGCCAGCATACAAACAGCAGCCGTCCGGATTGAACAGCACACACCTGGGAAAGAGGGAGATAAGTTGGAAATGACTTGAGGACACATAACAAAATGAAAACACATTTAAAATATTCCCATTTGGATTTCAACTTCCACAATCCCTGCTACTGGGGAGAGTTTCAGTCCAATGCATTTGGAGGAAAAGCAGATGCTGTCACCACTTCACACAACCTGTGGCACACTGACCTCACTGGGGTAGCCTCCTCCTCAATGCAGCTCACAACCTGGAACTTCTCCAAGTCCCAGAACCTGATTGTTCTGCAAGGCAAAAAGAAAATAACAGAAGTCTTAAAAGCCACAGCCCGGCTGGACAGATTATCATACATCCTTGAACAACAGGGAGGGACTTAAAGATGAAAGCTTCCAGAGGCCAGGGTGCCTATGATGTGAGAAGTAAAACATAGGACTTTAAAATTCTCAGAGACCAACATGGAAGCAGGGAACCTCTCTGTCTAAGCTGCTGCGTTCCAAACTAGCTGGACTTTTCAGAACAGTGTGTTTGAAGCAACTCCACAAAGACAAATAACAAAATGGGAGACATCATGGAACGCTTTGCAACACGCAGGATGATGATGATCTTTGTAATTTCCCCATGTACTGGGAACGCAGGCCTCCTTTTGCAAACCCAGGTTCCAAAAGATGGTGATGAAGCAGCCCCAGGAGTTTCCCCAGTCAGAAATTACAAAGATCATCAGTCACTCTGGCCGGTTACACACCGGCACTTTAGTGCGTGATGAGCACGCACTAGGATTACAAAAGGGTGGTGCTTCCGCACCGCCCTAACCCTAGTGCGTGCCTCTAGACAGGGCGGCGCGGACGTGACGTCCTCAATCCACGGCAGGGTGCCTAGGGCGCCCTTTCCGCGGACCAGGAAGGAGCTCCGTTTTGGAGCTCCTTCCTGGTCCGCGGCGCCGCTTTGCTTCGCTGGGTGCAGCCTTCAGACGGCTGCGCCCAGCGAAGCAAGGGAGAAAGGGGCCAAGCGGCCCCTTTCTCCCCCTCCCCGCCGCCGCAGGGTGTCCTTAGGGCTTGAAGCCCCAAGGACACCCCTTTTCAGGCTGCGGGGAAGCGGCGTTTTGCTGCTTCCCCGCAGCCTGAAAAGCGGCGGATTGGGGCCTCAGCGGCTGCCGGTGTAACCCCTGAAGCCCCAATACTCCGGGGAAAGGGGCGGGTCCACACCGCCCCAAATGGGCAGTCTATAACCCGCCCCCGTTTCTAACACTGCCATCACCAGTATGGATATTTGCAACACAGAACAAGCCACAGGGCATCCTTTCTGGTGTCCTCGCTTTCTTGGCCACGGCTTTACCTGTCAGAGCTACCCGAGGCCAAAAGGTACTCGTTGGGATGGAATTCAACGATGTTCACTGGTCCTGAGTGCCCCTTGAACTCAAACATGATCTTCCCAGCAGCCAGGTCCCAGAGCTAAACAGAAATAAACGTCAAGCATCAAGCAGCCCATTCCTGGCTTATTCAAAGGTGTGGGGGGGTTGATGCAATATGGGAGTGGTTGAAACAGCCATGGAAGGAATGTAGGTGGGTTGCCAGAGAGGATTAGAAAGCAACTGTGTTTGTACCTTCACTGTGTGATCCTCTGAGGAAGATGCCAGCCATTTCCCATCTGGACTGAATCGGAGGCACCGGACTGCTTGCGTATGTCCCTGCAAAGTCAACACTGAGTCAATTGCATGCTTGGAACAGCTGGATACTTTTCAGAAAGTAAGAATGACAGCACATCAGTAGGCCTCATGCAAAAAACATGAAGGCTGAGTAGGCTGGTTGCGTCTAAATTCTGCATGGATAAAGAGCAAGAGAAAAACCCATTTGTTCCTGAACCAGCTGCACAGGCAGAGTAGTAAGGGGTAGAAGAATATCTCCCAGGGGTGGCAGTGCCTTTCATCTTACCTTGTACCTGAAGACACAGCCTTTTCTTCTCACATCCCAAAGCTGCATGAAAGGAAAAAATGCAGATTTTTTTTTAAATGAGAACATAAGAAGTGTCCTGAACAGTTCTCAAGGCATCTGCCTGACATTAAAAAGTCCAGGGATACTGTCTGGAGCTGAATAACATTCTTCTAATTGCACACAGCCCCCAAGTAGGTGCCACAGAAGGAGACTGGGGTCACAATATTGGAAAAGCCCTATGAAAAACACTCCTTTTCCATGTTCAAGATAATCATAAGCCACAGGTGCAAATATGATTCCGTTTCCCACCTCAAGATCTCTAGGCAACAATGGAGGAAAAAGACAGGCTGGTGAAACAGTTCTGTCCCTTTCTGATACTTTTATGAGGTGCTGGAGGAATACAGATTGCAGTTGCATGTCTGAATACAACTGGTAGGCAGATGGATAAAGTAAGCTGCCTACAGATCACCCTGAAGTGGAAAAATTGTGCTAGGATGTGTTAGAAACGTGCTCAATAAGATGCATTTGGCCATGTGAGGTTCAAGAGGACCAAGCACAAACACTAGAAACACCAATGAACATTAGCAAGTGGGCTGATGATGTTTTGAGACCATTGCTTAAAGAAGGCTGCATTTCCCAGCGTAGATGCTGGGCAGTGAGGAGAAAGGCATTGTGAAGGTGTTACCTTAATGTTGGTGTCCATGGATCCTGAAGCTACAAAACCTCCAAAAGGATGGAAGTCGAGGCTGCAGATATTGGCTTTGTGGCCCATTAATGTACGGAGAACTGGGTAGAAAAGCAAGGGAAAGGGGGGGGGGGCGGGATGGAGAAAGAAGGATGACTGAAATCAGGCAGACAGCTTGGGGCCTTCCAGATGCTCTTCTGCACCACAACCTTCAGTCCCAGCATCCCTTAGCACTTGCTATTCTGGTAAGAGACGATGGGAGTTTTAGTCTTGCAATCACTGGAAAGCAACATGTCCCCTGCCCCTCGTTTAAAAGGAACTAGCACCTTCCTTCCATGGTTATTTCAGCCACTGCCATACTACACCAACCCCCCACACCTTTGAATAAGCCAGGAATGGGCTGCTTGATGCTTGATGTTTATTTCTGCACCAAAGAAACTGCATTTTCCTTCGTCTCTGTCAGCAGACAAATGTTAGGTTTTCAGCCTTCAACATGGAAGGTCTATTAGTGAAAAGGTGAAGGAAGAGGTGTCCCTGAAGTCTATGGAGGAAACCAAGCATTCATTTGTGAAACCCAACCTCGAAAAAAGGTACAAGAACTAATGATGAACCTACTTTTGGCAGCTTCCAAGTCCCAGATGCGAATAGAGCCTGACTGAGATCCGGCAACAATCAGCTCCTCATTCGTATTGATCTTCACACTCTCCACTGGCGTTGTGTGACCTGTCAGACTCTGGACAATACAAAAAAGCCAGCAGTGAATTAAGCAAAGACCCCTCAGCCTCAATAGCAAAATAAGAACACAAAATGAACTTCAAGGGGTGTTAAGGCGAATGCCACAGCCCAATCTAGCCACAATGAAAGGAATGCTTCGGGGAGCCAAAGTCATCCAGGGCTGCTTTCCTCCCCTCTTACCCCCCCAGCAAAGATAAATCAGCCAGTTCTTACCATAATACAGTTTGGCTTGTTAACGGACCAAATATTAACCCGGCAGTCATCTCCACCAGTCGCCATGAGCCGGCCTGAGCTTTTGCCCAGCACAAGGCAAGACACATTGCTTCTGTGCGCAGTGATTTCCTCTGCACAAGAAAGCAAACACAGCCATGAAGCCCATATTCTGGTACATGTGTGTGTGCCTCCTCAAGTCCTCTCAACCTAAAGCAACCCCATGAATCTCCTAGGCTTTTCTTAGGAAGGGAATCTGCCTAAGGGGAAATGAAAGCTGTTTTCCAAAAACCAACAACCAAACATTCACTAATGTCTCAAATAAGTGGTCAAGAGATAGACTTTCAAGTCAGATTAAATGTTCCCCAAGTGGGCCTCTCCATAATAATCCTTGAATATGCCAATAAATGCAATCAAGTGTATGCTAGTACTAATGTGGCAAGGTGGTTTTGCCAGTTCCTTCCTCTGACATACAGTAGCCTCCGGCATCTGGTGTTCCCTGGTGGTCTCCATCCAAGGACTAACCAGGGCTGACCTTGCTTAGCTTCCAAGATCAAATGGAATTGTTACCTTCAGGGTATTTAGGCCCTATTGGTCTGTTTATTAACACTTCCCTCCCCTTAGACACAGGCAGGCACTCTGCAATCCAGTAAACATGGAGCTACTTCTGTTGCATATTTCTCACACACACTTTCTGACTGAGATTCTGCAGCCATAGATACACGAATCAGCCCCAACTGACACAGAAGGAATCCTGAGTTTTCTAGTACAAGACTGTGCATTTTAAACAAGGGATCCCAAACATCAGCGGGAGCAAGGGAAGAGTTTAGGTTTCATAACCATTTGGAGACATCGCAGCAAGTCAGCCAGACGTGACAAGTAGCAATTTCTCTAGAGAAGCACCCAATAGGCAAGCATCGGAGGGCTTCCCAGGGATGCCTTTGCTAAATCAGCCCTCAGAGCAGTGTCCCTCCAAACCACCAGCACCTTTCAGTAGCCTTGGCAAAACAGATGGCCCCAAAGTGGTGGCACCTTTCAGTGCCCTGATATGGTGCTTTCCCATCTCTAAAAGACACAGAAAAATGCTGCTCCTTTTAGAGCTGGCAAAAAGGCATCCTTGCCACCATGGTGGCACTTTTTGGCGCTCCTTTTGCCCGCACCAAAGGAACGCTATAACACCGCTAGCCATCCAGTCAGGCGGTTGGCGTGACACCAGCATGGGGGGCCATCATGGCATGCATCATCCAAACACCATGCCCCCATGCCGCCGCTTCAAGCCGGTCTGTACAGCCCCTAAGTACACCTATTTCCTCAGGTCCTAATAGCCTCTGCTGCAGTGAAAAGGCTAGCAAAAGGGGAGGAACCAACAGGAAAGGAGTTGCAGCGTTTGAGACTCTGGGAGAGGAACCAAGATGGAGGGAAGCAGAGTCTGCCAGCGCAGAAGAGATGCCCTGAAGCCAAGGATGAAGGACTCAACTCACGTAGCTTCCAGGCGGTCTTGGTCGCCACAGCCGCTGCCATTGCAAAGGCTCCTGTGCAGCGCTGGAGGAAACAGTCGCCTTCTTCTTTTCTTGTTCCCACTGCAGAGGACTCTGTTCAGCAGCATGTATGGGGCTCAGTACCCCCAGAGGCCAGGCACCAGCTTTCCTACTGTATTGCAGCAGATTTCGCAATGGAAGTCTTTATAAAAGCACAACACAGGCGGCTTCTCTTGTCCCTGGAGACGAGTCAAGGAGGCAGCTCTAATAATAATCTGGAGAAGAAAGCAATTCAAAGATATAGCCATGTTAATCTGTGGAATCATTATATACAGATCTTGCAGCACTTTTGAGACTCACTGAAAGAAAGAAATTGGCAGCATAAGCTTCCCTAGGCTGAAGTTTACTTCCTCAGATGCATTGCAAAGGGAAGGAAGGAAAGAATGAAGGAAGGAAGGAGGGGAAAAGGAGAAAGCCACCCGTTTGGCTCATAGTGAAGAGAAGCCAGTTAGGAATAGCTTTAAACAAACAAGACTAAAGCAAAGCTGGACCGTTTCCTCATGATGCGCCGACTTCATAATGAGAGCAATAATGTTCTTTTCTTAAGATTTGGGATTTAAAAAGCTCTCCTCTTGGGAACTGCAGTTTTCCAAGAAAGAACCGCTCAAAGCAGAACCATCATCAATAATAACAACAACAACAATAATAATAATTTCTGAATGTGGGACTGGAATTGCACTTGGAAGTAAACAACAACAACAAGAACAACAACTGCAGCCCTTTTGGAAACTGAATAACTGAATGCGATGAAAGGAAGGGATTTTAACTACATGCCTTTGGGGTTTTTGAAGTCTTTCTGTTGTATCTTTAAATTGTACCTTTGACATCATTGAAAGTTTAGTGACAAAGTAACGTTTGGACCTGTTTTCCTTCATTTACGAAGCTGCCTTGACTCCTGAATCAGGGGAAAGGAATGCTGGGCCTTCCAGTTCAAAGGCATCTAAAGAGTGGCAAGGCCTGTACCTGGCTCCCATCATCCCCTGGCCTTCCAGCTAACCTAGCACTCCAACTCCCATCATCTCCCGCAGTCCAGAGGCATCTAAAGAGTGGGAGGGGCCCCAGCCTCGCTCCCATCGTCCTCTGCCCTTCCACCTGACCTTGGACTACAACTCCCATCATCCCACGCTCTCTCCTTCTGCCAGAGACGAGGAATGCTGGGCCTTCCACTGCAGAGACATCTAAAGAGTGACAGGAGTCCTAGCCTCGCTCCCATCGTCCCCTGGCCTTCTACCTCACCTTGGACTCCAAATCCCAGCAGCCCCCACAAAAAGAATGCTGGGCCTTCCAGTTCAGGGAGCCCTAGAGAGAGAGAGGATCCCTAGGCCTTCTAGCTGCCCCCGGACTACACTCCCGGCATCCTCAAGCTCCCACAAAACAAGCCAGAGGCGGGGAGGGATGCTGGGCGCTGCAGTCCGTCCGCAGGGGGAACGAAGGGAGCGCTGAGGCCTACCTTCTCCGCCGCGCTCTCATCGCCGGGCCTTGAGCTGCCGCTGCCTAACAACCGGGGCCCTGGCAACAAAGCGCTACAAAGCGCGCGCCGGGCCGCCCCCCCCCAACGGCCAACCCCGCCCCGCCTCCCCGCTGGCCAATCAGGACGAGGCACCTCCGCCCGCCAGCCACTCACAACCGCCGTTGCTCTCTTCGGCCCGCCTCCTCCAGCTCGGGCTGGCCAATCGCGGCGGAGACCTTAGAGGTGAGGTGCCTAGAGCGACCGTTTCCTGGCGTGAGTGCGCCTCGGGGCAACCAATCAGCGCCAAAGGAAGGGAGAAAGAGGAGGGCCGCTGGCTCCCAGAATCCTTTGCGCTCCACTCCGAGAAGGAGCGGCTGCCATTACCATCCTCCTCCTCCTCCTCCTCCTCCTCCTCCTCGCCACCATGTCGGTGGTTTTCGTGCCGGAGCGAGTGCGGGGCAAGGCGGAGGTGAACCAGGAGACGCTGCGGCGGGTGAGCGAAGGGAGGCCACCCTGAGGGAGAGGCGCCGCTAGGCCTCACTTCCGGTCTCCTTCCTCCGGCCGCCATAGAGACTTCCTAGCGAGTCCTAGAGCGTCGCCGTGTTTACTCCCTAATGGCGCCTGAGTCAGGAAAGCCAGTCTAGGACAGCATTTGACTTCTGTCTCTCGGTCTGCGCCTGCGCTGCAGAAATAAAGCAGCCATGGGACTTTGGGATTTGTAGTTCTGGGAGACGCTTTCCCTTCCCTTTCACAGCAGGGCTCTTGAGGCCACAGCAAAGTACAAATCCCAGGATCCCATAGCATGGAGCCATGGGCTAATGGTCCACTGCAGATGCAGCCTGGGTCAGTGTCAGGAATCCATCCCTTGGAAATTAGGGACCTGTGGTTTGTGGCACCAGAGCTCTCTGACAGAGAAGGCTGGATGTCTCACAAAACTACAGATCCCAGAATTCCACAGCATTGAGCCATGGCAGTTAAAGCGGTGCCAAATTGCATTAATTCTGCAGCCCGGACGCAGCCTGAGTTTGGTCCAAAACACACTGCAGATAGTAATCCCAGTCTGAGGCCGCTTTGTAACTGCGCTTGCTCAGTGCTAGGGAATCCTGGGAATTGTAGGTTTGTTTGCTCAGCCATGGGAACCCACTGGGCCACTCAGCCCATTGCCTTGAGGCATGGCAGCTAAAGCAGGGCCAGACCGGATTTCCGTCGCATGGGCACAGCCTGGATGTATTTAAAGGTAGGGGCTTCAAGAGGGGGCTGTACTGCTTTTAACTGGCCAAGGACACCCCTGCCATAGTTTTGCCACGAGTCGGGAATGACTCAAATGCCCACGATGGCAACAACATAATACTTACACATGGGATGAGTGTCAGGGATGTGACTGTTGGTCTTGTTTTCCCTTTTGCCGTCCAGCTCCTTGAAGAGAACGACCAGCTGATCCGGTGCATTGTGGAATACCAGAATAAAGGAAGGGCTGCGGAGTGTGTGCAGTAAGTATCCGCCATCCATTTCCCGGCTTCAGCTCCGTTTTGGCACTCGCCCGATTAAACCCACCACAGAGACTTTCTGAGAGAGAGATGGCCAACATCAGTCTCCGTTCATGGAACCGTGTCACGTCTTGCCCGCACTGTTCTGCGTCTTTCTTGCACCCCAACGACTGTCCAACCCCAAGAAGGGTCCTGGCTGCTGTTTGCGTATTAGAGAGAGCATACAAGCAAGAAGGAAGCAGCTGCTCTCAGGTCAGAAGGGAAGGGAAAAGAGGGTGCCTCACAGATGTTGCCCCCTTTTTTCTTTCTCCTTGAGCCCAAAGTGACCATATCTTAAACATCAGAACTGCCTCTTGCTCTTCCCAGGTCTTCGTAACTGGAAGAAAGGGGAGCTTCAGGTGGAGCGTGAAAGCCTAGCATTCCCATACACACATGTCTTTGACAAGGTTCCCCCGAGACATTCTTGCAAAGAAGCTAATAAAATGCAGGCTAGGCAATGCAACTGCTAAATGGATTTGTAATTGGATTACCAATTGAACCCAAAGGGTGCCCAGCAATGGCTCCTCTTCTTCATCCTGGAGAGAACTGACCAGTGGGCTGCCACAGTTCAAAGCATTTCCTACAAGGCCATCAATGAACAATTCTTGCCCCATGCATCTCACTCATTCAATATCATCTATGTCTTGGATCACTTGTTTCAATTGCTGCTTGTGGCAAAACATTGCCGCTAACACAGCTTCTAATCCTCTGCCTTCTCTTAACAGGCACCAGCACACTCTGCACCGCAACCTCATTTACTTGGCTACAATCGCAGACGCGGCTCCTCCACCAAATGTTGAGAAGACTGTTGTGGAATCATAAGACACGCTCCTTGGCATGAAGGAAGGACGGTGCCTCTGGTGGGGAAAACAGCTGAGCAGTACGCACACAGCCCTGCCTTCGTTCCTTCCTTTTTTGTGTGATCTGATAGCGAATGGCATTTTCTGTAACTTTACCTTTGATGCAGGAAGGACAAATGTGTAATACATTTAGCCTCCGTAATAACATCGCTGCACTGTTTCAGAGATGCCTAAAGGAGCAAATGCGGTTGTACTCTGGTTTCACTATGAAAAAAATTCAGAAACCAGACTGTAAGAAATGCAGCAAGAGAAACCTGGTCTGGTTTGCTGTGTGACTAGTTGCTGCTTTGAGAAGGTTTGGAGAAACTTCTTTTCAGCGCTTCCTGCTGGGAATCCAATGCAGGCGACAGTTCACTGTACTCCTCTTTGTGTTTCCTTGACTTACTTTTAAAAGTAGTACTCTTTCCTAGTAACCAATAGGTTAATTAGTGTCTTCTCTCCCCCAAATTACTGCTGTGGAAGTGCTGGAAGCAAAACTAAATAAAATACTCAAAAATATAAAACTCAAAATCGGTGGTTCTGTGCTGCTTTGGGGCCTGGGGTGGACGTGTATTTCCATTTCATTTTTTATTCATATAATGCACAATGTCATAGCCTAAGATTACCTCCTTGTCTCTCTCCCTGAATATCCTAGTCATGATTCGAAAGTTCCTTTCCAGAATATACTGGAAGACGCCTGGCAATGGGGCTTTTCACTTTCTGAATGGCTTCTAAAGGAGATGGGTAGACAAGTCCCCAAGTCAATCCAGCTGTATTTGCTCCCTGTGTTTGACAAAAGAACGCCTGCATTGTTTGGAACGCAGAGAACCTGGTGTATTGTTGGTTCTTCCTTCTTACAGAAAAACCACAACTTTTATCGGTGCAGGTAGTGATACCTGCTTCTGCTTTGGCCAAGGGGGTCTGGTGGTGTAATTGCATTGAAAGACAGAAAGGCACAGCAACCATTTCTGTCTCTAGCAGAGATGACACACCAAGACACTAAAACATCCCATGTTATTTGTATTGACAAGCAGTGTTGGCATAAAAGAGCCTGCCCTCTGCACTAAAGGAGGGTACACTATCCCCATCCATGACAGAACCATCCTAAGTAAGCTCTTATTTCAAAGTCTAAGTAAGTGGTCAAAGGATAGTGATATAAAACAGGGCTTCACGATAGAACTCCGTGAGAAGACTGTTGAAGCCAAAGTCATATATCATACAATAATCCTCTTCTACTGGTAGAAGAGAACAATGAGAAGAACTGAGATGTGGTGACAATGGTGGGAGGCTTTCCCAAGATGCTTCAGGCTTTTGAGTATACGCTGCTTTGAATTAATCTGATTATCCTCATTTCCAGATCTGCAGGAGGAAAAGTCCCCCCCAACCCAACGCATGGCTTAACAGCCCCCTTCGTTTCCAAATTTAACAAGATATAACCTATTATTAAAGGTATATCTTTAATAAAGCAAATAAGGTGGTGGTGGTGGTTTTACTTACAGGTGCTTTTAAAATTAAAATACAAAATATACAGTTCCAGTTCCAAAAGCATTAGCTACTCAGAGAAGTACGGCAACAAGGTTAAGTTTCTTAAGCACCAAACCCCTTGCTCTTGGCAGTGTGAAACTCTGTACAGCAAGGTCTGGTTGCCAAGTGGAAACAACCTGGGGAAACACAACAGCGTTCAGAAGAACTGGAAGCAGAGGATGATGTAGCACCTACTCGAGAGAAAACGGGCCCCTCTGCGCTTCTGCCGCTGCTGCCCCCTCCAGTTTCGGAAACTGCCCAGCGCTGAGAACGGACGAAGACTGGGGTGCAATCACAGGATAGGGGCTCCGCGCGATCCGACACACATCTGCACTTTTGACCTGAAATCACTGTGGCATACAACTGCAACTGGTTTTAGGGTCCAATATAAAGTGTTTCAATGGCATACTTGAGGAAATTCAAAAACCACTTTTTAGAAGTCACTAACTTTTTAGCAGAACGTACAGAACATTAACAATTTACAGACAGGAAGCCACACTGATTGTGCAAAGCACATGACTGTAAAGTTATGCACAGCAAACAACTCTGTAAACATGGTAAGGATGGGTTGTTGTTGTTTTCAGGAAACATGGTGACAATATCATAAATACAGGCAACATTGGCATCATCCACCAGCACAAAGAGTCACATTCTGGGCTTGCCAAGATGGCCCATTGCCACACAAGCAAAAGGCGCGTCAGCCTGAACTCTACCCGCCACAACATTTAGTGTTGCGTGTTTTTATTTATATATATATATATATTTATATATAATTTGGTATCTTTAATATACACATGTATTTAGTTTGTAGAAAATGAGAACTTAAATGTGCTTTTTTATCTTCATCAAAAAACTATATGCATTTGTAACTAATAACTCATTTTACTTGTCAATGTATTAGAATGATATGACTTAAGAAAATATAAAAATAATATTAATACTGTCAAAAACCTTTATACCAGAAAATATTGTGGTTTATAATTACTCTTTCAAAGATGAAATATGAAAATTTAAATAGGTTTTATAAAGACTTCTCTCACTTCAATGAATATACAATGGGATTAACTATACATGTTTACCTCTGTTTTTAAAATTCAATTTAAGCACCAGTCATTCCCCCCCCCCCCCAGATCCACTTTGGTTGGAAGATAGAGTTCCTAATTCCACAAGTTCACCTATTTAATGGCACATATTGACTGAAAGCAATTACTTTAATCCTTAGCACGACAAAAAAATAGTGTTTTTAGGTATTCTCTCTCTGTTCTGAGCCAGCTCATTATTTTTACACACTAAGTCTAGCATTGAAATAAGACTTTTAAATATTTGCAAGTAGTCCTAACAATTCTTTCATACATTTAAGGAGCACTGTATGGATAATGCCTTTGGCCAAATGTAAAAAGTATCAAGTTGTGTATTCACATGTAGTGTCTGCCACAAGTGAACACAATCCACCTAAAAAATGACTTTATGGAGTGTGAGCGCAGGCTAACGGTGGATCGTGCCCATGGACTGGCCAGGAAACTTGTGGCAGCTATTTTTTGTTTTGCTCCAGCGAAATAACCAGAAAGACCAGTTTCGCCGTCGCTCTTGTACCACTCCTGTGACAAAGTGCACAAGTGTGGTACGTTTTAACGAACGGAGGAAGCATTAAAAAAGCTACTGTCACCTACACAGTCGGAGTGAAGACTTTATAGAAATCTAAACAAAACCAAAACAACAAAAAAGGAGAGTTGAGCAAAACTGCTTGGATTTGCTTTAAAAAATACTCAAAATTCATTTTAGCAAGAAATGGCAACTATAAATCTATATTAAAAAATAGCTATAAAATACAGTGTTGTTGTTGTTGTTTTTCCTGTGGTAGTTAACGTAAGCAGTTTTTTGTTTGTTAGCAGGGTAGTCCATTCCGCTTTGAAAGCGATCACAGTTTGGGGCTGTTGTGTGTACACACCTAACGCCTTGGCACCATTTGCTCAGTAGGGTCAAAAATAACAAGGAGGACGGGGCTTGGGACAAGGACTGAGAGAGAGAAAGAGAGAGAGAGAATCATCGCCACTCAGAAGCTGTCACTCTACAGAACGACCAGAAGAGAAGCACTCACCCCTCGACTGTAAAACAAAGCAAAGGTGTGCCACACCAAAGACTTTGGTCCTGTGCTGCCTCTCTGGCCAGGAACACAAAAACAAGCCAGACCCACCAACCATCAGTACTGGTGCATGTAGGACGGCCGGCGCTCGTGTTTGATGGGGAAAGGTTTAAAGCCCTTGTTCATCGGTTTGTGCTGCGGGGGAGGCAGCGGCGGGGACTGCTGCTGCTGCTGCTGTGTGTAGGCAAAGGTGGAGGTGGAAGAGGAAGAGGAGGCTGAGGAGGAGATCCCTGTCGAAGGGGCGCAGTCGCTGGCTGTGGACCACACGGGCGACTGCAGCATCTGCAGGGTGTCATTCCATTGGCTGGCCGGGCTGCTCATCTGGTACAGAGACAGGCTGGGGCTCGGCAGCGCATGTTGCCACGGTGCTTTCGGAGGCCAGGTTTTGGTTTTGTTGTCCTGAAAGAGACCCACAGCGACAGGACCCCTGAGCTTCTCCCTTCCTGCAAAAACCCAAGGCCAGGGACCACTGCCCCTTCCCCATTACAGCTCCGGAGGGCCAAAGTTATCAGCTCTTGGCGGCCACATGGGGAGATGCTTCCATGCAGGAGATAAGCCCCTCACAAAGCCACCCCCAGGGTCCAGGACAGTGGCTCCCCAAATCTGCTCCTCCAGAGGTTTTGGACTTTAACTCCCAGAAGCCCTGGGCATTTTGTCTAGTTGCCAAGGACTTATTTTATTGTATAGTTTGGTTTTCATTATTGTAAGCCACCTTGATCTTATAGGAGAGGCAGGGTAAAAGAAATCATCATCATCATTATGAAAGCTGAAGGCCAAAAAACCTGGAGGGCCAAAGTTTGTGAACCACTGGTCTAGGGGCACTCCCTGCAACTCTTTGTGTTTGTGTGAAGGCTCTTTCCTTTCAAGCCTTTCAACCCATTTTACAAAATGACCCAGCATGATGCAGTGGTTTGAGTCCCAGACAAGGACTCCAGGAGACCAAGGTTCGAATCCCCCCAGGCCATAGAAACTTGCTGGATGACCTTAGGTCATCTCAGCCTCAGCAATGGTGGCAATCTTGTCAAGGATACCCTAGGAATGAGTTGCCATAAGTCAGAGTTGACTTGAAAGCATATGCCAACAACGACAAAGCCATATTAGATTATTGTGTCCAGGACACTTGTTGATTCAATTCAGAACCAATTCTGCCCCATTATCACATCTGCACCTTGCTTCTCTTAGACCAAAGGAGTGTCCAGCCCTTCACCCTTCTCTGGCTTCACTGAGCAAGATGCTCCATCCCATTTTCCTGTCAACCTTCAAGAGCAGGGGAGGAGCATGGCTTTTCCATGGATCTATATCTCTCCTTCGAGGTAACTGCAGAATTAACTAAATGTGAAGCTTTTTCAAAATGCAAAAGCAGCCTGCCATAAATCTCACAAAAGAACATCAGAGAGACCGCCCAAAGGGAGACCTTGTGGGACTTACCACTTGGGAGAAAGGCAAGCTGACCATTCAAGATCAGTGTGGGACTGTGTTTGCCACTTTCCTTCCAAGAAATCCTTAAAAGAAAAACCAGCTCCAAGACCATGGGAAGGAGCTCTCCGCGACCCACCACCCAGAAAGATACCACTGTATTCCATCTGCTCCTTGCCTGATTATGATCATCCACTGTGGAGAGGAGTGGCGGTGAAGGAAGTGTGCTCGGGTCTTGCTCCCCACTGCTGTGTTTCCTTTTCAAGGAAGGAAGAGGAGAGAAAAAAATCCTGTTAGCTAAATGTCAAGTTCTGTGATAAGAAAATATCCTTTAATGCAGGCAAAACCTGAGACAAATATATCCACTACCAAAATGGAAAGGAGAAGCAAAGTCATGTTCAGCTACATCAGAACCCAGCCACTGCTATGTCAATTGCTACTCTGCTGCTTTTATGGCAGTCAGAAGTCTTCAGATCATAATCTTCATAGAGCTCTCAGGCACCAGCCAATAAGGCAAACAGAGACAATGATGTTGAGGGAAGAGCTGGGTCACACTGCCACCCATGAAAAGTGCAGATCGGCACACTAGCCATGGCATTCAGAGCTGGGGTTTTCACACCTGCAGCAACTCCCCGTGTTTAGCTCCACACCTACTTGAAGCATTGCAGGGAGTCTGTCATCACTCTCTCTAATCATTTGTGGGTTTTTTCCCATTAGTCACTCTCTATGAAAAAACCCTTCCGCTGCGCTTTTGAGAGACCATTAATTTACAGCTGATGGGTCAGACCTTTTCTGCACTGACTTGTAGCAGCCTGCCTGACTCTTGGGGAAACTCACAAGCCAGAGGCATCAAATCCCTCCTGGGCCCAGGCATTCCACACAAGAAAACGGAGGTGGCACAACAGCTGAGAGGGAAAGGGTCTGGGCCCTGTTTGTTTTATGGCCCATCCGAGAGCAAAGGAAAGCTTCTAGACCAGCGGTTCTCAACCTGTGAGTTGTGATCCGTTTGGAGGTCGAACAACTCTTTCACAGGAATCACCTGAGATCATCAGAAAACATATATTTCCGATGGTCTTAGGAACTGAGACACTGCTTTTTTATGGTTGGGGATCACCACAGCATAAGGAACTGTATTAAAAGGTTGTGGCATTAGGAAGGTTGAGAACCACTGTTCTAGACTGTCTCAGTAGGACCTATCTGCAAAAAGTAGCAAAGTCCTCATCCTCCAGCCAGACCAGGGTTGGGAAGGGACTCCAAAGGGACCCTCCTGCTCACCTTCTTTGTTTGACTGCAGCAACAAGGTCTGGCCCTGAGAACATGGAAAACAGGCTGTCTCCGTTGGCTGAAGAAGTCTCATCGCTGGAGCTGGCCGAGTCTCCCTGAGTGCCTGGCCAGCTGCTTGCCATCTCCCTGAAAAAAGGAGAAATGGGGAAGAGTGAGCAAGTGAGCAAGCAAATGACTGAGCACATGAGTGGTATACGCACCTCTAGGTGTTCTGAAATGCTATTGAATTTCACCCATGTTAGGCCTCCTTTGGCATTAACAGTAAACCCACCACAGGCTTAAACTCCCTGTGGAGTTCTCAAAACAGGAGGACACTAAATTGCCAAGGCCAGTATCATCTAGCACTGTTTCTACTGTGGCTTGCTTACACCAGTGGAATTTGAATTTGTAGCTCCACTACAGATCCTGAACACACTCATTTAAAAGCCTCAATGCCAAAGCAGAAAATAACCATATGATGTCTGCATGTGTCAACTTCAGTTTCACAAATATTAAAAAAATGTACAACTTCATTAGTTAATGCTAATGGTACCTTCCCTGTGGCACAATTATAGCACTCTGATTCCACTTTAACTGCCATGGCTCCAACTTATGGAATCCTGGGATTTGCAGTATGAAGAGGCATTAGAGCTCTCTGGCAAAGAATTCTAAATAAGAAAACTACCAGGATTTCTTAGGAAAAAGCCATGGGAGTTACAGGATCAATGACTTTAACTGTGCATCGTGAAAGAAGCCTAAGTTCAAAGGTTGCTTTCAGGGCGGGTTGGAATGGACTGGAAGATGCAGCGGACTGTTCTCCTTACCCTTCGGTGAAATACTCTGGGAAGGGCCAGGTTCTGTGAGGGTCATCAGGATGTGCCCAGTTGCTGCGGGCATTGCTGGGCCGACGGAAGTGCTGTGCTTGCCTTTTCTGCTGCATGGCCTGGCTGACCCCAGCCACATAGCGGGCAAACTCTGGATCAGAGCCAACTAGACAGACAGACAGATAGATACAGAGGTGTTTTTGTACAAGAAATATGTCACCACCTAACAGTCCATTGTTGGCATATTTGGCTGTTTCTGCTACAGTCATCCCCTCCTGTAATCCTTTTAAGCTCAGTAGTCTCTCCCTCAGTGCCTGCACACCCAGATGCACAAAGGAAAACCCAAGTCAGCAGTCGGGAATGTTTGTGTGAGCACTGAATGTTAAGCGCTTCCTTTGCCAGGAAGTGATTTATGGGTAGGTAGGCAGGGATCATGCGCCAGGTAAAGGAAGTCCCAATGCAGCAGCCACACTCCTTTACAACCCCTGGCAGATCAGAGAGGTGGTGACAGCCTCATGCAAAGCATAGGCATGCTCAAGGAGTGCTGGCTCATTGAGAAATTTATTCCATTTAAAAAAAGTTTGAAGATATGACCAGCCTAAACATCAAGAGACACAAATCCAAAGGTAAACACAGGTCAACAATACCCTGAAACCGAGAGCAAGGTAAAAACAATTCAAGCCTAAAAGAAAAAGAAACAGATTTCAGCGGAAAAGAAGGGTCTGTCCCCAGGTCAGGTCAATTTAAGGGGTCCCTCATTCCAGGCAAACTCCCCCAGGGCCACCAAAAGGCTGGAGCCAAGAAGCTGCCCCTGTGGGTTCACAGGCCCCTTGGTTATCCCACCTTGAATCAGGCTACTGCTGCCGCGACAGAACTTGGCAGACTTGTGGAAAAATCAAACCCAGAAGTGCATTCCTGTTGCTAAGAGAGATTTGCTCTCCATCATAAAGAGGGAGCAGACTGAAGAATGTCTGGAGGAAGCAGGTCCAAGGAAGCAAGAGGCCTCTCCTCCTCCTCTGCAGATTACTTTGTCTCCCTGCTGATAACTGGCCAGAGGAATGTTCCTCTTCCCCCTCCTCTGCTTTGCAGAGGAATCCCAAGGAAGAGGAATGTGTCCGGTCCTGTTTAGCCTAAACAAAGCTACAGCCCAGCAAGAAGAGACCACACAGACCAGCTTGCGGGGGGGGGGCGCTAAACTGGGCCACAGGAGAAAGGAGCACTTTCCAAAAGAGTTCAGAAAACCTGACAACAACCCAACCAACAGCATCCCCCAGAAGGCATGAGCATGGATATGAAAGCTGCTTTCTGACTCAGCCACAAAGCACAACCGGTGTGTCCAAGTGACACAGCCCAGGAGGGCAGAGGGAGGAATAATGCTCTACCTGAAGGATGGAAATGTTAACAGTGGGGTCCAAACCTCATTGCTCTCCCTTTGGAACTGGTGCCCAGCACTCCCGGCATCAGCACAGACGCTCACTGGGACTGGCTTTTTACAAAGCAAGCACATTTCAGACTCCCATTCTGCATCAAAGTCATTGCAGTGCTTCGTTATTCTAATAGTTTCTTATCTAGCTATTGCCAGTGTTCGGCATCATCAGAGGAACCTGCCGACAGCAGCAGTATTACAGGCAAGCAGAAAAGGGCAAGCGAAGCAGCCCACGAGGTCCAACATCAGCGTTTAGCGAACACGTTCTTGACACAGCCTGCTCACCCGTGAAAGCAAGGAGACATCTTCTCTGCACCTAGCATTCAGCAGACCTTTTGTGCAGGAAACCCTGGCTAACGTTTCTCCTCCTCCCCACCCGCGCCCACCTTTGGTACCCAAAAGCTTCCCTATCTCCAGTTGTATTTATGCTGTGAAAATTCAGCATAGGAATATGCAGTGCAAGATCCCCTTTCAAGAGAGAGAAAAGGCAAGAAAGCTGAGCTACTGCCACAAAGCGGGGCCAGATGTCTACCTTGCAAACTAGGATCCCTTGTCGTCCATAGAAAGATTGTAAAATTACACACAGCATACTCCAAAGTGAAGGTTTTGCTCAACTAAGTGATCCTGAACATGTACAATTGTACGAGAAGACAAGAAATTAAAACAGGAGGGGAGGGGAGTGGGTAAAATATCCCAGTGCTCCGCCAAGCAAAAAGCAGGGCAGGGTCAGAGGGATCTGCCTGAAGCTGCAGGTGGCAGCAATGACTACTAGAGCCTCAGATTTTCCAGAATTGGGAACTCTCAGCAACTCACCCATGGACAGTGGTCTGCCTTCTATTAGCCTTAGGACAGAAGGGGTGCAAATCCTGTGGCCCCCCAGATCTTGTTGGACTGCAACTCCCAGCACTCCTCACCTTTTCAGGGTTAATGGAAAAGGCAGTCCATCAAACCCATGGATAGCCCCATGATTTCCACCACTGCAGCAGAGGCAAGCAGGAACTACTTTCAATGTGCTCCAGACTGAGTTATCTATAGAGCACAGGTGGGCAAATGGACTGCATGTGAGCCACTAAGGCCATTTCTGCAGTCTGCGAGGCCCCTGGATTCCAGCCACCCCTTCCCTTCTCCGCTCTGAGACCTGCCTAACAAGGGACAGCATTCAGCACGCTCAAGTTAAGCTGCAAGGAACCTGCCACAGACTGTGTTATTTACTAAACAGCCCTAGTTTACACACACACTCACCTGCAGGGTCAAAGGGCAGAAAGTCTCCCAACATCCCAAAGATCCCATCACTTTGGTCACGATTGGGCCAGGTGTTATTCCTCATCCCCTGAGGTTTCTGCCCCAACATCTCCGACATCACATTGTCCATGTAACTGTTCACCAGGCCCAAGCTGTACAGGTCAGAACTCAGGTCCGAAAAGGCATGGCCGCTCCACTGAGGCATATGAGACAATCCCGGGCCGACGGTTTGGGCCGACGGCTGACTAGGACCGGCTGGCCATTTGCCCGGAGGACGCTGCGGTGGCGGTTGTGGCTGCTGTTGGGTCCCAATGGGCTGAAGCAAATGCTGATAGTACTGCTGCTGTGGGGGGCCTTTCTGGGGCGTCTGCTGCTGGGACAGCCCTTGCTGAAGATGGTGCAAAGGGGTGTGAGAGGAAGACTGCGGCTGCTGCTGCACAGCCACCAGCTTCTGTTCTGCCACCGCCGAAGACGAGGCAACCGAGTTCCTTCTCTTCACCAGCGGAGAGGCCTGCTGGGACTTGCCCATATTGAAACCGGAGAGGAAATCAATCACCTCTTGCATTTCTTGGTCGGTTGGCAGCTTCATGCCTTTGGCATCCTTGCCATTTTCTGCTTTGCCGCCATCACGCCTGTCGAGAAGAAACCCGTTGACAACCTGGCTGCTGGAGCTCTGCGGCGCCTGGGATGAGGACTCAACTGCCCTGGGGAAGTTACCAATGGTCAAAATGCTCTGCAGCCGGGCATCTGCATTGCTGGGCATTTTTGCTTTATCCTCTGAGTTGTTAGCTATAAAAAGGGTTTTGGAAGGTGTGCTAGGAATGGTGTAACTCCCGCTGTTGGAAGCTACGCAGGAAGTTTTCTTTGTAAATCGTGAAGTCAGCTTTGAGAAAGTCTTTTGCAGGCCACCAGTCGGCTTGTTTCCATTTCCAGGTGGTAAGTCAATGTGGCCCCCGAAGTCACAAATCTCACGCTGGAGTTGGATCTGAATGCAAGGCAATGCTTGCTCTCTGTTTGGAACAAAATGAAATCTTTATCTCAGGTCAAGCCCTCCCCCAAATCCCTCCCTCCTACAAAACAGACACCTACGCACCTAATTTAGTGCATACATTAACCCATTACGTGCCAGTTTTGAATTCTGATTCTACCCCTCAGTATTGTGTGCATAATTTACATTCTACCACTGCCTCTTCCCAGTCCATGACTTTTGGTTGTGTACTGGGGGCATCCTTGTCAAATACACGCAGAGCTAGGATCAAAGTCTCCAGAAGTCAATATGTGTTTCTACAGTCATGGCACCTGTCTACCAAACCTATTACCATATCAAAGTACCAAATGAAGGTAGTTGGCACATAACTGATTTTAACATATTCATATCTGACTGACCTAGTTTTTCACTAGGTGTTTATAAATAATTTGGCAATCTGGCCCAACCAATTTCCAAGTAATGAAATCAGTTGCCCAATTCCCTGACCTGCCTTCTTTCCTTGAAAAGAGGGAAGAAGAGAACTCCACTCTTTACTCTTCAGTGTAACCACAACCGAGTAGCAACACTTTAGAGCAACTCTCTCACAGGCCTTGGGATCAGGCAACACCCACCTTCCTTCCTTCCATCGATTTAGGTCAAACACTGCAGTATAAAGCACATCTACTAGCCCCAAAGTCTTCTCTGGATCCAGGCTTCTCTGCAGCAAAGACATGGTTGCAGGATCTTCTTTCAAGCACCTTAAAAAAACATTCTTATTAACATATCTCCATGTTTTCAAACGTTACTGATTTGCCCAATAGCTAACATATCCTCTTTAAAAAAGAGAAAAGGCTTGCCTGGATTTCTTAAAGCAGTAAATCATAATTACCAAGTTGATGGGACTTGAACCACGATTCTGGAGCCTTCTAAACTGATTTGAGGTGCATAGGCTTCTTTGTTTTCAATCTGTGCTGTATCCACAACCACCTGATCATGAACAAAAACAGTCTGAATCTGGCATTTTGAAATCACATTTTGTTTTTGTTTCAAATCTAGAAGAGTATATTGTACCTCAGACTAGTGACTATCAAAACACTGGCTGGCAGAAGCTGGACACTGACCTATTGTGTTTAACCCCCAGGCATCTAGGCCCAAGAAATTTTCCATTATGATGTGTATGGAAGTTCATGAATTGCTTCCTCTTTACTCTAATAATTGCCAAAGGCAGCAGTTGAAAAATATCAGGCTCTATTCAAGGAAGATAGCTTAAATCAGAAGTCGGCAACTGCGGAAGGTTCTGTAGGCCTCTGGGGTCAGCATGAACTGCCAAAAATAGCCCCCTAACCCCAACCATGAGAAGCGTCCACTTCTAGTTTTGAACAATGGCTGACTTTTTTTACGTTAAGAAGAGAGAACTTAAAAACCTCAGGCTTCTCTGGATACTAAGGAAATCCTTAAAATGTGGCTGCAGTATAGGCAGTTTCCATGAGATGACAACATGGAGGCTGTTCCTATTTAGCCTTCTGAGTCCTACTTACTGTCTCCCAGCATCTGAACAACTACAAAAGCTGACAAATCTTGAAAGGAAGCTTGTGCTACATTTCAGCTGGAGCCTTCAGGTGCTGCAAATTTGAGCTGGAATTGAAAAAACAAGCAACTCTATGGGTACAGTGGGTCTGTTAGGGCAGGTAAGAAGTGTTGAGCCCACACACAAAGAGTGCAATGCCGAGTCCAGAAACCACCATCTTGTGTGCTAGAGGAAACTGTTCCACACTACACACATGTTTTAAGGACTTCCTTTGTATCCAGTGAAGCTTGAGATTTCCAAGTTCCTGAAATCCAATGTACCATTCTGGGAGTGCAGAATGCAAAGGTTTGTGCCAAAGGTATTTTCAATGCACACAAATGCACATTGCTAGCTCATGTTTCATTGACCTGAACTCTGCTGAAACTACAGCCAATGAAGGTTTCACACACCCAGCCTGGGAAGTGACTCTCGGTGGCTATTGTTCTTGCTTTACAGATGTTTCCTCCAAGGCGCCCCACTCAGAAGGCTATGTAAACAGCGGATCTGGATGTCATCGGTACCCCCACCCCCAACCAACTCAGAGGATGTGCTAGATGGCAGGGGTGTGTGTGTGTGTGTTAGATTTGCAGCTCTAGGAACACCTCTCTTCTCAGGCCTTGTGCTTCCTGTGCTAAAATCACCATTTCTCCCCTCCTTGATTCTAGATTCCACCTACAATGACTCTTAATGTCTATTTATTATTTAATTTATATCCCACTTTTCTGCCAGCAAGCATGCGATCCAAGGCATCGGGCAATATTTTAAAAGCACAATATAAATTAAAAACTTAATAGTTAAAACACAAACTAAATATCTATTTCAATAACACAAGTTAAGAACAAGTTAAAAGCATTAAAAACCACTTAAAACACAGTAAAATAAAAGCACTACACTCCCACTCCATTAAAAGCCTTACCTTCCACAAGACACTAAAAACCAAACACTTCCTTAAATAAAAAGGCTTTTACCTGCCGGCAGGAAAACAACCGGGAGAGAAGCAACCAGACCTCCTGGGGAAGGCAGTTCCATAACAAGGGAACAGCCACCGCATCTAACAAATTTTAGGACAGTGCTCCTCCGCTCCTCCTTATGCTACCAATGCTTGTTTCTTACTGCTTTCTTCCAAACCAGGGCAGCCTTTCTGCCTTTCTTTCTAATCCTCTCCACATATTTGTGAGTCCATGGCTACTCACCAGGCCAGCTTGTCCAAAGAGCAATTGCACCGCTGTCTTGCAGGCTCCCCGCCACGTCGAAGGGCAAACCTGGTTCAGTACTTCTGTCACAGGGGAGTCGTCCCTTGGCATCACTCCGTTATGGCACCCAGCTTCTTTAATCAGCTGTATCATAGTGTGCTGCCAATAAATTAAGAAGGAAAAAAGGATACTTATGGAGAAGGTAACTAACCATCTATGCTTGACTCTCTCCACTACAAGCACACTGTCTCTCCTTACAAAGAAACAAGTCAGTTGCTTCCTTCTATTGAAGACCATGGATATCACTTAAATCAATATTACTCAAGCTATGATGGCCTGCACCAAGTATGGTTATCATGTACCCAGATGCTTGATGCTTTCAGAGTCATTAGAGCCCTGGTTCCAACTGCAGTCTGGCACTATGTGCAACTGTGCATAGCATCATAGTAAAACCTAAGGTGGAATGCCCTTGGCTCTGTTGTGTGCCTAAGTTATTTCTGACTTATGGTGACCTAAAGGCATGATTTCTTCAGCGGAGGTTTGATACCATTGCCTCGGAGTCTGAGAAAGTGTGACTTGCCCAAGGTCACCCAGTGAGTTTCCATGGCCATACGGGGGTTTGAACCCTGGTCTCCCAGAGTCCTAGTCCAATGCTCAAACTACTACATCACACTTGCTTTTGGCAGCATAACTAGACTAGCAGAAATGAAGGTAGCTGCAGTTGTGGCAAAAAGAGAAAGACAGAAAGTGTGAGATAAAGTTTGGTTGATATCAGATGTCTGCCAACCCAACCTCACCTGCTTCCAAGTGTCTGGCTTGCAGAGAGCAATGTCTTCAGAACCAAAGCACTCTTTGAGACACAGCTTAGGTGCTGGAATATAGGCAATTGTCCAAGCTATTCCTCCCATCCCAGAGTGCCTTGTACCATATTTGTGCAGACAATTCAACACTTCTCCTTTCATAGGTGGCAAATTATTTTAAACATTCTGTTCTGTACCTTAAAAGTTTTTACCAGCGTTCTCAGATACTTTGCAAAAAACACTGCCGGGTTTGACAACATAAGCGGCAATTATGGCCCTTACCGTTTTTAGCTTCAGGTTATCGGCTGCAGACTCGTTGAAGGAAATTCCTTTCAAGAAGTGGGGCCCTATCTGGATGGGAACAGTGGGGAGCTCACACTGGATAGGCTGAGAAGGTGTCTGTCTCCGTCCGGTCTGCTGGGCTTCAGCATCACTGCAACAGCCCTGAAGGGACAGAAGGCCAGAGCAACACATGTCAGGGAGCGGCCCAGCAGCAAACAGGTCAGTTGTGGCTGAATGATACAAATAAGTTCACTGGGAGTAAAAAGGGGAGATTGTTTGGGTGTGTGTGTGAAAAACATACCTGCAAACTTGCTTCAATCGCCTTTGGGTTCAAGTGGAAGCCAGCTTTCATTGCATATTCACAGTGACCCAAACTTTCCAATGCAGCTTTATATGCCTGTTTTTTAAAAAACAAAACAAAAGTGCAATCACATCACACAGCTGAAAAGCAAGAAACGCTACATACTGCTTACCTCACCTAGCCCTGAGAATCTCAAAGAAGAGGACAATTAGCCCTCCTCTACTCCCCAGCCACACCTCACCTTCATTTGGAAGGGCAAGTAGATACCAAAAATAGGCTCTGCTGTGGGAACTCAAGCTAGACAAATATCTTCAGCAGCTCATCTTAGTTTTCTGACACTACTAAAGCTTTATCACTTTGAGCTTATCCCCATCCAAGCAGAGAAATAAAGAAAAACAGAGTGCCAAAAGTGGGAACTAACCTGCAAAGCACTGTCTATTTTCAAGTTCAGTTCTTTGAGCTGATGCTCAGGAATTGCCACACTCTGGGAGCAGAAGAGTTGCTGGACCTCAATTCCAGCCAAGCAGCCATCACAGCCTCTCTCTCGCAGTCGCGACGTGGCCTTCAAACACAATGCACAAAGCACAAAGAAGATAACAGATGGGACTAAAATCACAGTGGCTCAAAAGTGACAGAGACAACTATGAAGCTCCGTCGAGTTGGACCATTTAGTGAAAATTAAACCTCCCAATTTATGTATCACAGTTGTACGTTAGCTATTTCTTTAACAAGAAAAAAAAGGCAGTAGAAACCTTTGACAGTGGCTGTAGCTTTTCAGCTCCAAACCTTCAAGGTTACTGTCTGCGCTTGTGCAATAATGCTTAACTGTCACTAAAGGGGAAGGGGAGATTTGTGCAAAGTAGGGGATCACTGTATGTCCCCTTCAACCTATTACAAAAAATACAAAATGGTTTACAATATCATCTCTGTCTATTCAGCACACAGCTTACCAGGTGACACTGGTCCTGTTGCTGCTCTCAGCTGAGATGTCCTTGTTACTACCCGGCTTCTGTTTGTTAAACAAACAGTAGAGCTGCCCTTGAAGGTTGACGGACTCTCCTTCTTTGGAGGTCTTTAAACCAAGATTGGGTGGCCATCTCTCAGGAGTGGTTTAGCCATGCATTCCTTCATGGAAAGGAGGTGGACTGCATGGCCCTTGGGGTCCCCTCCAACTCTTAAGATTCTCTGACAAGTCGTAAGCTAATCATCATTTCATTTCTGTTTTCCCCCTCCCATGCTAACAAGTACATAAATATCTGTAACTCAGGCAAACACGCAGTCGATGAACTGAACAGCAATGGACACAAACTGGTGCCAAACAAAGCCTGTTAGTTCTTGAGGTGCTATTGCACTCCGTTGTGGGTTTTGCTGTGACAAACTAACATGTCTACCCTGCTTCCCCCTGCAAGGGATTTCTAGAGGCATCCGGTTGCAGATGTGGGCCTCCATCCAAATGCAAGTCCCAGCTAAAGTAGATGCATTAACCCAGTGAAACTTCCCCAAGTGTTGACTTAGCAGGTTTGTGCCGGTTCAGTGGCTCTACTGTAGCTGGAATTAGAAACTGGGTTTAGCTCATTACCGTGAGCCAGCGATCCAGCCGTGAAACCCTTACCTCAGCTGCTCCTCTCCACGACCGCAGTGCTTCTTCCAGCTCAGTCGTGGGGCTGGGGCTGGAGGTCTCTGCCACACTAGAGTTCTTTCTTTCCTGTGCTACAGCTTCAGTAAAACATGAATGAGCCACTGGCTGGACCTTCTGCAGAGCTTGGGATAAAAACTGAAAATGAACCTGCATCACTGTCAAGAAACATCGCCCAAGTACCTACAAAATGAAAAGAAAAACAACTGTAGGTCAGGGTTACGTGATTTCTCACATTCAGTTCTTTAGATGTGCATTCTGATGTCTGGAGGTGGATCTTCATACATATGGAAACTCTTAATTGCCCTCAAGGTACAGTATGTGATTTATCACTCTCAAGTTTTCATCCTGAAATAAACAAACAAATACAAAACAGACAACTCCCCCATTAAGCTCTGTGATACTGCATGAGGGCTCTCAAAGAACACACTTCCAACCCATTCCAAGCTGCAAAAAAATATACCTTTGGCCTCCAATGTTTGGACAGAGAGAACAGTAGACAGCAAATTATTAGGCACTGTTTCAAAGCAAAGCAATAACATTTACGCAGTTTTAGTGTACTGGAGTCACCTAAACTGTGAGGACCAAGAGTCCTCAGACATCTCCATTATGGATTCCTTCCATGGTGGTTGCTGTCAAGCCTCCAAGGACTTAGTCTGCAAATATGAAGCTCAGCTCCACAGAGTTGTCAGGAAAATGCTTTGGCCATGATTTTGGTGCCACAACCAAAGACCAGACTGAGAATTCCTGACTTAAATTTCAATGGATTATGAGTGACAAAATACAGCACTTGCTGTTTTATACTATGTTTCTGTGCCCTTTCTATTACACTTAAGGGATCACCTTTTGGAAATGTGTAGTAAGTTGGATGCTTCACTCCCACAAACCATTCACCCCAACCCTTGCCAAAAATTCATTGTGTGTGATGTGTGTGCCAGGATTCAAAGCTGGGGACCATTTTTCTACGAAAAGGATCAGTGGCATTTCGGCTGTACTCTACGGTTGCATCAGACTACCACCTAAAGCCACTAAGTAGGTAGGATATAAATAAAGATGATTGATGATGATGATGGCGGCAATCAGATTTTATTGATAAAACCTCAGGCGTTGTCTTAAGGATTTTAAAAATCAGATGATTGCTCTATAGGATACATGCATGTATTTGTGTGTTTTAAGACCTTTTCATTTGTGTTAGCACCTTTTCATTTGTGTTAGCATTTTGTCATCCATGCCACCCCCCAAGACTAAATACCCAGACTCTAAATCTTGCTTAGCCAATGGGATCTCTACACTCTATTCTGCTCTGGTCAGGCCCCACCTGGAATACTGTGTCCAGTTCTGGGCACCACAATTCAAGAAGGACATTGAGAAACTGAAGCATGTCCAAAGGAGGACGACTAAAATGGTGAGGGGTCTGGAAACCATGAATCCCTATGAGGAACGACTAAGGGAACTGGGGATGTTAAGCCTGGAGAAGAGAAGGTTAAGAGGTGATATGATAGAGCCATGTAATGGGTCTCATATTGAGGAGAGAGAGAGCTTGTTTTCTGTTGCTCCAGAGAATAGAACGCGGAGCAATGGATGCAAACTGCAGCAAACAAGATTCCACCTCAACATTAGGAGGAACTTCCTGACAGTAAGGGCTGTTTGACAGTGGAACACACTCCCTCAATGGAGATTGTGGTGGAGTCTCCTTCTTTGGAGGTCTTCAAACAGAGACTGGATGGCCGTCTGTCGGGGATGGTTTGATTTAGATTTCCTGCATGGCAGAATGGGGTTGGATTGGATGGCCCTAGCGGTCTCTTCCAACTCTACGATTCTATGATTCTAACATCTATGGGATCTGTACAAGGGTTTGCTCAGGAGAGATTTCCAATATCTGTTTTCCAAAATGTAGTGTTCTGGGGATCCTGTGACAACAGAAATGGCACAAAGTACACATGCTCACCCCATTTGTGGAACACATGCAGCATGTTAACAAGTGTCACAAATCGCAGAAGGGTGTGTGGCGTCTTTCCAACTGTCTTATGGTTAGAATACATCCTCATTCTCTCTCCCTAAATTAATTTATCAGCAACAGTTTGTTAAGAAGAGCAACACCTAAATGTGCTTAAAAGAGAACCGCTGCTAGCAATGTTCCCCACCGCCATCCCAGCCGATTCCATCTAGTCTCCCTCTCACATTCCTTTACGATTAAATCATTTCCCTTATTTGTACAAAGTTTAAACTTAACAGTTTAGGTATGCTGACTGGCCTCTCAAAATGCAGTTTCCTTATTTTAAGACGTATGTTTAAATAGCGCATGAAGACTCGCAACAGCAGCACCCTTCAAAGACATTCTGATGGAAAACAACAGAACTCTTCTGGATTCTTATAGAACTCTGTTTATTCAGACTTGAGGTCCGCTTCTCTCAAACTACAGGGAAAGGGTTGGTGAAAAGGTTCGGACAAATGAGACTTGAGAGTGCGCTGCGACACAAAGAAAAGGAAAACTCCTTTCTTTAGGAGAGGCTGGCCAAGGCAAATAGCAGGAGTTTCTTTTATAGCTATCTTTGCATGAGACTGCAAGCCACGATCCAAAAACTGCAGAAAACGCATTTCTAAAGATAGCACAGAAATACAGTGGGCCCTTGGTATCCACTGGGGTTTAGTTTTAGTTGGATATCACCATTTGTGGATGCTCAAGTCCCATTGATATACAATGGCACAGTATAATAGTGTCCCTTACATAAAATGGCAAAATCAAGGTTTGCTTTTTTGGACTTGCAAAAAGAATAGCTTAGCCTCAGAACCATCCTTTCTGTCACCCTCGCCCACAACACGAGAGGTGATCCTAGATTTGCACAAAAGGTGTGTGAAATATCTGTAACAAAGGAAGAGACTCTTGCTGAGTCTTACCTTCTCCAAACTGGAGCACAAGGGAGAATTTGGGTGGCTCTTCCCAGGTTCTGGAACCTCCTGCCCAGAGAGGCTTGTTGTTTTTAAGACAGGAGGCAGAGACTTTCAGCCTTTCAGCCAGACAGGTGCTATGTTTTACTTCCCCAGAGATCCTTAAACTTGAATAGGGCTCATACAGGGAGTTACGGTCTTTCAGACAGCCTGAACCTTTCATATGTTTTATATATTTGTACTATTTTACTGTGAGCTGCCTTGTGTCCTATATATGTGGGAAACATAGAACATATTCAAATAAGTAAAAACAAACCAATATCTTTAAACAGCTTTACTGTCACTAACCATGATGGCTTGTAACACAAGGAAGCAGATTCTACAGAATTATCCGCAGGTACAGAATGACTGAGATCTTGACTCAACCGCATTCACCCCACCCTGAGTTGGGAAAACCTTTGCGTATATTTAGCATTAGGCTGAAAGAATGTCCTATAAGCGACTGTTTGTGTGCATCCAGTGCAGACAGCAAGGTAACACATGGGACACAAACAACTGCAGCTATGCAACAAAAATAAAGTGACACCTGTCATTTTGACTTACGCGAGAAATGCCTGAAGGCAGACTGCCATAATAGATAAACACACACACACCCTGGGAAGATGGAGCCAGCAGAGCCAGCTGCATGGGAGAACTTCAGCTAGTTTGCTGTCTTTAAAATCTCTTAAATACTAAATCTTTTTACAAAAACACACCAGTTACAGAAACGCAGAGGACTCCTGCTGCAACATGTGCCTGGAGAGGATGACCATGTGCAGAAAGTTGCAGGCAGTATCAGTGACAGGCTGAACATGAACCCCTTGGCTGGAACAAGGTATGTGACTAAAAGATGAAACGACATGAGGGACAAGCCCCAGAACAAAGTAGTAATGGGTTTAATAGTCCAGAGTCCACAAAGACTGTATTCTTTCAAAAATCCCAGCAACGGTATCTTTCCAGTCGTACCCTCAGCCTCCCTTTCCCACCAAGTGCCCTGAAAAGATTACGCTGGAACAAATGAACATCAACAGCTGAAAGAAGCCTTTCCCAACATGGCATCCTCCAGAAGTTTTGATCTCACCTGCCATAGTCCCAGCTGGAATAACCAAGGCTCAGCAATGCTGAGAGCTGGAGTCCAAAACTCTCTGAAGAGAACCAGGTTAAGGAAGGCTGCAGTCAAGAGCGTTACCAAGCTAAACTCAACAAGTGAATAGGATGACAACATTGCTTTTGAGAATATTATTGTACCATCCATCACTACCATTAAATTCTGTAGATCCAGTGGAGAAAGAAACTGAATGCAACCATAGTTACTAGAGCAATCAGTAAATTTAAGGGGTTTGGACACACATTAAGACATTTGTCTGATGTCTAAATGAAAGCAGCTTTTGTGCCAAGTGTGACCTCTTGGGAAGAGTATCATACAATTTAGGCACAAGAGTCATGGGTGAAAGTCCTTTCTTTAGTTGCTTCCCCCAACCATTCTGAGAAGATGGTCCTAGAAAAAGGGGTGAGCAGGGATGAACAGGGGTGCAGAAGCCTATACTTCTTCCTTCTGTGTTATTTCTGCCTCTGGCACCAAATTTTCTGTTTAAGAACTAATGCCCAGGAGCACATCTACTTTGTTAACTGAGGTATACTTGTAGATTTCTATGCTATGTGAAGTTATTCCACAATAACTCTGTTAGTGTTTCAGATGCCAGGGAAATTAATTATTCTTAAAGGGCCATTTGTCTTCTGCTGTACCTATTATCAGTTAGGTGAGATATCGGTATGCGAAGGGATCTTGCAGCACCTTTGAGACTAACTGTGCAGAAGAAGTTGTAGTATAAGCTTTTGTAGATCTGGTCTACTTCCTCAGATGCAAGGTGATATACTGTAATATTGTACCAATCTTACCTTCTGAAGGCTTTTAAGACTTCAGAGTCTTAAACAGAGGCCATGAAAGTCTGATGAAGACACACACCTCGGCTTTGAACACTCCATCTTAACTCAGATTGTGACCCAGTGAATATGCGAAACCTTTTCTACAGATCTTGCAAATACCAGTCAATTCAAGTAGATGGACAAAAAAACCCTAGAAGTGAACAGTGGGTGGGAACTCACCTCAATGTCCTGTAGGCTGAACTCCTTTTGATCTTTAAAGTTCGCTGCTCCGGCGCTCAGTTCCATGAGCATTTTTGCTATTTCTGGTTTTATTGCTGCTGTGAGTCGACTTGCTGCTTCCATGACATGTTCCTGCACGTCCTTCAGTTGCATAGCTGCCTTGGAATAGTGCGAGTTCCGAAATACGCTGCTGAAAAGGTCTGTGAGGAAAGCGCTCGCACGGCAAAACACGTTGAGTGCATCCAGGTATTTGGAGATGCCCTGCTGGATGTCTGCGATGGGGGTGGCCTGGTTGCAGCCGCCAGCAGCCGCCGGGGAAACCAACGGGGACGTTGCGGCTGGAGATGCCAAAGGCGCATTCAGGGCCTTGCCCAGCTCCGGCACTTGATACTGCTGGTGTTGCTGCACTTTTTGCTTGGACCCGCCAAGCAAAAAGCGCCGCTTGTAGTCCATTTTGCTTTCTTGTGCGCTGCAGCAATACATAGGGAAGTTCTTGACCAATGGTTCTTTGAATTACCTATCTGTTCTCATGAGCTGCTTTCTTGGGGGTTGGCGGGGGGGAGTCTACCTATGCTAGCAGTAGTAGAGGGCTGTGCACATAATTCTCATAGGAGGCATTTTGAAAACGAAACAAAAAAGGTAGGTAATTTGTATCAGCAGTGAGATAGGCAGCAGGTCTGCTGACTCTGCTATTCAGTGTTCAAATGCAGCACGGCTGCAATTACAAATTAGAATCGCAAAAGCAAGCTGTGATCACTTTAAAAAACCACTGTCAGTTTCGTGCTTAGCATCCTATGGAGTGAGCCTGGGACATGGTTTCAAAGCAGGGGGGCAAGAAACCCTCTCTGCCACACTTTTCCTGTCCATGCGTTGGTTACACCTGATGTTAACATTAATGTATGCCAAAGAAACGTTAAAAAGTTCTATGATGAACCTCTTCACATAGCATTAGGAGAAGGAAGAGCAAAGCCGCTGCTCTACAGTGATTGTTACCGCAAAGCAGGTTTTTCGTTGGGGAGCCAAGAAGCCTTCACATCAAACAGCTTGTCGGTTTGACAGAACCCCTGAGTCAAATCCAATTATTCCAATCTTAATACTGAAAGAAAAAACCAAACCCCAAATTTCTGTCCTGAAGACTTTGCAACTACACATTATTCAGGAGTGTTTTCTTTTGTCTTATTGCAAGCCTTTCCGTTGTTATTTCTCTGCATTGAGGTAGTTTCCTTTTCAACGTTAGTAAGTGGTGCTTTTGGAGTGAGCTTTCCTTGCTTGAAGAATCAGAAGGATGCAGAAATAGATTTGTAAGGCCTCTGGGTCATATCCTGGAGGGGAAGAAATGACAAAAGATTATAGTTATGAACTATTTTATTGTAAGCCCTTACCTCTACTTCTCTTGCCAGATATATATGGAAGTAACTTGCTATAAATGTATCTGAATCTTTTTAAAATGTGTGAGAGAGAGAGAGGGAGAGAGTACAGCAGCACAGTGAAGCAAACCTAATATTATCCTTATCTCAACATTATGACAAGCTCTTCTGCAGCTCAGATATTCAACATTTTTATGTACTTAAATCTGGTTGAATATTTTAGTCTAACTAAACCTTATTATATTTCTATATATTTTTACTTTTGAGCAATTGTGGTGTAGTGGTTTGAGCTATGGACCATGACTTCTGGAGACCAGGGTTCAAATTCCTGTTCAGCCATGAAAAACTACTGGGTGACCTTGGCCAAGTCACACTCTCTCATCCTCAGAGGAAGGCAATGGCAAGCCTGAGAAACAACCTGAAGGCACACAACAACTAACTTTAAGGAAGACCAGATGCATCTCAGTCATGTCTGGGTAGAAAAGCAATTATCAGTAACAACTCTGCTGGAAGGTTAAGAGGTGATATGAGAGCCCTGTTTAAATATTTGAAGGGATGCCATATTGAGGAGGGAGCAAACTTGTTTTCTGCTGCTCCAGAGAACAGGACCCAATGGAGCAATGGATGCAAACTACAGGAAAAGAGATTCCACCTCAACCTTAGGAGAAACTTCCTGACAGTGAGGGCTGTTCGACAGTGGAACACACTCCTTCCTCGGAGATTATTGTGGAGTCTCCTTCTTTGGAGGTCTTTAAGCAGAGACTGTCAATGGGGATGCTTTGACTGAGATTTCCTGCATGGCAGAATGGGGTTGGGCTGGATGGTCCTTGTGATCTCTTCCAACTCTATGATTCTAAGGAAGCATCATAAAGAGGCCACATTAAGAAGATAACAGCTGTTCAACAGTGGAACAGACTCCCTCAGAGGGTGATGAATGCTCCTTCATTGGTTTTTAAACATGGGTTAGATGGCTATTGTAAGGGATGCCTGAGCTCTGGATTCTTGCACTTACAGGAGGTTAAGACCAGAGGACCCCTGGAGGCATTTCCCAGTTAAGAGTCCATGAGTTCTAGGATGCTTGGACACCAACTCAAGCATTTCTATCAGTATCCGGACCCCTCTTAACACAATCCTTTATCCCTCTCCTTCACTCATTGCACTACAGACATCCTATCCTTCATAAACTGCTGCCCGTTCAGGAGACAAGGGAAGATTGTCTGCAGCTATTCTGAGAATCAGGGCTGTATTACATTTTTAGAAAGATTGGGGTGGGAGGAGTGCAGAGTTTCCAAGCCCACCAGGTCCAATATGGAGAGCTACTTTACAATCATGGTGGGGTGGGAGTAGTTCTCCCTCTTCTCAAGGGCCATCAGGACTTGCCCCAAGCCCCTATTCTTCCTTTGGGGATGTGCAAGGGACTTCAGTGTCACAGGAGAGGGCCAGAGGCCCTAAGAGTTCAATGTGAGAGCAAAGAACTGCTTCCCATCACCCACAGGTTATGAAGAACCACCTGCCAACCAGTCTGCTTTCAAAGCCACCACCAACATCCATCCCAAAGCAAAACACAGGTATCCCTGTCTCAGATCCCTAGACAGGACAGAAAACAGTGCGGAAGGGAAAGCAGGCTTTGGAAGGAAGACAAGGAGTGTCATTTTTCCTTTCCCCACACACTCGCCAAAATAAATGAGGGCTGTGCAAGAGGAGAGTCAGGTTCTCATTTGATTCCTGCTAGGGATTAGCTTGGGCCAAATCCCAATCTGTTTGGGGAATAAATCCCTCCCCAGCCAGTGTTAGAGTTGCAAGGACTGGATCTCAATCTTTATTTATATATTGCACTTTCAGACTGTCCAGCAGCCACAGTTTTCAGGGTGGAGAACAGCAGTTTCCTGCTGCTGTGTGTGTGTCTTCAAGTCATTTCCGACTTATGGTGACCCAAAGGGAGACCTATCATAGGGGTTTTGTGTCTAGATTTCTTCAGAGGGGGTTGACTGCCCTTGCCTTCCTCTGAGGCTGAGAGAGTGGGGCTTGCCCAGGGCCTTTGTGAGGCTGAGCGAGGAATTCTAGCCTGGGTCTCCCGTAATTCTCAAGCTGCTGCACTGCACTGGCTCTCTGGAGAAAAGGTAAAAACATACAACATCAAAGTGCCATCAAGAGAGACCACCAACCCTTCACACACACACACACACACACACACACACACACACACACACAACCAAAAAAAAACACAGAGGCACTTTAGCAACCATTGCCACCACTGAGTCTTGTCAACCCAGATTTCAGCAGCCTGTTTTAAAATTACTCTAGTAATAACACAGTGTTGAGATTCTTATGAGACGGCACAAGACTGTTCTCCAGTCTAAATTTAGTAAACCGTAATGCTATCACTGATGAAGCACATGTCAAGAACTCAAAGGGACTTAAGGACTTTATTGCTTACAACAACCCTGCCAGGTAGGCTAGTACTATATAATTTCCTCTCCCCCCCCCCGAGCAATGAAGGGGAGAGAGACCAACTCGAGGTAAGGGAACTGCAGTTTGCGGACGGATACCTAAGAAGCAGTGTTAAACCCATCTTTTTAAAAAGGGATGCCGTTAAACCTCATTTTCACACTGATCTCCCTAAACAGTCCTATATGATTCAGCAAATCGAAGTAATTTTTAAAGCAAAACCAAACGATTTAAAGTTCAAAGGTTTCTTTGTTAATGCAAAGCTCTCCCAATCTCTATTGGAAATATTCCATAATCCAATTGTTTACCAACAAATAGGTTTTGGGTTTTCTAGCGCCCCCCCCCCTTTTTTTTTTTTGTCAATGCTAGCTGTGTGGAAGCTAGACTTTACAGAAGGTGGGAGTAAGAATGTGCCTGTCTTCACTTCTTTTAATGTATGTATGTATGGGGAACTGTGAACTGACTGTACCACCAAAGAGAACACAATGACACTCAGAGCTCTATGCTTCCTTTAACTATTTACTGACAGTCTTCATGAAGTCCTTATGTATACTTGCAGAAAGACAGAGTGCTCTGCTTTTCTAACAGCTTGCATTTTTCAAACCTCCCACTCTGGAACAGGGGAAAGGGTCTCTTCTTCTCAATCTTTTTCTAAACCCTCTCCCCCAAAATAATGAGCAAAAACATATATTGGCTGTCCACTGTCAAGTCTTTCCCTGAATTTCTTTCTCTGCATTCATTCATTCTTTGTACAGAACAAGACATGGGGAGCATCGCCTTGCTCTTTACACAGTGTTCAATTCTTCAGGATGCTTTTTCCCCTGCAAAATTCAGAATGGGAAGAGACAGAGAGAAAACCAAGGAGTAGAATCTTGTTTCATTGTTGGTCCAAGCCCCCTCCTCTTCTCACCCACCAAGAATGTATCTGGAAAGACCAAGGGCTTCGTTGGATCAGCAAAAACATGGGAATTTGTGAGAAACCGAGGTGAAAACATTCCATCTTTTCAGCAGGCTGAGCCAGGCTCTCAAAAGAACACCAGACTCTCTCAAAGCACTCTATTATGCCCTCAGTGTGTGGGGAGCTTCAGTCCTAACTCATGCGGAGAGAATCTCAAGCGTCTGGCAATAGAAGTCAAACTTTGAAAACGTCTTGGGGAAGTACAGGGTTTTTTGGTGATATTTGGTGTCTCTCCCCCAGCAGAATGGAACAAAAATGCCTCCCATGTTCAAAAATCACTTGCATACACATATTCAAAACACAAGGCACAAGCCCCCAAAGAATCGGCATACTTTAGCATCATCAAGAGAACAAGGGATTGAGCTGGTGCCCAAAAGATTTTGGAAGGGTTCACTGACATAATTGGCACAGAGATATATACACCCAACAATTCCAATTCTAAAAAGAAGCAGACTCTTTTTTGCTCCTTTTAGGGGTGTAGGTTATGAACCCGATTTGGGGCCAGAAAGAAAGAAAGGGGGGAGGCAGAAAAAGGGCCAGTTCTGCTAATGTTTTGTAAGGGAGGGCAATCAAAGCTAAACTCAGCTTCCAAAGGAGTCAGGTGCCAGGACTCCAGAAAATGATGAACTTGTGTCAAGAGCACACATTCATCAAGCACAGCTTGACAAATACCAGCTTAGGGCAGAGTCACAAAACAATTCTCTTGCATGGACAGAAGATCCACATATGAGCAACACCTTCAACAAAGGAGTCCTTTTTGGGAGGGGATGTTGAGGGGGATTCTACAACCCACAGAGACAAGTGATGTGCAACTGGAAGCCAGTGATTTCCTATTATCCACTAGCAGACACCACATCCAATCCCCTGTTTCCTTATTTACTTTCTCCAGCCCAGTCTGAAAGCAAAGCCATACTGCAACGGCAGTGGATTTGTTATAATAAGGACCAACCCCATATTAATGGACTGGACTGTTGCAGGAAGGGATCTGGAGTAAAACCAATGGCCTTACCAATCTCATTTCATTTTCTACTGTGGATGGATGGAAGGTATCTTTGGGCAAGGTGCTTCTTCCTCTGCCAGATAGGGCTCTGGTGGCCCTGAACTGTAATCTGGAGGAAAGCAACTGTGGAAGTAAGTTCCTCCCAGTCTCAGGATATTTGAGCCCAAGTCTGGAGTTGTCTTTGGTTTTCTGCCTTTCCCTCTCTCTCTCTCTCTCTCTCTCTCTCTCTCTCTCGAATAGCACAACAGAGCAAGTAAAAGAGGGAGTATGGTGTTGAATGTGCTGAGAGGTTCCCACCCTGGCCATCCTGGCAATAAGGGCGGGTACAATATCTTCCATCCATAATAGAAAATGAGTTTGTCAGGGAGCCTCACATCTTATTTCCTGCACCAGCAAAAGAAGAAGAAAGGTAGACTATAAATGAAATAAAAGTTTTAAGAAATGGTGTGAATGACCACAACTGGCTCCATCGACTGGACTGGTCCCTTGCTGAGCTATCCCCCAAATGGGGTCCTCTTGAAGAACTGAAATGCCAGGGTGGTCTCTAACGCAGGGAAATGAGGGGAGAGAGAAGGACACATTCCAGACTAGCAGGCAAGGGGGGAAAAAGGCGAAGACCTTTTGCCTAACATGCCAGGGTTTACATGAAGAAGAATGGGGACTGTACACATGCAGATGTTCTGATGTGAGGACCATTAGGATCCAATTATTCAGTTGCTCCTGCCAAGGAACTGAAGAAAAGGTAGCATGCTATCTGGTCTTCCAGAGAAATGACATATCGTAAGGGGTTGCATCTCATGCGTTCTGTCTCAGCTGAAGTGTATGAGGTGGGAGAATAAAGTCTAACAACATTTTTATGGGGCAAAGGGTGGGATAGACATTATTTTCTTGAAATGAGTGATTGTAAGCAAAACAAAAGGAGGGCTGCATCTTTCCTTCGTAGGAGAGGAAGGTGAGGCATTCCTGGGCCTGTATCCTCAACCGTGCTGAGAGCAGCACTGGGAAGAGACAATGTTGTCGGCCCTTCAGCTGTTGTCCAATTCAAAATACTGCCTCCATCTAAAATTAGTTGCCAACCAGGGATGTGGAGACACTGAGCCGGGAGGCTTCAGTTACACTGATGCACTTTCAGTCACAACTGGGTCTACTTTGAATTTTCCCCACAGGTCCATATTCTGGATCAGTACAATCCATACCCTACACCCATGCTTAAATATTTTATTGCATATGGCTCTTGTGCTTACATTTACGGCTTTTTAAAGAGGAAAAAAATGACCCAGAAGAAGGGAACAGCAGGAAAGGGGGGGGGGACTCCCCATGTTCAATCTGGACAGGAAGGTCCCAGAATAGCTACCGCTGGGGAGACACTCTGAAGCCCAGCAGCCTCTCACACTGGATTGTTAGGAATCCCTGCCTATCCTGGGCTGTGTGTTCGCCAGACTCTGCAAGGACATCTTAAGCTTCGTTGTTTTAATGTTTTCCCTGCCTCTTAAAGCAAGGGTCCTTTCCTGGGGTCCACTTTAGATGGAACTGTAGCCTTGGGACATTGCTTTTCCCCAAAATCTCTCTCCTCACAAGGAAGGAAGGAAGGAAGGAAGATGGAAAACAGTTGTTACACCTGTATTCCTGTATAGATCGCACACCTCCTTCCCTTGGCATCACTCCTCTGATCAGAATCCCAGGTCCTCTACTCAATGGTTGCCAAAGAGATAATAACGGGCCATGCATAGTTTGGCCCCACGGTTCATCTTTCTTAGGGTTTTGGCAACTTCTTTACACAGATGAAAAACAGACCTAATAAAGCCTCCCTCCTCCTTCAGGATAGATATGCTTAGGATAACATTGCCAGTCTTTCAGACATATTTCTGGAACACAATGTACCTTATTAAAGTACCTTTTGGTATTAAAACTCTACATTTCCATTGGCTTTGAAAGGTCGTTGCACAACAGGCTTTCCTCTCTCTCCCTCTCTCTCTCTCTCTCCCCTCTCAGCTACAATACAGGCATTGTTCCATCCCTCTACTGCTATGGCTGAAGCCTTGATCTTGTTTACGTGATCCATTATCCTGGAATAACCACCCCTCGCTTTGATTTGGTTAGAGAAACTAAGGCTGGAGATACAAACTGGGCTTTTGACACAGCCGAAGACACTTTCCGCAAAGGGAACGCCGTCTGTGGTGCGCACATTTGTCTCACATTCAGCTCCAGCACAACACTGCTTCAAACCTGGACAATTTGTACAACTACCAACTTGAACAGAGCAATGGTTTTCTATCAAACTGTGAGGATGAATTCAGGACTCCTACTAGGATGCTTTTTATCAATTACTGCTGGCCGTTGTGCTTATTCTACATTTTCTTGACATCCATATGTATTTGCCAACAATTCATTCATTTGATGGTGTGGACTCAAGTCCACAAAAGATTACATCTTCATTGTAAGCATTAGTCCTTAAGGTGTTCCAAATTTAGGTAGAGAAGACCTGTTATTTAAAGCAGTCCTCAGATGTCTGAAGTTGGTAAGAACTGGAGTGATGCAGGAGGCCATGGTCAAGGATATACAGAGCCAGGAGGGTGGAGAAAGAGTCCCAGGATGATGATCAGGCATTTCTTTTGTCCTCTTGCAGAGACACTCAGTTGCTCAGGACATGAATACAGGTCAGCCAGGCCTCACTGCAAAAAGGAGTTTAAATTCATGGTGAAAAAGTAGAGTACAGAAAAGTTAAGGTAAGCATAGAGACTAAATATTGGGTAGAACATCAGTGGTCCCCAAACTGTGCCCTTCAACAGATTTTGGACTTCAGCTCTCAGAAGCCTCAGCCATGTTGGCCAATAGTCTGGGATTCTGGGAACTGAAGTCCAAAATCCCTTAAAGAGGACAGTTTGGGGACCACTGGGATAGATGAAGAGACTTTTGTGGGTGGGGAAGCACAACTGCATAAATAAACTGCAGACCATGCAAAACAAAAGGCAGAGAAAGGGGAGAGTGGAATATAGGAAGGAAAGAGTGATAAGAGAGAGAAAGAGAAATCCAAAGCAGACAAGCTGGAGACAGGGAGGATGATGACAAGATGGAGAAAGTGCCCAAAGAAGAGGATGAGATCAGAGAAAGGGGAGACGATGCAAGTCATAGAGATTATCAGCAAGGATGCTGGAATCGTCAAGAGACAAGGGTTAAAGAGAAAGGGTCATGCATCAAAGGATAAAGAGGGCTGCTTTAGCCTCCAAACAGAGACCCTATCTTCTTGGATGAGGACTGAGCAACATGGGACTCAACTGGTCACTAGAAAAGACTAAATCTGGACCCTTCTGATTTGGGGGAGCAAGGGCCTCCATGGGCCTAAAACATGCCTGGAGGCGAAATTGGCTCAAAATGGGCAACAGCATCCCCCCAAAGAGTTTGGAGGCTGCATGGGTCATTTTTGTGTCCAAAAATTACTCTTTTTTAAAGGGGGGAAATAGGGTATATATAGACCTCTTCCCTTCTCCAATCCCTGCATTAGTATGTATTAGCTGTTTGTACAAACAAGATAAACATGTACTACTGGCACGTTCAATATCTATTTCTCAGTTTGAGAATTAACCGGAGGAGTATGGCATGGGGAAACATAGATCTGATACCGCTCTCTTAATGCACACCTTCGGTCAACAACGCAAAAGCACACAGAAGTTGTCGGTGTGTTTCTTCTAGGGGAGAGGTAAAGAAGGCACTGAAGGGATTGATACGCAGTGATCATAACTATCCTTTGAGGGAGAGAAGAAGGGATTCGTGCAATGGAAAGCGGATTGGTTGAAAAGTGTTTTGAACAAGGCTGTAATGCTGACTTCATCCCTTCAGTGAAAACAAGGAAACGGTACATTTGTCCCTCTGAGATGCTTTTTCTTCTTCATGCCCTTCACTTTAGGAAGAAGGTTGACCATCTGCTTAGGGATTCACCAGCAAAGCAGTCGATGGGGAAATGGGTCCGCTGCCAGATGAACAAAAGGAAGGAGGAACAACATGAGCCTGTTGGGTGTTGAAATGCCTTTTCCGGCCACTCAGTATTTCCAGCTCTATAACCAGGTTAGCTGCAAGCACTGGGAATGGAACAGACCATTATGTCCAGTATAAACACGGCAAGAACAAAGAAGCCACTTTATATGAAGTGAAGCCACTATTCCATCCAGCTCACTAACTGTCCATATCTACTGGCCAAAGTTTGAAACAGGAGTGCAAATGCCAGGGACTGAGCTCAGGAACATTCAAAGGCACCAGATGTAGTCTGCCACTTCCAAAAATGACAAGGGCCTCGCCACAACGGCCGCTGCCCCAGCTGTGGAAGGAGAGAACTAGATTTCTCTTTTGTTTTGAATTATGGAAGCAATCAACCCATTGTTTAAAAAAGGTTAATTCCACTTTCTCTGTTCATGCAAAATTTTGCTGCCTTAAGATTTGGAAGCTGTCAATCTGAATCATGCTTCCTTCCTGGCGTGTTAATGAGAATGGATCCATCTCAAACAACTAGAAGGGGAAACAATCCTGGAGGGAAAGATGGGAGAGTCCTACAGTCATACTTCTATATTGCTCACACATAATGCCTTTGCTGGGACACTGGCAAATGTTGGATGACTTGGTATCCATTTTTTCCTATCAGTCATCAAGACTTGGTTTTCTCGCTTCACAGGGTCAGAATATGTGCAGCTTTTTAATATGAAATGTCCAGTGAGGGAACATATGGCAGGCTATACACATTTGCACATGCATACTTCTCTCTTCCAGCCCGTGTCACAACTTGGTGCCATTTGGAAAAGAGACAATGCTGTGCTAGCATTTTCAAAAGAATACATTTCTCATATCTAGGGATTCCTCAGTTAATGAAGTGGATGCATTCCTGCATATTACTTCTCCAACAGAAAATCTGGAAAGGTGGTCCCAAAGGCAGAAATATCAGGAGGAAATAGGGAAAGGTTCATACATCTCATAAAATGAGAGCAACTCAACATGTTTCCCCAAACTATCGATTCCAAACCAACAACATGCAAGTGCAAAATGAAACAAACTGAAGCTCCCCATTGTAATCTCCAATCTGAGAAAACCACAAAGTGTTTTTATCTTTCAATCTTCTAATGGAATCCACCTCTATTGCTAAAAATATTCCTCAAGTATATTAGAAGAGAAACGACCAGACAGCAATGCAGCAGTGCTGAAATATAATGGGATAATTTAACTCAAGTTGCATTGAAAATAACACTGCAAGTTATCATGGCTTGGATCCCACTGATTTCAATGAAGCCTAAACTTAGCTAGTGAAACTGCACCGAATCTTGGTTACTTTAGATCACGCGCAAGAATAACATCTAGGCCATTTCAAGAACTAAAGCGGAAAATAGGTTTTTTCTTGCTCATTCTTTAAAGGAAAAATACTGTGTATTCCTGCAAATCTTGTCATATGTTGTCTAAAGATCTACTCTGCCATGCCAGACCTTCGCCACAAAAATGCATCATTCTTTTTACCAAACAAAGAATCAAAAAACATGAATCCTTTAGTGGTTTGACTGTACTTTATATCCAACAACATCTGTAAGGCAGAAGGTTTCACTTGACCAGCTCAAAATCTTTTTAAAACCACAAAATCAAAAATAAACTCTTTTCAAAACAGAGCGGGTCACGTATGTCACCATTCCTCAAAGACAAGACAGACAATGAATCACAAACTCTTATGACTGCACCCAAACATCCCTTTCCACTCAGGTTATTCTCTAATAGAAAGACCACTATGTTCAAGAGCAAAAGCAAGGGCTTTCTTCTCTCACCTTCAAGCCTTCATTTCAGGAAGAAATCTGGACCGCCGGAAAAACCTTTGTCTGGGACAAGAAGAAGAGGAGGAAACAAAGCAGCAACCTCCTCCTCGCAAATTAAAAATGAACAGATCCATGCAATGGCAAGTCAAGAAATAAGATGAAAATTTGATGACTTACAAAATTTAGTAACACATCCCCAAAATTGCCCCGGATTGTCTGTATGCCAGATGTCTGGGGAGCCGGCAATACATTTTTAAAAAGCTACCTTGGATGGATCCAGGAAATGACAGACTGGTTTGCTGAATGTCAGCTTTGGATAACGTGACACAAAGCATTTTTTAAAATAGTGTTGATATAGAGCTAAGCGAAGATACGAGGAGGACAGTGAGGTGGCTACGTTTTCTGACAACACCAAATTATTTAGCATGTTTAAAACAGAAAGGGATGGAGGAAAGCTTTGACAGAATCCAATGGACAGCAAAATGGCTAATTGGGTTTGTTGCAAGTAAGTGTAGTTGAGCAAGGCACATGAGAACAAAAACATCTCAGCTGAGGTCTAAACTAGTGGTGAATGACCAGGAAATGGCTTTCAGGGTTGTATTCGCCAACTTGATTAAAACACTGGCTGCCAGTTTTACAGCCGTCCCGAGAAGTGGAAATTCTGTTTTGGGGAAACATTAGCAAAGCAGTCAAAAATAAATGTTCCAATTCTGTAATGTCTTTCTATAGCGCGACCAACACTTGGGAGTGCTAGATGCAGTCTTAGTCACCGCAGTCCTAAATGAACATGGAAACGGTGCAGGTAGCCATCTCCCAAAGCCTGTCACCTGTGAAGCATAGAGGCGGCCAGGCAGCCTCCTTCCTCTTGTTTAGAATCAAGTTTTAAAAGTGAAATAATCAAAATAGATCTGGAAGATACAGGAGGACATCTTCAAATGCTGGGACACATAAGCAGTTTTTCTCAGAAAGGAACTATTCCCAGAAAAACATGTTAGCAAGTGTCTGCAGCACCTTTCCAATGCCCCAAGTTGTAATTTCAAGGGCTCAAGCGTCCCTATGACAACATCTCACAAGTGTGTAGACTGCTACAGATGTGCCAAAGAGCATGCCCATCACCCTTCCCAAAGCAGCAGCTCCCCAAAACGACTATCTTGGATGGTTATTCCTTCTGACGCTTGCTCCCAGGAGCTCTGTGCATTTCTGCCATGGCTTAACACTCTCTTCTTGGTAGAGTTCTAAAGGAACAAGAGACAGGATGATTTATGAAAAACCTTGGTCTAAAATGACTTTATACTACAGGGACAACCTAACACTTAAGTATGCCAGACCTTTCTCAGGGATGATTTATACTAGAGCAAAAAATAGGAGGAGTAAAGGAAAACCCTAGGGCCTGAAAGACTTAGTAAAGAGACATGATGGACCTGGGCAAAATACCACCTTAATCCTATCTGCTGCAGGTATTTTGTTGGCTATCAAAAAGGCGCTTAATCAAGATGTAGCTGGATGCGGGGAGAATGAGACCATTCCTCTCCTCAACAAGAATTCTGCCTCTTCCATGAAATTTTCCTTCAATCCCCAGATTTCTAGCACTGCAGTAATTTAAAGCTTTAGTTGAGCATCTACAGAAACAGCTTTGGCATCCAAAGAAAAGCAAATATAAGAGATCTAGGTACAAAGGATTTTCAGTGCTTCTGCATTACTAGAGAGTGTGCCTATATGGAATGTAAAGAATACAAAGTATGTTGAAGCAAGTAAATTGTTTTAATGGAATAAAATCAATAAAAACATATTTTAAAAAATGACTAGAGAGAGTGAGGCTGCAATTCAGACTCTGAGGAACTGGCTTATCTCAGGTCAAAGTGGGGAGAAAACAGAAGTACGCTCCTAAGGCTAAGTGCACCCTACTATATGCTTTTCCCTGGGAGCTACATCAGAGGATCTGTCTTCCTGCTCTCCCCTCCTCACTAGTAAACTGAGGATTGACAGTTTGGGTCCTGGGGACTGACAGTTGTGGGAGCTTTGGACACTGTGCAACAAACCAGAGAATAGCACCTTGCATTGCATCCAAAAAAGAGACATACACATGTGTGCATGTCACTAACAGGATTCCAGCCAGAAAGTGAGTCAAGTCTGATTCGAGAATGAGAAAGTGAGAAATTTTGTCCACAAGAGAGGACTTCTTGTTTCCTGAAAAACAGGAGACAGACGGATTGGGAAGAGAGGGACCTGATCCCTAGAGAGGGGCTTTGTCCATTACTACAGGACTCTTCTGTATTACTACCCTGAAGGTGACTGAGAAAAAGCCTTTGATTCAGTAATGATTATGTTGGAACACACAATACAGATCAAGTTAAGATGGATATCACTTAGAATACTAGGCTGTTTTCGGTTACAATGAACCATCTTTCTAACAAAACCTACCTGTTTAAGTGACATTTCTGAACAGCGTTCTTTGAACCCGAACAGGCCAAATGCTAGGCTTCTTTTTAATCTTCAGCTGCAGAAAGGTGTCATTTCTTTAAAAGTAGTTGAAGAATGATCGCTACTTGTAAAATGTACATACGTCACTTTCCAGTTTTGTCAAATTTCTGCATTGTTCCCAAAACCTGCAAAGCCTGTTTGGTCTGAAGCGGCAGTCGAAGAAGAGTGCCAACAGCATCCCATTTTCCCCAGAATGCTTTCGGCTCCGAATTATTGTTTCTCCTCATTCTTCACCATCAGACCAAATAGAAATGAATTGCAACTAGACCAGGTGGGCTAGCAGCATTAAAACCATGTTTTTATTGAGAGCGCTCTTCCAAAACACCAAACAAACTAGCTATCTTTAAATCCTCTTGTTAGGAATCCTGGCTTTTAAAAAAAGATTTTCACATACCAACGCAGTTTGCCTCTCAGAAAGGGACTTGGTTAGAAGTGTATCAGGGACCAAGATGAGGCAATACATCAGCCAGGAAAAATTCAGAGACTTCTATTTTTGTCACTTCGATACAGAGCCCAAACTTTCAGCAACCGTGAAAAGTGATTTAGAGACTTGTGCTGCTAGTGCTTCATGGTGTTTTGTCAGTTGTTTTAGGAAGAGAAATTCCTCCTGCCTGAATAGCATGAGAATTCAAAGGCTCTTGGGTACCTCAATATATATTAAACTAAACCTTCCAGGGCAATATTTCCACTAGGAATGAGGGAGGCAGAATTCAGAGAAAGGGGAGAACCTTTCATTTGTAATGTATTTAATAAATACATTATTTTGTCTTACATTAACTCTTTCAGAGGAGCCAAGACATATGCAACATATGTATATTTAGCAGCATTGCCACACCACAAGGGCTAATTTGGACTCCATTCTTCTATGAAATGGCAAGTTGGGGGTCAGGGCTCTCTGCCATTATCAGATTCGGTAAAGACCCACCTGAAAGTATGCTGCAGTGCCAGCCCTGGCTATAAAGCCAGTGCATCCATGTGTCAGAAGGACAGGTTTGCCAGACTATTGCCAGGTGAGAGCATCTGCCCAAAATACCACAAAGCACATCTGCATCACTTGAAGGAAAGTCAACAGATTATTTAGCTCCAGGTTACTCAAGAACATGAGTCAGGGCACACAGTCCGTTCTATAGGAGAATGGCTAAAAACAAAAACACAAACTGAAGGGTCACCTCGGTTGAGAAACATTCCTCTCTGGCCCCATGCGACAGTCAGCCCAAAAATGTTTTTAAAACAAGACTAACCAAAAAGGCCAAAGAGTCACTAGATAATACACACATTTGAAGTTCAAATAATTCACAGTGTGTGCTAAAAGATCTGTTGCAACTCATGTTTTTTTAAAAAGTGAAACTATATATTCAACTAATTGTATAATAGCAAGTTGTGAACATGTGAAAAAACACATACTTTTCAGGACCAGGGTCAGAAGCTGCAAGATCATGCCAAGGAGGAGTTCATGATAATCAAGGCGGCATCTGCACTGCAGCAATAATGCTTCCATGTACTATTTCTGTATGTTTTATGTACTAGTTTTGTATGTTTTTAACTGTATTGTTTTTAATGTTTGTAAGCTGCCCTAAGTCCCAGTCCGGGGAGAAGGGCAGAATATAATAATAATAATAATAATAATAATAATAATAATAATAATAATAATAATAAT